>NW_015373934.1:192923-316917 GCF_001272555.1 Dufourea novaeangliae
TTTTTTTTTTAATGGTCATACTTTTGTAAAGAGTTTGATTCTGGGGGATTATTTTTAGTATTTTTTTTTTTATTGTTCTTATGGTATAGCTTGGATTGTATGTTTAGATAAAATATTTATATACTGTCACTTTTTTTTGGGGAAAAGATATTTTTCGTTTTGTTCAGGTGGTACAATAACGATGGATCCAACGAACAGCCCTAAACAGGGTGGTCTTGTAGGGGTGAGAGGGTGGGGCGAGTTGGATGGCTGTTTCGCAAGGGGTGCAGTTGTGTACGATGCACCTAGCTGGTGCTATTCTACCCGGGGACCGATAAGGGTGGTGAAAACAGCTTGCTGTTGCCCGTAAATATCGAGACGGGGGGCGGGCAACCCCACCGCACACCACCCCCGTTTCTTGCGTAGTTTATCGCCGGTATCGGAAGTCGCGGGACCAGAGTTGCGCCAATTGTTTTACGGCCCACACCCTACTCTGTTCTTTTTCCTTCGTTTGGAGGGTGAAATTCTTCAGGAGGTTACTATGTGCTCGAATTGACAAGTTCTGAGCTTTTAGGTTGTGAGATTACTCGTTCTAGGTTCTACCATTTGGATTCTGGGTTTTAAGTTTTGAGTTTCAGGGTGGTGCTAGGTTTTGAGGTTCAAAAATTCTTGGTTTTAAGTTCTGGGCTTCTAAGGTTCCAGGTTTCGAAGTTTCAAGGTTCTAGGTTCTAAAGCTATAAGGCTCCAGGTTCTGACGTTGTAACATCCTAGGTTTTAAGGTTTTAGATTCCGAAATTCCAGGGTTCTAGGTTTTGGGTTTCTAGGGTTCCAGGCTTTGAGATTCAACGGTTTCAGATTTCGAAGTTCCAGGGTTCTAAGCTTTGAGATTCTGAGGATTCAGATTCCAAAGTTCCAGGGTTCTAAGCTTTGAGATTCTAAGCTTTCAGATTCTGAAATTCTAGGTTTTGGACTTCTAGGGTTCTTGGCTTTTGGCTCCCAAGATTCTAAGCTTTCAGATGCTAATGTTCCAGGGTTCTCTGTTTTGTGTTTCGAAGGTTATAAGCTTCGATGTTCCGAAACTCCAAGTTTCAAAGATCTGAAGTTCCAGGCCCAGAGGTTCGAACCCCCCAAATGAAACAGATCCATTTCTGCAGTATCATTTTATCACGATCAAAGTTTCGCGATCGGAGTCTGGCACATTGCGCGTGTTTCACAGAGCGCTGGCGATTTAAAAAACGAAGAGAAAATAAGCACGCAGGGACGCATCGCGCGCTACGGGGTACCCCGATCGCTCGATTCAATTATCGAGATCGATATCTGGTCGGTCGCGCACAAACGCGTACGAGACGCGGAACCGATCAGGCACTCCTTTAACCTGAAACACCTTATACGAGCCTGTCCGCCCTCTCGCGATGACGCCGGCCGATCGCCGTGTTGATTAATGACGTCACCGAACCCGGCGAAAGTAACGGCCATTAACTACAAATGACGGTACAAATGTTTGGCGTAGGTCCGCGGCCGACCGTGGATAAAAGGGCTCTCGAGAAGCCCCGCTGTTATTAGTGGATCGTTTTGACCTCGGATGATCGGCCAGCCTCCGAACGAGAAGTTTTAACGCTGAGATGTCCCTGACTTAAATTAAATAACAGTCATCAGTAACAAGAGACACAAACATATAATATGTAGGTAGGATAGAAGGAAAAATTGAGTGAAACTTTGAGGGGTAGTTTTCACATCCCTTAAATTTGATCGATTTAAACTTGATTGGAGGGAAATGTATTTAAAAAAGTTATGGTGCAGATTTGTAACGATTTTCGAAGATGGAAAAGTCGAGGGAAATTTCGAATGGTAGTTTTCACATCCCTTAAATTTAATCGATTTAAATTTGAATTGGAGAAAAATGTATTTAAAAAAGATATGGTGCAGATGTGTAACGATTTTCAAAGATGGAAAAGTGGAGGGAAATTTCGAAGGGTAGTTTTCACATACCTTAAATTTGATCGATTTAAACTTGAATTGTAGAGAAATGTATTTAAAAAAGATATGGTGCAGATTTGTAACAATTTTCGAAGATGGAAGAGTCGAGGGAAATTTCGAAGGGTAGTTTTCACATCCCTTAAATCTGATCGATTTAAACTTGAATTGTAGAGAATCGGACAAAGAAAATTATGATACAGATTTGTAACAATTTTCAAAAATTCTTCTCGCACGCGTTCCTTAATTATGATGTTGTGCGTTTACAGCAATTAGCAGCCACGAGTTCAAGCTGTCGCTAATGAAACGTCGTTACAGTTGTCACGTGGACTGCGCGAGGACTAACAAGAACCGCGATCGCGTGCGCGCGCGCGCGCGCTGGAAATGTTTATCTTGTCACAAATCGATTGGAGCGGTTCTCCACGGCGGCTTAATTAAATTTACCTCTTATCTCTGATCGAGACTATACTCTTCCCGCCCTACGCAGCGTTGCGTACCACTCGCGAATACGGTGGCGAACACCTCGCGGACGATGTACTTTGCGCTCGTCAGCGCTCATTAATTAAGAAATTAATTCCCGATAATTGTTCACCTCTTTTTTTTTGTGTGGCACGATCACACCCAGTTTCCCATTATACGTCGTCTTCGGTGGGCTTCTTGGCTTCTCATTTGTCGTCAAAGGATCGTTTACTTAACTAAGACCATAACACGATGAAGTTGGGTGTCCTAAAAATCACCCTATTATTCGAATTCGCGTTATACGAGCCTAAGAACTAGTTATGTACACATCAGTATTGGTTCAAATGTTGCTCTAGAAATTAACAAAACTATATTATTCTACAAAATTCTCTGTTCTACACAGTATTGTTTCAAATGTGGTTCGAAAAGTTTACAAAACTGTACTAATCCACAGAATTCTCTATTTTACACAATATGGTTTCAAATGTGGTTCCAGAAGCTAACGAAACTGTACACTATTTTACACAGTAGTGTTTTGAAATATGATTCCAGAAGCTAACAAAACCATACTATTCTACTTAATTTTCTGTTTTTTTACAATATTCTTTCAAATACGGTTCCAAAAGCTAATGAAACTATACTGGTCTTCACAATATGGTTTCAAATGTGGTTCCAAAAACTAATAAAAATACAGTACACAATCTTTTAACCTTGTTGTTAGAATACTGTGTTATTCAAGGGTCTCTTCAATTCTCCAACCATTTCAAATCGATACTGTGTTATGGAAATGTCGTGTTACACGGTGATTTCCTGTACATCCATTTCAATCTTACGACGAACGTAGGAAGAGGAACCTCGAAAAATCCCACAGTAACAATCGATTCACCCGTCGATACGCTGGCACCGTGTCTCTCGCGTGAGTAAGGCCAGCGCAATGCGGTTCGACAGGAAAGAGAAGAAGGACTCTATCCTCGTTTTTCAACTATACATTCTAAGCCCTCTAAAAATGTTCTACAATAGAAACTAGCCCAACGATTAAAATATCAAACAAATTACAATTAACGTGTAATTAAAATTACTATTTGTGCCCTTTTAGGTGTCATGGATACTTGAGTCCTGCATTTAATGTCTACAAATCTATGGGACATATAAATATTTATCCAAATTAAAATATCATCCAACCAGTCTACTAAATTAAAATATGTAATCAAATATTTTTTCTATTCTCAAAAGAAATTTCAGCTCTGAAAGGGTTAATATATTTTTCATAGTTCTACATTACAAAAAATAAACAGGCTTCCTGTCCTCGAAAAATTAATCCTGAAAAAGTTGAAAATTCGTCTGGGATGTCAAGGATTGTCAGGAACCGGATGGTGGATATTATTTATCGATATTATTAGCCGGCTGAATGCATCGCGGCCTCTGTTCGCGGACAGATAGTCGTGCGAGGAGTCGTGTATCGATATCAGGGGGACCGATAACTATTGCCACGAGTGAGGGAGTACAGACACGGCTCGTCCATTACCAACTCTCGAGAAAGTCGCCGGATCGACGGGCTCGTAAAACGGCGAAACGTTGACTCATCGTCACTCAGCTGCCGGATGCTTCGTGGAGAACCGGTATCCATCGTGGATTCCGATTCCTCGACGGTCGTAATACGCGATTTCGTTCGGGTTCGGTTGTGTTTCCTGGAAATCGACGATTAGTCCGAAGTAGTCCCTACGATAATTCAGAAGAAGTCTATTTGCTGATAGTTCAGACCACGTTTTAATCACTTTTATGTAATTTTAAAACATTCGACGTAATACGGGGAATTGTTTGAACTTATTTAGGAGAATCGAGCTGATTCGTTGATAATAGCGATAACGTAAAAGATGAAAATTTTTACATTGGTGAAATTATTTGGGCTAATAATATTTATTTATGTTGATAATAAGTAGACTGTGGATATTTATGCAAAATCACACTTTAGAAGGTTGCTCATTAAGACAAAAACAAAAGTAGAAATTTCTTTCTGCCCTTAAGTATCTTACTGAGTTCAAAAGATAATAGAGAACTGTATTTATAAATGCATAAAATGCGCAGTTTAACAATAAGATAAAATTTTGTTAAATATTGCAATAAGTAACTATTCAATGGATGGTATTAGAGTGTGTTTGATTATTTCATTTTACAGCTGTTTGAAATTAAGGGTCAACCTTTTTTCAATAAATCGTAATTATTGAACTAACAAACTGATCGGAATGAGTTTTGCGGGTACTTACAGTGGAGACATAAGAGTATCAAATAAAAATAATTTCAGTTAAAAAAAAAAATCGTTTAACCATCTATTTTGCAATACTACTACTCTGAAGGTCTAATCCTTTATTAGGGAACGTCTCCAAATCCTAGCACTATTTCCGCATGCGTGCCGCAAATATCAGGTAGTATCACAGAAGATTGATCGTCATTCGGTAAATTCTTTTTCCCTGCCTCGACTCCTTCAAACGCCTTATCTGCACCGTGTCAGAGCATACACAACAGCGACGCTCCGAATGCACGCCACGTAGAAGGTTCACCGCAAACGCGATCAGAAACGACCGACCAGAAACGCTAATCATCGATTCCTGGCGAGTATGGCTGCTAAGCGATTCGCGCGACAATTATCCTCGCCTGCAAGGACCTATAAAATCCGCGTGGAATATCGTTATATCGCGACCGAATACGGCGAAATGTGGCCCGTTACGTAAATTATGCTAGTTTGATAGGGTATCGATAACTTTGAATTGCTAGAAATATCGTATCAATAACATATTCAACGAAGATGAGACATTAAACGTAAAAATTGATAGTCTAGTATATTTTTTTATTAAGATGGTATTATAGTTTCAATCAATTCAATTTTTAGCCCTTTTGGGATGATGGATGTTGGAGAACAGTGATGTCCTTTAATAAGGGATCAGGTGTTTCCCATCCTTCTTTCAAATAAATAGCGAACATGGTGCAATAATAGTTGATCAGTCGCAGGTACATTTAGCATCGAACAGAAATTGTACGAATACCCATGGAAGTGG
Source organism: Dufourea novaeangliae (assembly GCF_001272555.1). Lineage (NCBI taxonomy): Eukaryota > Metazoa > Arthropoda > Insecta > Hymenoptera > Halictidae > Dufourea > Dufourea novaeangliae. Next base: position 198,389 of record NW_015373934.1, read on the forward strand.
TAAAGTTAGTAGTTACACCCAGATCGACACAGCAATCTTCAAAAGTGTTAATTAGAACGCAATAGTTCTATACAATATATCTTATCCTCTGATTAATAACAACAAAAGAAACCGTATATTTCTGTACAGATATGTGGTCCATGGATTAACGATTGAACCTCAGCCAATTGGACCCAGATTTCTCCCAAACGCTTTTCCCTAAACTTCCCCCGAACTTACTATACTTCTCTGAAGCTTCAGTCTCTGCACCAATTCAAAAAGATCCAAAAAAAAATTTCCACTTAATGCCATCTCAATTTTTTTCCCAATGATGATCGAAGTTCGTTCCAACCTAATCCCACTGGAAGATTAACCGATGAAACTTGAACCGTTACCTTCGAGCAGCGACGAATCACCGTGAGGACAGAGAGAAAGCGTTCAGGAATCCTTGAAGAATCTCCCGAAGCGAACGTAGAGACGAAAGACAGGGGAAAGACGAACGCAATTAGCACACGCTTGTTATGCGAACCGCGAAGAAGGTGGTACGCGATCGCGAAATTCCTGACGCTCAGGCGCCTCCGTTGATTGGCACTCGGTGTTCCCTTCGGCTCCGGTTTTCTTCGAGGCGGTTCCTCGTCAAACGATCACTCTGAAACGACCGCCACGTGAAGGCACTGCTCAAGATCGGAAGCTTTCGGTTTTCCTTGCCCCGTTCCCACGCGCGACTCGCATTAAATCGCTTGATCGTTCCGTCGACTCGAATAGCCAATTCTTCAAACGCTACGATACACTCTTACCTGTTCGCCTGGAACAGTTCTTGTTGATTATTTGCTCTAGTTCTTAAGGGGTCTGGCTATTCAGTAAACCCTAGAACATCGACTCAAAAACATGGAACTTTATGGAAGTGTTGAACTTTGGGTGTTGCCTTGCTATTCAGAACCTTGGGACTTTCATCAAAAATACAGAAGTCTATGGAAGTGTTGAACTTTGGGTGTTGACTTGCTATTCAGAACCTTGGGACTTTCATCTAAAAATACAGAACTCTATGGAAGTTTTGAACTTTGGGTGTTGACTTGCTATTCAGAACCTTGGGACTTTCATCTAAAAATACAGAACTCTATGGAAGTTTTGAACTTTGGGTGTTGTCCTGTTATCAATAGTCCTGACACTTCTATCCAATAACATGGAACTCTATGAAAGTGTCGAACTTTGAGTGTTGACGTGTTATCGACTCAAAAACATGGAACTTTATGGAAGTGTTGAACTTTGGGTGATGACTTGCTATTCAGAACCTTGGGACTTTCATCTAAAAACACAGAACTCTATGGAAGTTTTTAACTTTAGGTGTTGTCCTGTTATCTATAGTCCTGACACTTCTATCCAATAACATGGAACTCTATGGAAGTGTCGAACTTTGAGTGTTGACGTGTTATCGAACACCCTGGAACATCGACTCAAAAACATGTGAACTTTATGGAAGTTTTGAACTTCGGGTGTTGTCCTGTTATCTATAGTCCTGACACTTCTATCCAATAACATGGAACTCTATGAAAGTGTCGAACTTTGAGTGTTGACGTGTTATCGACTCAAAAACATGGAACTTTATGGAAGTGTTGAACTTTGGGTGATGACTTGCTATTCAGAACCTTGGGACTTTCATCTAAAAACACAGAACTCTATGGAAGTTTTTAACTTTAGGTGTTGTCCTGTTATCTATAGTCCTGACACTTCTATCCAATAACATGGAACTCTATGGAAGTGTCGAACTTTGAGTGTTGACGTGTTATCGAACACCCTGGAACATCGACTCAAAAACATGTGAACTTTATGGAAGTTTTGAACTTTGGGTGTTGTCCTGTTATCTATAGTCCTGACATTTCTATCCAATAACATGGAACTCTATGGAAGTGTCGAACTTTGAGTGTTGACGTGTTATCGACTCAAAAACATGGAACTTTACGGAAGTGTTGAACTTTGAGTGTTAAGTTCGTAGCCATCGTTGCATTCAATCACCGTCCAAGCATCACAGACATCAGACAACATTCTCAAATGAAAAGGAATAGAAGATGACTGATGATATCGAAAAAGGTAGTTTTTCTCCCGCGATCGGTTCGACGGTTAAGGAGGGTTTGGTGGAGGGGGGGACAAGTCTGCCTAGGAATACCAAGGGGTTGGTGGGGAGGCAGGGATTGCGCAAAGGGAGCAAAAAGGGGTGACTGGTCTTGTCGGGCCGAGGGATCTCCGTCGGTATCCCCGTGCATCTGGGAGACGGCTATGCATTTATGCATGTTTCGCGGGTATCGCATGCTTCTTGCCAATAACGCGGCATTCTACGTGGCACACGACTCCGCGCGCACACCGGAGCCCTCCATTTTCTGGCCTTCCCATGGCCCGAGCCCCGCCAGTGGTCTCGGCAGTGTCGATGACGTTCTTCTCGGGCGATCCGAAAATCTTCGAATATCCTCGGGGGGCTATAATGCTTTGTGAAGAAACCATTGAAAATTTTTTCAATGATTCCCTTCCCTTTCGAAAGTTCTTGTATTCGAAAAATAACGATTACAGTGGATAACTAGGACCCGTTCAATTATTGTTATCAATTGATTTTTTATTCCTTTTCCAAGGTCTTCACATGTACACTGACGTACAATCTTGACTTTTGTTAGGGGAAAATATAGTGTAGGAAAAAGGCGTCATACCACTTGGTATCGGGAATTATTGAAATATCAAATTAATATTTGATGTAACATTTATTTCAATAAATTTACCAAGTGATGGAACTTCCCCTGGCAGAAGCTGAGTTTGCTGAGGGTACTGGTTTTATATCGAAAGTACATGCTGGAGTTTGATGTGTATTTTAGAAAGAGTGAAAAAGTTTCGTTAGCAACAGTGGATGCAACGTAGATATATCGCAAAGGGCGGTGGACAACGCTGATCGTTTCTCGACAGTTTTTCGGAATTCCGATAGGGAAAGCGGAGATTTTATGACGTGTCGAATCACCTTTTGCTACAGCCGACGAAAATCACCCGCCGGGGGGGACTTGTTCTATTATTGACGACGGACGAGTGCTGTTTTATGTCGGCGATTGAATAATTTGCGAAGCGGTCTTCGATTGGTCTCTTTCGCAATCGATTTCGAAACGAAAGTCCGCCGTTAGAGGCTTCCTGACTCTTTAGTCCTCGTATTTACTAAATTTTACCATGGTCTTACTAATTTTAAACCAACTAATCCGTCCGTTTATTACATATTCAATTTCTCCAAAAAAGTATTTAGATAATTATTATAATTATTAGATAACTAAAAAGAGAAGAAAATATTATTGTACAAAGATGTGTATATTGTGTAGAGGGTGTCCCACCTAATACGTGCACCTTCAATATCTCACTGGTTTTTGAAGATACAAAAAAATGTGTGAAAATAACGTTACTTGGTTTAAAGGAGCGAATATTGTGATAAACAATAAACTTTTTTCGAGGCCATATTTTTTTTTATTTTCTAGGTCATTGGTGCTTTTTTAAATGGGACCACATATTTTTATCATCGTGGAGTAATAGTTGAGATTAAGACCAATCCAATGATCTATAGTAGTGTGCTCTTCATTTGATCTTCAGTACGAGAAATCCATAAATGTAAGGATTTAAATAATGAAGCAACTACGATAGAGAAATTAGCGCAAAAATATGCTGAAGTTTATGGATATCACTGAACATTTGTTAAAATAACTTTTCTGAAACTGAAAATTAAGTGAGATATTTAAGGTGTTCACGTTAGGCGAGACACCCTGTATATCTCCCGATTCCATAACTTCTATTATATCATAACAGAATAATAAGTTACTGTTCCATCAATCATGAACTCCGGTCCCCCACTTTTTGCCGGTACTTATATACCGAGTGGTCCATAAACGGTGATCAATATCTCGAGCATCCTCTAGAATTTCCATGAAAACTGTAAGAATCCCATAAACGTCCATAACCTTTTACACTATCACGAATCCCCTCTAAACAGGTATGAAAATTTCTGAAAACAACGACACAACCGCTAACGAATCACCGTCGTTTTAATCCATATCTGGATCTTTACAAGTCTCCTCGAGATGGATTGTGATCGTCTCCCGTAGTTGGAACCTCTCGAGGACAGTAATTTCTGTTTAACGATCGGTCTTGATTCTCCTGTGTGTGCCTTCTTTTTCACCCAGTTTACCGATTGTCATTTTACGTTAATTCTCCCAGAGATCTTCGTATCATCCCCACCTCCCCTGCCCGTGTAATTCGTATGTACAGAGAAACACTTACTATAACCGGGTAGAGTCTGTAAATGCCGGTCCGTGGCCAGTAAAGTCGTAAGTGGGCCCCCCGGTTAATGGCCGCCGGTGTACAAGATAAGAAATTATTGATCGTAAATAATTTCGTAATGTACGCGACGATAATGTTGCAATCGCCGCTTGCCAGTTATCGACTTCGCCCTGGCATTCCGTAGATGCGCGATCGGCGAACGTAAAAGAAGAAAAAAATAAAGAAGGTTTTCGCGGAATTTCGCGATTCTCCGTCCGACAATGTCGTTGCGTTCGAACCAGTTCGCGCGTCGCACGTTAATTATCCGTGTAAATTTGTTCGTTTTTTTGTTTTTCTGATTGTATTTGTTTCTTCGAACAACGGATGATCGGTATCGAAACGATTTGAACATATTTTTTTGACGAAACACCGGTGATTTTACAGCGTGTAATGTGTTGATAGTGTGTTTCGAGGAGACTGTGGATGTTTATGGAAATGTAGATTTTTACGAACTTTGGATTCATGGAAGCTGCTGTTGAAATTTGTTTACCTTGTTGGGATTATAAATGAAATGACGAAGCTCGCTAAGGTTTTAAATCCAAGCGAATTATGATACATACACAGGATGTAATGAAAATGTTGAAGGACTCGAAAATGGGAGACTCGTGAGGTGATTTGAAACAAGTTTTTCCTTAACAAAAATGTTATCCGAGGCTCTTTGTTAACGAGATATTAACGAAAAACGCGGACCAATCAGAGCGCGAGTCTGCTACGCGCTGGGATTGGTAGCCAACGTTACCGCGGGAACTTGGCTGGCAGACTCGCGCTCTGATTGGTCGGGGTTTTTCGTTAATATCTCCTTAACAAAGCCTCGGACAACATTTTTCCTAAGGAAAAACTTGTTTGAAATCACCTCACGAGTCTCCCATTTCCGGATCCTTCAATATTTTTGTTATACCCTGTATGTACGTGTGTGTATAACGATGTACAGTATACTATATGCATATATACATACATATATTTCGATCTCTCCTTCGGTTCACTTCTCGCAGGTATTAATCGCTATCAGATTTATCGAGGAACCCATAATTCAGATCGTCCACGTTGACACGTGAACGTAAGCCGGGCCGCAACACGCTGCGTACACACGCGGCCCCGGGTGTGTACGTCTCTCTCTCTGTCTATATCGTAATTTTATGCACTTCGGGACGATGAATATGGATTCGCGGACCAACTACTGGGTCGTCGATTTATGCGGTCATTCGCGAAATTACTGTTTACCGAACTGCAGTGGAATCGAAGGAAAAATGGCCAGTAGAAATGGGCCCGTCTGGGGTCAGACGATCGTCGTTCGCGGGAAATTGGCGACATTTTTCTGGGACCACGTCGTGAATGCTTGGTTGACGTAGGTATAAATTATTAACATCAGAACCACCAAACCCGTCAGATTTCTTTATTTATCTATCATTTATTTATATTAATTATTTTACTTCATCGAAGGGTAGGGCAACGTTTCCTACGAACACAATTGAATTTTAGAGGATATCCTATCTCGAGTAACAGTTGTTCGATATTAATCGCGATTTTCGACAGGAAAAGCAGCCACCCGTTCGGATATAGGGTAACTGACCCAATTACAGACAGATTATTGGCCCTACGAGCTTGTTTTTGTTAAGAAATAATAAGAAATTATTGATAATTGCATTCTTTCCAGCTCTGTAAATACAGTGTCTTTAATTCACAGAAATATAGTTAACCCTCCATAAAACGGACACCATCCGTAATTGTGTCACTTGCTCTACACCTAACACACTACGCAAACACTAAATCCAGATTATAAATACCTAGATTATATTCTTTAATTCACACCAGAAGAACAGGAATCATCACAATCGTCGATTATTAAAATCAAAATTCCACGTGCCCCGTCAAAACACGAAAATCCAAAATCGATCGCCAGCCATTCCTGTGTTAGTGTCAATGCGGCAGAAAAAAGGGGATGGAGGATGGTGGAACGAAGGCTTAGGAAGGACCGTAGGTGGACGTACAAGAGGGGAAGGGGGATGGAGGGGGACGCATGTGCTAATGAACGCCATTAAAAGCAGCGTTAATTAGATTGCGCTAATCAGATTGTCCCGTCCGTATCTGCTGCCCGTTCTTTCTTTCTTTCTTGTTTTTTTTCTTTTTTTTTTTTTTTTTTTTTTTTTTTTTTTTTTTTTTTTTTTTTTCGTTGTTTTCGTACGAGCCCGCAACATTCGTAGCCGATGGTAGGAATGCGGGTAGGCTCGCACGAAAACCTTCGCCGCGATTATTCGCTTTTTTCCGATTCGTCGACCCCTTCTGCCCCCTCCGTCGCCACCCCTTCCTCCTCTTACCCAACCCTACCTCTACGGTCACGTTGCTCTTTTCTTTTCCTCCGTGAAATACTACGTGTTCCGAGCGCACACCGTGCTCCAATCTACCACGCGGGATCTAATATTTCTGGCTCCTTTGTCGAGAATCTAATTAAATTTACTGCGATCGCGGGGGTGGGACCGAGTTTTCGGGGCGCGCGACAGGTGCAGGAGGGTGGGTTACGATGGTGTCTGGTATACTTGGTGGGATAAGACGCTGCGAATTCGTAAAATTCACCCTTTGAGGATCGATACGGCGACTGGTTTTTTTTACGGTCCTGTACAAGTTTCGAGGCCTACCACACTCAAGATTCTGTTAAGAGGGTTGCTTGCGTGAGGTGTGAAAATGGTGATCGTCGAAGTAACTTTTACAAGTTCGTTGTATTCTGTCTACTATGTACTAGATTATTAGCAACTTTTTGTCGAGTAGTACCAAGTGCTAGCAATTATTGTTATTATTAATTAGTACCGAGTAGAAAGTGAACTCTATTATGTTTAATACCAAGTATTATTAATAACTTGATTGTTTGGTGGTGGTCACTGGAAAATGGACATTTTACAACGAACATGATTCGTTTTATTAACTCTGGATGCTAACATTAATATTTTGTGTTTCCCCCTGTAGTAAAAATAATATTTGAATCTTGTTTTACTGACTTTATTGACATTGTAAAAATTTTTGCAAATGACATCTAGGTATATTGAATCTAATTACATTCTCAACGTGAAAATATAACAATAAAAGTATAGGTACCTTGTATCCAATACAGGCCTTTAAGGCACTGTCTTTCCAATGTTAGCGTTTCAGAGTCAATCAGAAAATCGTTACAGGTTTCCAAGCCTTTCGAAAGTCACATTTTGGCGAAGCCATCGACCCAGAAGCGATGCACCTGAAAAATGTACTTAAATGTAGCCTCTTTCTGGCCGACGAAAAACGAAGTAATTACTTTGAAATGAATCGCGTTAACACGAGCGTAACGACAGCTTACACCACGTAATTAGTTGCTTAGTTCCGCCGCGTTGGCGGTGCCAGACCGATTATTAAATGTAAATCATCCGGCTAACAGGTAAAACCCACGTCTGGTCTCCGTCTCCTCGATATTGTTACCGACAAAGAAAAACGTTACAGAAAAAATTATTTCGATTTCCAATGGAATCTAGGTAATACCACGGAGGTCGTCGATCGCGATCGTAAATTAATACACTGCGTGGCAGAACTATAAAACCAGCCTGAAAATTCTTATTTATTGTGATTAAAATAAAAACACACCAAGAATGACATGTCTGAAATCTTGTTGAGAAATAATCTTCCTCGAGAAAAGGATAGATTATATTCCCTACAAAAACAAGTAATTCGTTTTTATTTCAACCTTAATACATGTGGATTGCAAAATTTTAGGGTGGTTATTTAATACCCAATTGTTCGACTACGATTTTAACGAAGTTCTGTAACATGAATAGTATAAACATTCCAGAGATGCATATAAAATATTAGGTGTAAACATTCGATAATTTTCAAGATCTGAACAATTAAATTTACGTACCTTTAAAATGTACATCGAATATTATAAGTAATGTACTATAAATATTGAAGTGTAGAAAATTGTTCTACTGGTAAATCGAAGGTCCTCGGATCGATTCCCGTGCACCGAAATATTTTTTTTTTTCCTAAAATAACTTTGACTTATATTCACAGGTATATCTGGAAGCTTCATAATTTTAATTGTTTATATCTTTAAAACTATTGAATGTCTACACTTAATATTTCACAGGAGGGATCATAACTACAAAGTTACGCCACGCAGTGTATAAGTGACGTGGACAATCCAACAACGGATCGGAATCTGTCGGTTTTATAATCGGCTATTAGAGGAACGCGTTCGACTTCTTTCTGTTTCTCTCTTGCTAGTGATATTGTGCACTTTCGTAGGGAAAACGATGTTAATGCTGACCCCGTGTATGGGAGTGCGTGACATTGTATGGATATTAGCCGATCTCCCGTACGATAATCTTCCGGTGGCTGTGCGCCAGGCTAGGGAACAGTGTGGTTCGGGGCCTCTTTACGGAAAAATCTTAATTCACGACGTCTCACGACGGTCCTAAAGCAATTATGACCTACATTTACGAACGATTCACGTATTCCAATGGCGGTCCGCCAGAACACGAGAACGATTTCTGCTGTTTAGATCCGTATCGGGAAACACGGGGAACAGTGGAATTATTCCGCGTATATACGGTCTTTTCGATAATATTGTCGACGGTGAATTGAAATTCGAAAGAACTCTAGTGTTATACAAAAATTTTACGATTATTTGGAGTTTTGTCACTGTGAAGCCCTGAAACATTGTTATTTTTTTGGGGATTTTTTTTTCAGCGAACGAAATGTTCAACATAAATAAAGTATTGCCTATTTATTAATACACTTAGTGAGAGTTAAAAAAATATTTTTTTTTAAACTTTCAATAGTTTTTTTTTTTTTTTTTTTAGTTATATATCGCATGAAATGTTCAACACAAACACGAAATTTTTGTATACTTTCAATAAATTTATTAATAAATAGACAACACTTCATTTGTGTTGAACATTTCGTTCACTGAACAAAAATTCCCAAAGAAATTACAATTTTTCAGGGCTTCACAGTGGCAAGACCCCTTAAACGAGTAATTCTCCAGTGAGAGTTACTGTGTGACAAATGATGCATGTGACAGCTTGTGGAGGATTCTGTGGACGATCGATTATTCATGAGTATCACTTTTAACGATTGTTACAAATGGAGCTTAACACCAGAACTACCAAATCCGTCATCACGACGGATTACAGATTTACTATTTTACCATTACTGAAATAATTGGCTTTTAATTTACCACAAATTTGATTTTATGGTATATTATGCCAAATTGTCTTATATATTCTGTGCATTACCGAATTATACAATTTAATTTAGTACGAATCAAATGCTAGTAGTTCTAGTGTTAACCCTCATCCGTCCTTTATTTTTCCAATTTAATTTGTCCCTCGGTGTCAAATTGATCCAGTGGTAAAAATGAATAATAATGAAATTTGCAAATTCTTTAAAGTAAAAATCACGAAGCCTCAGCTAACTTTACCTGCATATACCAAAATAACGTAATTTTTTAGGAGAATACTGTGTCAAATTGACACAAGGGACGGATGAGGGTTAAATCCTGGAAGGTTAACCAGATACACGATTTCGCGGTTTCATTCGAATTAACGCTCTCGATTCTGTATATCGTCGACCACGAAAAGAAACCGAGAATACTTATTTGTTTTCGGCGCATTTCCGTATCTGTCCGCTGCGATACACGATGCGCGATACGCATTCGAAATGTTCGAGAATAATCGTTTCCCGATAACGAGTATATGTATATATATATATATGTACGCGGGTCGACTGACTATTAATTAAACACGCTGCTAGGGCGTACTTGACCGTAAACACAATAACAAAACGATGGGAAAAAAAATAATAATCTGATGGGGTAGAGCGATCCAGGAGGGAACGATTCTTACCTTTCCCTTCTTCTTTTTCTTTCTTTTTCTTCTCTCTCTTTCCTCCTTCCGACACCGTCTTCAGGCTATAGATTTCAGTTTATGCATATATTCCGCCGACGATAGGTAATCTCCGAGTTTCGTGAAAAACCTCTTTCGTTGCAATCGTCGTTCGATGAGACCACTGCGTTGCCATTCTATCGATCGCGCGATGAACAAAATGGAACACGGAAAGAGAATAAATATTTGAAGGCGATACCAAAGTGTCTGCAAGTGAAACTGTATTTATGAGGAAACGAAAGATTGCAGGAGGAAGAATATTCGTGATTGGAAGTGCATTGGGGATCTTGAAGAATACATTGTCTGTGGAAATGTCGAATGACTGAAAGACAAATTTTGCAGGTGAATGGAAAGAATTGTATGAAATAGTGTTTTCGGGGAAGGTTCGTTGAAAGGAAACAAGATATTCGGAAGAAAAATTCCAAGAAGATTCTAGAAGAAATTCGAGGAGAAACCTCCTATTCGAGGGAAAAGTATAAATACACACTTGTCTCGATTATTGTCTCGAACTTGGATTCGCTTCAGGACAATAATCATATAGGGACAAATTCTTCAGACCCCTGTGTAGTGGACATAGGTACAATATCTCCAATAAATCGCTGATCAATTATCAAATTTGGATCAAACGTACATTTTTTCACCAACATTACACGTTATAACTGTCAAATCACGAAGCTGCACCCCCAAGGTCCTCAATCGCAAAAATCTCATCGCAACATTCCATCCCTTAAAATCCGAAAAGACTGGCACGTTAGTGTAAGGGACGAAAGGAGAAGGGATAGTAAAACGGCGGGTAAGTCACTTTGCCACAGGAAATCTCTTGTGTGTGTACAAAGGTGGAACGTCGTACGCTCGCACAATCGTTTTGATATCCATACAATGCGAAGCCCGCCAAATACAAACCGCCGTCGCCTCGAGTTCTTATTTGGCTGCGCCTGTGTGCGTGCAGGTACCCCCCAAGCACCACACACACATATACATAGTGGGGTCAGGTTGGAGGAGGGGGGGGGAGGGGCCGAACACACACGCGAATACGGCTCCGAACGGCAGCGGAGATAAGGCATGGCACACGTTGCTAGATATGTAGCAGATATCAAGAGGACGGCGTTTGCCGGGGCCACGGGTATACCGAGTGTACGACGAGCCGCGACTAAAGTCGGTACTACCTACTAGGCCTGGTTACAATGTACCTACAGGGAGTTGGTACAAGTACCCAGACGCGATCGAGACATCCATGGGAGGCAGTCGACGGTGGTATAATCGTCCTGCAACCGAGGGACCGCGCTACCGTCCGCGGATTCACTCGATTCAGCTGGGGTGCCTCCATGGGCGTAACCAAAAGAGGGCAGGGGGCACTGGACGAAAAAAATGGTTTTGACCAGAGTTGGGCAGGATTTTATTCGTATAATACAGAGTGAAAGGCAGCAGTATTTAAGGGTATCGTTCTGAGCTTTAAACAGTTAATTAGATTAAATAATAGTTCGACAAATATCGAGATTCATTCGTAAGAAGTATTATTTTATTATAAAAATTTTAATTTCCACGTTTAAACAAGTAAAAATGACGGAATAGTTTTTTTTATCTTTTATTCGTTATTGGAAATTTTTTATCTAGACGATGAGTTTGCCCATCTGTGCTTTTGACCCACACTACGCGTTTAAATTATATGCCCGTTTTTTGATAGAAAATTGTGATAGATACTTCTTAAGTAGTCTTTCAGAAACAGAATTTGGGGAGTACTAGAAGTATTTCAGACGTGTGGGAAAAAGAAAGAAAACGGGATAAGTACAGACCTGAAGAAATAGCAGGTACATTTAGTACTATACAGGTAACAGTGGGATCTGAAGCACTTAGGATTGTCTTTGGATATGTATGTGCGGGGAAAAATTCGAATCACTTCGGATATGTTTCGATACTCGAAAGTCTTGAAACTTTTGATAAGTCTTTAATCGTGAGTCTTAATTAAAAAATCTTGGAAATCATTAAAGTTTCGATAGTTTTGCATAGTCCTGAAAGTTTTCGACAGGTCTTGAAAACTTGACTTACGTCGAATCGATATGTACATTTACGATTGAATTATGTGGAATCGATAATCAGATAATCGAAGTATTTCGAGGTTCATGAGATATCATGCCCACGTGTAGTCTAACGTATCTGTTTATTATTCACCGTTTTCACCTGTTATAAATATTGATAATGGTATAATATTATCGGGTCTCCTTCGATTTTGCTATCTGCTTGTTAATTGTTTAAAACATGTGGGACTACATTATTGTCAGTGTTTATATTCATTGTCGTGTGTATAAGTACTCCAGTAATGGACGTGTGATGTATTGCGATTGTTGTTTTGTAGACGCTATTGTGACGCTTTTATAGTCATGCTAACTTTTCAACGTTGCCTTGATACGAGTTTCAAGTCATCGTCCTCTTTATGGATACTACAGAGTCGATTTTTCGAAAAAAACTGCAGGTCCACCCTTGGTACATGTTCGTCTGAGGACCCAAATTATGACCACCAACATTATTTCCAACCAGTAACTCAATAATTTCGGCAAAAATTCCCAAGATATGAATCACAGTCCATTCCACGAATAAAACCACAGGTCCACCCTCGTTAAATGTTCGTCTGAGGAGCCAAATTATGACCACCAACATTATTTCCAACCAGTAACTCAATAATTTCGGCAAAAGTTCCCAAGATATGAATCACAGTCCATTCCACGAATAAAACCACAGGTCCACCCTCGTTATATGTTCGTCTGTGGACCCAAATTATGAACACCAAAATCATTTCCAACTAGTGACCCAATAATTTCAGCAAAACTTCCGAAAATAGTATTTTCGGTGAATTCCTTAAATAAAACTACAGGTCCACCCTCGTTACATGTTCGTCTGATGACCCAAATTATGACCACCAACATCATTTCCAACTAGTGACCCAATAATTTCAGCAGAACTTCCCAAAATAGTATTATCGGTGAATTCCTTAAATAAAACTACAGGTTCACCCTCGTTACATGTTCCCCATTGCCCTGAAACGCGTGTAACGAGTACTGTATCCAACATCGTCGCCACCCAGTGAACTGACGTCACGGTTAGCCATCCCATGTTAGGAGAGTAGGGGTTTTTACGACGTGGCGTGTGCGTGCGTGCTTACGCGCACGCGCGCGCGTGAAATCATGCGTGCAAAGCCTGTTAAAGCAGAAACAGGCGGAGGCGGAGGCGGAGGTGTTAGATGGAGGTTGGTGGAGGGCCCGAGGACACGATAGCGAGTGCAAGGGATCCGATATCTGTTCGCACGTCATTACCCCAGACTGCAGCAGCAGCAGGATCCCAACGTAGGATCGCGTTCTGCCGAGGCACCGAGGAGGCGCCTTCGTGGTCGCGCGCGCGCTCGATCTCCCATGATCTATGGATCATAGTCCGTTTAATTCCGGTCCCCGGGTACACGGAGAATCTATCGCCTCCCGAGCGTTGCGGGAAGACGCCGCCGCGTCGCGTATTAGATCAATGACGCGGCGTATCTACCGGCGGATCTTCGCGTTATTGAAAATCGAACGCGTTTAAAAATGATACATGGAACGACGTCTGGTGCCACCAACAGACCTGGCCAGTTCTGAAATGTTATTTCAAATAACATGGTATTTTATTGCATAATTATTTCCATGGCTCTGATCACGTCTGAAATAATATTATTTGAAATATTATGTCAAATAACGTGGTATTTTATTTTCCAATCGTTTGAAATAATTCTTAGAAATAATTGTGAAATTGTTCGTCATAATTATATCTGGTGACTAAATATAGAAATTTATGATCTAAATATAGAAATTTATTTTTCGTCTTATAGTCTTAAAACTATCATCGGATCCAACGAGTTTTCTATTTTATTCTAAACCCAATAAGATACTTAAGCGGAAAAATAAATTTATACAATAATTCTTGTCTTTATTACCTACTTTAGAAACTTTTATTTTGCACAAAAACCCTCAGTCTAGTCATTACGTACCACTATCCGACGCTCGAGAGTTCTCGAATCGGTTGTCGAAGCCTGTTCGGAAACGAACCTCGAAATCCACGGGGTATCAGGCTTATTTGCGCAGTACATAGTCGGCACACGGTCGTACGTACAGGTAAACGCATGTTAAATGCGCGCGCGCGCGCGCACCGCAGGGTTTCTACGTGGAACGAACACGATCGAACGCTGTGTATATGTGTGTTTGTGTGTTGCACGTGGAGTTGCGGTACGCGGGGGCAATCGGTGGGAGCAGCGTCGTGGTCGAATCTAATTAAATATAATTAGCTGCGATTTGCATAGATAGCCGATAGAGACCGGACGCGGTGATAACCGCGATAACGGGCGTGCACCGCCGATACGAGGGACGATTATTGTTGTCGGCCCTGGGTCTCTCTCTCTTGCTGCGTGGAACAGACATCGCCACGATCATCGCGAGGTTCCCCTTCTCCCTCTTTGTGTCCCTGTCTTTTCTCGATATCAGACGTATTTTTTTTTTTTATTTTTCGTTTTTCTCTCGTTTCTTCTATCTTCTTCCCCATTTGCCTCTCCGTTCGATCGTTCGGGCTCGAACCCTTCTAGGGGGTGGATTCACATCATCGAGGAACAGAATTATTTAGATGTCGATGATAATTTTTTGTATGCTTTCGATCTTTGGTTTCTACGAAATTAAGCACAGGTTGAATAAATCAGTTTAATGAATATAAGGTTAAAATCTTATAATTTTATTAATTTGCATCCGAGCCTCTGTTTACCTTCTGTTTACTCTGTTTTGATTGGTCCTAAGAGGGGACCATCCAGTGATACGAATAACGCTGTTGTTCGTGTTGCATTCATCGTGGGATCACTGTATTTATAAAGATACTGTGTTACACGAATTACGTATGCTGTAAAATATCATCCACCATTTATATTTATTATTTCTAAAATATTCGATTTACAGACATTTTTAAAAACGTGGTCCAACTCTCCCGGATTCATCCTAGCATTTGCTACGTCATTTCGTCTTCATAAAAATTCTATTTTAGCGAACAAAGATCGTGTTTCTTCGGGAGACACCCTTTACGTGGAAACCTACCTGTTGGGTGCCGAGGTAAAGCCCGCTGGAATCGACCTCCCTCTTCGTCGTGACCTTCGAGAAAGTTTGATCGAACCCTGACCCCCCCTCTCGATCAGAGGACTGATCTATCCACAGCCGATCCGACGAATCTGTAACGCGCTCCTTCCTTCACGATCGCTCGTGACCGATCGTCGTCCACGTGGTATTAGGCTAGCTATTCCCGCGCGTGTAATTAACGGTCGCCATTCTAATTAGGGATTTTTTATGCGTTCGATTATGTAAATCGGGAGTGGGGAGACTCCGATCGTTAATTGACGCGCGGTCATCGATCGATTATCCTGGAATCCAACCCACGAAAACCCAACCGTGGACCCCAGATCGTTCGTTCTTCTGGGGATTGTATCGGACACGATTAGATATCGAATCCGTGAATTCGAACCACCCCTGGTGATGTTAATTTATTGTAATTCACCGTTGACAGTCTCACGAAGGTATTGCTATATGGGATGATTAAAAAAAAGGGACTGAAACTTTAATTTTGTATTGAAATACCGTAAATCCTCGATGAGTGTCCGAAGGGTCCTAGGCACTAAACATTAAATATTCTATAAACTAATGGCCATATGTGGTTGAAATAAATATCACTGGCTTCAGAATTCCAAGCTCGATTACTGTACTAAACTTTATTAAAAAGCCAGTGTTACATCTGTGGACTTCTCTCTGTCCTTGCCGAGGAGTCTTCGAACACTCACCGAGGATTTACTGTAGAAGGAAGATACATGGAACGATCTGTAACGAATGTAAAAACAGACCTTTCTATCTTTCCGTTGAAATGATCGATTTTAGGACCGTTGGTGATCCTTATTTCTAGGTAATGTGCTGAAAATATAGTACCGAACCGCGAGTTAATATCATTTTTACTTTCTTAACAAACCGTGTTCGAAAAAAATCCTTATTCTTTTTAGGTGAATTTTTCACAAGAAAAATTCACCAGTTACATTCCAAACAATTAGAATAGATTCTTCAAGATGTTCTTCGTCCATCTCTATGATTCTTCAGCATCCAAGTTTCTTCGTCCACGCGACTCAGAAAGGTCCCCGAAGCTAGGCCCGGTCAGTCCTTCCAAGATTCGGGCCCCGGGGGACCCTTTCAACCGGGTGGACACAGAGATTAAGAAATCTAAGATTTACAGGGCAGATAATTATTTAAAACGTAGTGGGACCCCGTAACTCGTCGCTGTGAAATATAAAAAATCCTTCCAGGTTCCACACACACACACACACACACACGCACACGTACACCGTATCAACCGTTAAATACGGTTCAGACGCATCTCGACAGAAGTTTATTTGGAGTAATCCCCGCGGGATCGTCCTTCTTTTTACCTCCACCTCCTCCACTTTTTTTCCCCCCACTATCTCGCTATTTCTGTCTCTTTCTCTCACTCGTCTGTTCGGTACGCGGCAACGGGAGATAAAGCACCTGCATTCTCGGCCCAGAAGACGGGGCACTCCGAAACCCACGCTTCGTCGATAAACCAACGGTTGGATTCCTGGCCTATCGTCCGCCCCGAACCACCTCGAACGGCACCAAAGATAACTAATGTAACTCGTACACGCCTGGACACGCAGATGCCACGGAAGGATGCCGCGCCGCGCGCTGTGTGTGCACGCATTCTCACGCGAACCGACGATCGCGTCTATCGACGTTTTCACGGGTATGGTGAAAGAGCCAATTACTGACACTTTAAGAAATGGGAATGGCATTGTTGCATAATTTTTGTATCGATTGACGAGGAACATAAGAGTTTTATTTTTATTTATTATTATTTCATGCGTTTAATTGCGGATAACATTTGTTGTAATTCTCTGAACATCTAGTTTTGTTTATAATTTAGGATAGCCACGGGTTGTGTCTTTAAAGTAAACGTGCACTATAACTAAGAAGAATAAAATTTATTCAAACAATAAGAAATAATAAGGAAACTATAACAAAACCAGGACAGTTGGTAAAAATAAATAATCAAATAGCAAAATTATTGAAAGGCTTGTACCAATCGTTATCACCCAACTATGAAACGAAAAAATTTATCGTATCGTTGAAGGATTCGGGATCATAAAGACGGATGAAGAAAATATTTCGAGAATCTTACCTGACGGTTGCACTAAAACTGGAGAATTTCCTCGTGCATGTTTGATAGACTTTATAACGATGCGTACAGTGGATAGCTATCGCGCGTGTATCTTGATCATTATGATAACGAGCTGAATATGTGGAAATGTTTATTACAGTTTTTACTGTTGCCGTTTTGCTGAATCATTTTGTTCGTTTGAATAACGAATTCTCGCGATTAAAACGTAATAATTTATTAGACCTAGGAAACTAGGGATTTGCACGTGGATGATCAATACAATTTACAATTTCCTGGCTTAAACGAATTTACGTAGAATCTTTTACTATTATCGAACTGTGGGTGAGAATGAACAATTATCACTAGACGATTCTACATTAACAAATATATCGAAATTGTCTAATACAGTTTTCACGTGATTCTCAAGATAAACGAGATTTTAGATTCGTTCGTCGAGCGTTAAGCTAGAAAATACAATAGAATGACTCATTTATTTCATTTATTTATTTTATTTATTTATTAACAGAATAAATACCATTTAGTATAAAGTTATCATAACAAGAGAAGACCGTACATAAAAATTAAAATAATCGATACAGTAATATTAAGTATTGACAACGCAAAGAAACGAATGCTTTAATGCTGGTGGAGAGTTGACAGAGTTACAAAAATCGCACGATTATTATTCTGAACGTAGTAAATCCTTTAATGCAAAATCCAAAATGTCTGTCCAATTTTAACTTTTAAATACTAGAATTTTTAATTGCGAATTTCCATGAACTTCCGCAGTCTACATAGTCATTACCATCCGCAAGTAGAATCAGTAAGTAACGAACAGACACGTAACCCAAACCGTGTTCGTACCGCCAAAGTTGGGTAGAATTTTATTCGAATAATACAAAGTGGAAAAAAAAATTAAACAATTAATAAGATTAAATAATGGTTTGCTAGATGTCGAACATTCAAGAAGAAGTATTATTTTATTAGAAAAACTTAAATTTCCACATTCAAACCATTAAATATGACGAAGTGCTTTTATCTTCTATTCGTTCTTCGAAACTCTTTATCTAGATAATAAATTTTCTCATCACTGCTTAGCGTGCGTGCTCCACTATTCTGACCCAAATTCTTCAAAAATAAATCCTCTTATAAAATAAATTTATCCCACATTTTCGGTGTAATTTTCCACAAAGAATCATCCGATTCGTTCGTGATAACTAGACTGCCGATTTTTCTGCAAAATGATATTCAATAAAATAATTCATAAAAATGAGAATATATGTAGGAATTTCATTCACCTATTAAGTATCTTATTCGGTTGAAAATAAAATAGAAAATTCGTTGTATCTGATGAAAGTTTTGTCTTTTACTAGATTTTACAGGGCTCTGTAGGCCATAAATGCATGAAATCCGCAGTCTAGTAATAACGTTCGTTCTCAGAGATGCGTCGCCAACGGCGAGAACAACGACTTTTCCCCCGTTTCACTTTCGATGGTTTCGGCTTAAATGGGGTTCGAAAGTCGCGAAACAGCCGCGCAAAAACGGTCGTTCACCCAATGGCAGCGTCGGCGGACAGAGGAAGGGTACGAAGAAGCAGGTGAAGAGAGCGGCGGAGAGGGTTTAACGAGGCAGGCGCTCAGCCAATGGCACTAATGACGCTAATTAATTGCACCAAAGACGGCGACCAACCATTATGTACTTCTCACGGAAACACGCGAAACTTCGAGGAAGTTTTGTTAACTTGCTACACGCCTGGTCGTTACCAGTGTACGCCTGAAAGAAAACGTCGGCCTGTTAGGTGTCGTTACACACGCCTGGCGGTTCCGTCTTCGAGGCTCTTCCCTGACCACAGTTCGACAGAGAAAAATATTAACTGGCCTATCCTAGTGAACCTTGTGATTGGGTATATTCTGTACGATTAGTGACGATTGGACTACGGATTTTATGCATTTATAGGACATACGAGTCTCTAGAACTGAGTACAGTAAAACCTCGATGAGTGTTCGAAGGCTCCTCGGCACTGAACAATAAATATTTCATAAACTAATTGTCAGATGTGCCTGAAATAAATATTATTGGCTTCAAAATTCCAACCTCTATCACTGTGCCAAACTCCATTAAAAAGCCAGCGTTACACCTGGGGACCTCTCCGTGTCAGTTCCAAGGATCCCTCGACCACTTATCGAGGATTTACTGCATATAGTTAACACTAGAACTACCATGTCTGTCAAAATGACAGACTGCAGATTTCTTATTTTAGGATTATTGAAATTGTAATAGTCCTTTTGGCGAAATTTACTTTGGCTTCTAATTTACTAAACATAAAAAGGAGTAATCAGTTCAGCGTCAAAATTAAGGTTTCCGTTTCCCAGAGAAATTAATGTTTCGTTCGAACATTCGTAGTGATAAAAAGGCTTTAGATGGACATCGATAGGGGATCGGGTAGCGTTGCATCGGCTGCGAGATCGGTCCATAAACCCCGGGCCCCATTCATTCGGTATCGGGGCAATAGCTCCGCGGGATGATAACAAGAATAGGTGAGGATAGGGTGGGCCATTGCCTTGCCACGGCCTTTGTCCGGCGACGAACCCCGGTTACGAGTAGACGGACCGACGATTTTCTATAAGGGAGGCCGCCGCGGATGGCCAGCGTGCATATTTACGGAGCAGATAGGATCGATCGGATAACACCGAAAGGGGGGAAAATTTGCGCGCGAGAACACGCTCGTTCCAGGTTTTTGTTTTTTTTTTTTACAATCCGAGTGGAATGGTTCGAAGAAGGGTTGGTGGTTAACGGGTTATCGGTAATCGACGTGGACAATGATCCTTATTCGATTCGGAGGGGACAAATTGTCCTTTTGACTACCCGAAACACCTTAAATAAACAACTTCTGTATATTACCTAATATATTTTTGACGATTTAAAAAACGAAGTAAAATCTGTCTGGATGTTATTTAGGTATTCACACTAAACCTGCTGTACCCTTCAAAAAGGTAGAAATTCGAACAGCAAAACCGTCGTGGTACGTTTAGTGTTAAACTAATTAATACTATATGCATAGGTAGTACTCTTTATAGTTGTTTCGTTCAGGACTGACAACAAGAGTAACCTCACGAGCAAACTCGGCTTCCGCTAGGGGAAAAAGTGACTTAGGGGAAGGTCCTCCTATCACTTAATCTCGACAGTTACTGAAATTTATACCAAATTAACATAATGTTTAACATTTATTTCCAGCACTTTAATTGAATTTACGACGTAGTATAGCAGCCCTTCACCTTAGCCACTTTTTCCCCTAGTGGAAGCCGAGTTTCCTCGCGAGGGTACGTACAGAGAGCAATAGTTTTTGTCACCTTGCATTTCTAAGAAGATTCTACAAAAAACACAATAGTTATACACCGAATGAAGTAAATTCAAATCTCAATCGTTACGAAATAGACGGACCTCCCCTCCCATCTATTATCTGAGCAGCAAATTTAAATCGGCTCGTTACCGATGGACGAGTGAAAAACACAAATCCTCCTAACGATTTACTACTTCCATGCCGAAACTTCGTCCATAAATTCGGCGAACGATGCGCTCTACATAGGGAGGGGAGGGAATTATTCCGCGGCCCGTAACGAAGCCTGGAATTATTTCTAACACGCGAGATACGCCGCATGGATAACGGAGAGCCTCTGGCAGAGGGAAGCAGAGAGATATGTTCGATCATCCGCGTTATTTTTATGCCGGCGAGCGATAATACGAGTTAAGTCATCAGATTGATTGCTCTTTATGGACGACGACGGGGATGGCTGAGGGGTGGAGGGGGAGAGGTGGAGGGGGGAGGACGTGCAGGGAACAATGCGGGCGACCTTATCGAATCTCGACCTCCGCGACCTCTTATCGCTCGTTCCTCGATAGACATTCCCGGCTATCGCGATTCGAATTGGTGCCTTTTAAGGATTCCTTACGGACTCGGTTTGTCCGCGAGACGGCAATTAAACCGTGTCCGACGAGGAAAATTGCTCGCCTCGGGACTTTCGGTGACCTCTCGAATATTTCCTCCCACCCCAATAACGTGTGGCCTCTTCTCCGTCTTGGAGAATCGAAGAAAAGGTCGGTTGTTCATGATTCTTTAATTGGAATACTATGGATAATGTATTTCACGCGAGTCATTTAAAGCGGAGGCGAAGTTCTGGAAAATCTTGGTCGAAATGAACTCGAGTAAACGTCGTTCAGGATTTTCTTTTTTTTTTTGACGCACGTTTCACGAGAGCACGCATTTGTTCGTGAAGCTGTGTCAAGAATTATTTCACGATGTATGTTGTATTTCGGGTTCTTCAGATTGTTATTCAATGGTGAATGAATAACGTGATTTACTTACTGTAATGTCAATTTAACCAAGCCCTCGATTAAGGGTAGCCCTCGATAAGTATGTATCAATCGGTTTATCGATATCTCAATAACGAGTTACCCAATCTACTTCAGCTTTGGCATCCACCTAAAATAGACGTCTCTTTATTTTGTGAGCTACTATTATGCCAGTATCTGTAATAGTTTCTGTTTTATCGCCTGAAGAAGTTACAAATTGTATAACGATGGTTTGCTTTACTCGACTGTCATTTTGAAAATTGTTTTTTTTCTGCTTCATAGCAGTTCGCAAGATAGCCACTTTTATGTAGATTAATATTATCTTCGATTTCTTTTTTTTTTCCGGTGAATTCAAACAATGTGAGTCGTGCCAGTCATGTAATAGCTTTATTAATATAAAATTAGATTATCCTAACACGTACGAGAAACTACAAGTTCCTTGGTCCACTAATTCTTACTTCTAAAAATCGCTTAAAAATGACATGTTCGAGTCGAAATCCTCCCCTAAGTTTCATTTATCCGCTCGTACCACATGTTTCGTCAGCCCAATAGCGTTCGTAACCCCAGCTAAGATAGTTTCGACGCCGAACGACGAAACAAGGCTCGTTTCATGAAAATTGTGGAGGGAAACAGACGGCTCGTAACTCGCAATCAGCTCGCGTTATTAACACCCGAGTGCAGCTTCTTTATCAAGGGTGCGAAAAATCGAGAGTGCCCCATTAAAAACACCGCTGGTGTCCAGGAGCGTGTCCCTGACTGGCCGATACCACAACGTGCCCCGATACTTGAGGCCGACTTCTTCTCAATCGTTTCCACTTCTGTCGTAATCACCCTCACCTTGGGTATCGAGTGAAATGAGGTTGTCGCGCGATGCTGAGGTTTATCGTTGTACCGATTGCGCCGTTGCATTTCGTTTCCTCGAGAATATTTACCTGTATCGATGTGTCTTCCGTTTTGGGGAATATTTGCTGGTAGTTTTGTTTATTGATCGTTGGAATAATTGAGAAAATTTCGGTTCATTTGTAGGAATCTCGATGATGCGACATCGTCAAAGTGGTATAGTCAGGCCTTTATAAGGCCTACCTACAATTCTCTCATTTTCGCAAAAAAAAAAAAACCATTAGACCATAGTTTCCGCACCTTTTTTGGCTCAACTTGACCTCCTTTTCCCAAGTTTTTTTTCGTTCAGCGCTCTCTTCGGGTAAATTATCTGTATTATCACAATTATAATAATTATAGTAATCTTTGAATTTTAAAATGTTAGAATGTGAATAATGAAAATGAAATAACTAGAATGCCACTTCGGATCTCTTCAGCACCCATTGGTAGTTTCCACTTTGGGAACCTATGCGTTGGACGAAAACAAAAACATAACCATAGGAAAACAGAAAATAATGCAAATCTACAGTGCAATGATCTACAGTGGTCCTGAATTGTTTTACGGCCGTCAAATCTTGGGAACCTGGACTTCTGGACAATCTGTAATGCGCCCAGGTTGATATAGTAGCTTTTTACGATTTTTTAAATAAAGGTATGATCACCAGAAATCCAGAAACAAAGCATAGAACATGTTATCTGAACCGTAGTGAAGAATCAAATAGTTAAATAATCTCCATTTCGAACTGTAAATCTTCCTCAGGAAGTCAAGAACCCTCAGGAGCCGAACAAAAAAGAAAAATCGGATCCCGATTATCGGAGTAAAGAATCTATTCTCAGAAAAATTTATTCAAAGGATCGCATTTTTTTAAACCAAAAGAATCGATTTTCTGAAGAATCGAATCAGAATCGAACATCCCTAGGTGACACTGACATCATTATCGTCAACAAGAAAACCAAAGAAAAGTTTCCATTGTACAACAAGAAAAAAGGAACAATTATAATCGTCCTCGATGACAATCCCAGACCGTCCAAGGAAGTTCTCGGATAAGACCGCCGCGACGTCGGGCGTTATCGTCGTCACAGGTAGCGCCGCGACGTTAAATGAATATTCAGCCCCGTCATCGTCCTCGGATCACCATCGTTCCCGTTCAGGTCCGTCTTCTCTAGCCTGTTCCCACCGACCCTGTTCGTACACAATGTAAAGTACAACCTAGTGGACGCGCCCTTCTTTTCCCTCCCCTCTCTTCCAACGTTCTTGGCGCTCGGGGTTGGTCGTAGGGACGAAGAAGAGAGGGACGAGGAGGTAGATAGGGGGGGTGGGGGTGGCTGGCTATCGGAAACCCTCGGCCCGACCAATGCCACGCCGCCTTTATCGTTTTACAACAGAAAGGCGCACATCAGTCAACCGGTATCTCCTCACGGTTGATTTCCCGTGGCCGCGGCGCGGAACCAACCTAACTCCTCTCGCTCTATCCACCCTTCTTCACCCTCGGTGGGATCCTGACCCTCTCTGTCACTCTCTATTCCTCCTGGCACGATCTTTCTCTCTTCTATCTTCACGCCTTTTCCACGGGAGCTGCTTTCATTCTCCCTCTTTTCTCCTGTAACCAGCCTCCGCTTTTCATCCTTCCCCCAACACCACCCTCTGCGTTACTACGGCGAACGCTACCTCCTACCCTCTAACACCCACGTAGTCGTAGAGGCGACTCTGGAGGTGTAGCTGTAGGTGGAGAGCAGATAGCAGGGACGGTAGCGGCCCGGCTGCGGTAGTTATGAAAACATATGAAATATATTCAATCTGGGCCGACGCGATAACACCACCGCCGACCACGGACCAACCAAACCCACCCCTTACCAACACCCCCTCTTTTCTCGTTGGACCCTTGCTACTACCTATGTACCACATCCAGACAGGTGTATGTGTGTGCGTTTACGTGTGCAAGGGATGCATATAGGTCGGCTGCGCCGCTGGGTACACCCGGCCTTCGGAGACTCCTCGATTCCTCCCACCCTCCATCGCACGGATCCGCTGGAAATTTCAATAGCCGCGAGGAGATTGCGCGACCACCGCCGGGGCGAAATCGTTCGAGGGTGGTTTCTTGCTATCGGATGGATTAGAATGACCGTGGATACGGGGAGGGGGAACTGATATTCCAGGCGTGAAAGTGCGAGGAACGTCTTTGGGTGCAGAGAATCGGGGTGGACGATATCCAGATGTAATAATGGAGGACGTATGTCGGGTGATTTGGTGATGATTAAGTCGTTATGCTTGGAGGTGTGAAATCTGTGGTGTTATTAGTCGATTATATCTATGGTTTTGTGAGGTCTTTACGGGGTGAAAACATTTGTTTATATAATTCTTAATCCACTGAAGCTTCTAATTTCCTCTGCTTTTTTAAATTCTTTCTCAGTCATCCCTGTCTTTACTGTTTATATAATTCTTGATCTACTGAAGCTTCTAGTTTCCTCTGTTTTTTTAAATTCTTTCTCAGTCGTCCCTGTCTTTACTGTTAACGTTAGTTAATGTAATGAAGAAAATACAGTAAATCCTCGATGAGTACTCTAAGGCTCCTCGACATTGCCAAGGAGAGGTCCCCAGATCTAACTACTTCGGTTGCATATTACTTTAAGTATTATTTCCGTCGTCAAATTTAAAATACAAAAATAACAAATAATTCATTATTTGAAATTGATGCTTCTGTTCTTTTCTCTAATGATCTGTGCTCTAACAGATAGCCGTAAAGAAATGATAGGTGTATTTGCAAAAAATCGGTGACCTTGAAAAATCATGAGAAAAAGAAAAGAGTTGACAAAAAATTTGCTATAATCACGTCGAAGCTTTCTTGAAACCATGCTGTTAATAACAATACGATTCGTGGTTTGCCTTTATACTAAACATATAATCGTTCAGAATTTCTTCATCAAGTACAGCCTCAGTCCAGACCCAACGAGTCGAACAGTCCCAAAACTAAAACCTACATCAGCCTACAGTTCCAATCGCCTGATTTCACCTTCAATCGAGTCTCAGTGTCCTCGCAGAATTTTCTCCGATTCGGCACAGTACCGTACGCGGCTTGCTCGACGAAGTCGACGCAGTAACGACGGGAGAGTCACCTCTCGCCCTCGACTAGCACATAATACACACGTACGTACGCGTATAACCAGTCCCCGCGTGCTGGAAGAGACAGAGAGGGGGAACAGGCCGAGGGAGAAAGAGAGAGAGAGTTTGTTATCGTTATCGCGCGACGTGGCCGCGCGGCGATCGTGATAACGGCTCGCCACCGCTCTTATCGCCGCGCCGGTTTGCTTCGCCCCGTACGTATATATTCCGTCGCATCCATTCCAGCTCGCTCCACTTCGAACCCCCCCCCCTCTCTCTTTACTCCCCTCCCCTACGACTCGTATTTTCGCGCCACTTCACGGACTTCCCCCGAATTTCTGGTCGGTACCAACTTTTCGGCGGCGAGACTCTCGGAGAATCGGCGGTTTTAGTCAATTGGAGGAATGAGCGTAGGAAGATCCAATTTTTGTTAAGAAAACAAATTGGATCTTGCTCCCACCCCTCCCTTCCGAGAGTTACCAAACAGGACCAACAGCCTCTGTTAACGGAACGCATGGATTTTCAAGAATTTATGACTTTAAAAATACTATTAAGTGTCTGGGTACGTACGGCCTTTTTCACTGTGGCAGTTGATGTGTTATTTTTGCCCTCCCCCCCCCCCCCCCCCCCCCACTGGCTATGGCCATGATTGGGGGCTGGAGTTTTCAAAGTCACGAGACACCGATGAGGTATAAGAATAGACCGTTCAACGTTGTCCCATTTTTTTATTTTTATTTAGATGAAAAGTTTCGAATCACGAATGAAAGATAAAAAAATTTATTTCGTAATTTTTAATTTGTTTATACGTGGAAATTTCAATTTTTATAATAAAGTAATACTTTTTTATGAACGAATCGATATTTGTCGAACAATTATTTAATCTCATTAACTGTTTAAAGCTCAGAAAGACACCCTTAGATATCACTGCTTTTCACTGTGTATTATTCGAATAAAATTCTGCCCAACTCTGCTTATGGGAGTTGGTGGCCCATCTAGACTGTAGTACCGACACCTTAACACGTTTGGTACGGATGGGAACTGGAGTTCCCAGCATGGGTGAATCTCGCTGCAACTTGGGAACTGTACTTCCCAAGTCCTTTCAATCCAATGACCGTCTTTGGGGCATTGTGGAGGGTACTTATTCGTCTTGTATAGTCACAAGTGAATTTATCTACACGAGTAACAGCTGAAGGAACAGTTTGGTATTACAGTAGATTCTCGATGAGTGTTCGAAAGCTCTAGATATAATATTTTCAGGCACATAAGACGCACATTTTTTCGTTTGAAAACAGATCCTCCGATAAAGTTTTTTTCCCTCGAAAATGTGTCCAAAAAAGTGTTGTGTGTTATATACAGAGGCAAATACGATACCTAAGGTATCTATGTATATTAAACAGGCATATCAGCGATCGAAGCAATCGCACTTCCGACTCGCTCTTCACTATCATATTCACGTAACTTTGCGAAATACAGTCTTATCTACTTGTTACGCTTCAAAATAAAGTTTGTTCTTGAAAAAATTTCAATTGCGTATTTCCCTTAATTCGCAGATATCCAAACAATCGTCTAATCGTTAATTGGCAATGAATATTTAGACCTTCGAGGATGGAACGTCGATAAGTCCCGTTAGCTTTTCGCGTAAACTGTTTAATGCCTGACATTTCAACCATCCATGGAAAATTAACAGTTTATAGTGATTTTCTGTCACGAACAATATACTCTCTTTTACACCCGGCAAATTTGCCCAGGGATCTCGATCGCGGAATTAATTTCATGCAATCATTCATCGCCGTCTTCACGGTGTCGCACGAAGTGGCGGGAAATTCAAATTTCTCCATAATTCTTCAAAATTCTACCAGCCACGTTAAAAGCAACTGATAATCTCCAAACAAGGTGAACGACTATATATTTTATAATCGAACAACAAGGATCGTTCTTAAAATTTCCCTCGACAGGCACACACACATACTCAGCTCGCCGTTTATCAACGCGGTCGCGATTATTTAAAACGGAACTCGACCGCCATACCTCAAACAACGTCGTCGTATACCACCGCGGCCGGGGTCATTATAATTATCTCACAAATTTCTAATCGCTCGCGATTATTTGTCTCGATACGACTTTACGTGGGTTTCGTTTCTCGAGTAGGAGGACCGATAAAGAACCGTCTTAATCGCTATGCAAAACAGGAGGCCCGTACGTGGAAAAATGCTCGCATAATTTACTCCATCGATCCTTACGATCGGGAAGCGTGATCCACGCAGCTCAGCCAGACTTCTCTCTCTCTCTCTTTCTCTCTACACCTTCCTTGTTTCTCCCTCTTTCTTTCTCACGAGGATCGTTTGATCGTCGTGAAGTGGCGCGAAAATACGAGTCGGTCAGGCGAAGTGGAGCGAGCTGGAATGGACGCGACGATAAGAAAGTCGCCCACTCGTTATCGCTTATCCTTATTCCTGTGGCGGGGAGGCAGAGCTACAAAAGCAAGGAAAAAATAATATGCGAACTATCTGCAATACGGTCGATACGTATCTGCGTCGATGAAATGCTACGAGGTTCCGAGACTATCGCGCAATTAGAATGGAATTGCCGTCAGAAAATAGGGGGCCTGGAGGGGCAAGGAATCGAGTGTAACTTCGCCGTGGAATTGTTAACTGGACAGATTTTTTAGATGGATTTTTATCGGTGTCGAGAAACATTTGTCATCGTCCACGGACGAATGAAAATGAAATGTATTTCTGTCGAGAGAGGTTGTTCGTGCAACCCGATTCCATCGGCTGTTTAACCCTTTAACGCCTGCACCCTTAAATCGTTATTTGAAAGCTATGAGACTGACACGTTTTCTGCGCTAAATTAATATCGCGGTATAATTGAAAACAAGACAACAACTGGTATTAATTAAACGCGTATATTTACGACGATTTATGATTTAAAATAAAAAAATTAAATGTGTCTGTTTATATACGGTACTTTTCACTGTGGTAGTCTGAACATGTTAAGCTCTTCCCGACACTGACGTCCCTCGATTTACGCGGAGTATTCGTTCCATCTAGATTTTTTAAAAATAAATATTCTTACAACTTATACTGCCTTTTCTCTTAAGAATTTTTTTCCTACAGGCAAACTCCATTTAGACGATTTTTATCCGCATAAAGAAGAACCACGTGGAGCAAATATAGTTTCAAACAGAGTTGGGAAAAATTTTATTCGAATAACACACATAAGAATACATAAAGAAGTATTATTTTATTATAAAAATTGAAATTTCCACGTTTAAACAATTAAAAATAACAAAATACTTTTTTTAATCTTCCATTCGTTATTCGAAATTGTTTATCTAGATAATTAGTCTCTGGTTTGAAATAAGTCTGACACCAAAATATAGCCCACAAAATTCTTTACCCTGCCATGAAAATATTCCCATTCACACATCCATTATCGATGATTCCTTCCACACCTCACCCAAAATTATTCCTCGCAAGTTTCCAAATCGACCAGACCAGATCGGAAATGAATAAACAAAAATGAATAGGGGTAAGTTTGGCAAGACGATGCAAGGGTTGTTCGGTTTCGCCAGCGGTGATTTGGCGGGATCGGAGATCGCGATAGCCCGAGCTAAGTAAGATCGAGGTGTCGGCGAAGGAGGGTAGACCAGCCACGAGCATAAACTCCACCACCCCCAACCCTTCTTCGTTCTCGTGGTCACGTCGATCCACGGTTTAGGGGATGCGAGGCACGCGACAGCCGCCCCATTGCACCGTGTTAGCTTTCCACCCCGGTTTGGCTGTTCGCCATGAAACGGGAGCAAAGATGGATCCCTTTTGTGCCTTGCTCAATCCACCCCCACACACCCTGTTTCACCGTTTGCGAATCCGTCTTTAGTCAGTTGCCACGCGACAAACATCACTTCTCAGATACTTCCACGTCAGGTGTATCCAGTCGTTGGAACGTCGAATCGAACACACGGCTCCAAAACGTTGCTCTCGAAATTTCAACGAAGATGGATGAGAAAAAGGGACACGGGGATATTTTTTATCTCGGTACAAAAAATGCGAACTTAAGCTTCGACGAATTATTGTTTTCCCGGGGGTGATTTATTGCGCGGATCCAGCCCTGAGAAAATGAAATGCACCGCCCCCACCCCCCTCCCGTCAACTGGGGGGATCGAATTGATAGGGATTTATGGGTTTCCTCAATTTTGCGGCGTCACGTGGACTCCTATGATAACCGTGTTTTTTTTTTTTTTTTTACTTTCGACGAGATTTTGAAGATTGTCGGATCGGTATCTGGATACTTTGAATCGACCAACTTCGAAATGATTCATTGGTGATCAATTTTTTTTTTTTAAATTTTGGAGTGTATAGTGCGAGTGTTTATTTACACAAAATTCCAGTAATCGTTCCCGGAAATATTACTTTTATAATCAGAACTACGTCACCAACATTTAGCAATTCAAACTTAAAATAATAAATATTAAATTCTATTTGAAATTTTTTAATTCAATAACTATTTTTATTTTATTAAATTTTATTTAACCCTCATCCGTCCCTTGGGTCAATTTGATACAGTTTTCTCGTACGAAATCACGTTATTCTGTCATGTGTAGGTAATTTAGCCGAGGCTTCGGTTTTCCACTTTAAAGAATTTGCAAATTTAACTATTTATCACTTCATTGTATTAATTTTTACCATCGGGTCAATGTGACACCGAGGGAAAAATTAAGTTTGGAAAATGGGGACGGATGAGGGTTAATAATATGATATTTAAATTATATTTTTAACCAGTGGTTGTAAAATTTGCAGGACACCCTGTACAGACGTCCCATTTCATCGACGTCCGCGAGCGTGTCGGTTCTAACAGCCGTCGAACGATTTCGTAACGGGTAGAGAAAGTAGCAGCCGGAACTGTCAAACGGTCGCCTCCGCGAACTTTCCTCTCGCCGAGTGAAAAAAAAATTTGCTCCCCCGTAGGACGATCAACGAGTAATTTTCCTCGCAGAAAAGTTGTTCGAACGAGGCGAGATTCCAAGGAAACGCATCGGTTCCGTTGCCTCATCAAGCTGTAGCGATTAATGCGTGGCCGTCCTGGAAAATGGGTCGAAAGTAATGAATATTATCGTGTCGCAATTTTTCTACACGCGCCGTTATGGGTTGACTTATATTAATATGTTAATAGAAGGGGGATTCCGTTGCGATTATCATAATATAATTCACGGGGCCTCGTTGGTGAGTCTGAAACGGCACGACGCGTGGAGGCTTATCGTTGGTGCGAGCTGTTCCGTGAGATTATCGACCGTGTAGCAGCCGTTATCACGGTGAGGTGTTAATCGATCGAAGATCGATATCGTCCTGGTCACCGAGATTTATCGCTGATCGTTGTCGTTAGATAAGGATCGATGAACGGATACTCGCTTTACCAGCTACCCTATTGCATGCGTTTTCTTATTCCCTCTTTGGGACTAATTACAGACTCGAGCGTAAATACGCTTGTAAGTGTATCCTGCTGCGGTACGTGACCGGATTGCGCATGAATTTCTTCGGGACGTGTCGATTCGAGGATCATTTCTTCGGGACATATCGGTTTGGGGATGAATTTTAACCAAACGTATCGGTTCGACGATGAATTTATTCGGGACGTATCGGTTCGAGGATAAATTCCTTCGGGACGTATCGGTTCGAGGACAAATTCCTTCGGGACGTATCGGTTCGAGGATGAATTCCTTCGGGATATATCGGCTTGGGGATAAATTTTATCAAGACGTATCGGTTCGAAGATGAATTTATTCGGGACGTATCGGTTCAAGGATGAATTTTTTCGGGACGTATCGGTTCGAGGATAAATTCCTTCGGGACGTATCGGTTCAAGGATGAATTTTTTCGGGACGTATCGGTTCGAGGATGAATTTCTTCGGGACGTATCGGTTCAAGGATGAATTCCTTCGGGACGTATCGGTTGAAGGAGGAATTTTTTCGAGACGTATCGGTTCGAGGATGAATTCCTTCGGGACGTATCGGTTCGAGGATGAATTCTTTCGGGACATATCGGTCTGGGGATGAATTTTTTCGGGACGTATCGGTTCGAGGATGAATTTCTTCAGGACGTATCGGTTCAAGGATGAATTCCTTCGGGACGTATCGGTTGAAGGAGGAATTTTTTCGAGACGTATCGGTTCGAGGATGAATTTCTTCGGGACGTATCGGTTCAAGGATGAATTTCTTCGGGACGTATCGGTTGAAGGAGGAATTTTTTCGAGACGTATCGGTTCGAGGATGAATTCCTTCGGGACGTATCGGTTCGAGGATGAATTCTTTCGGGACATATCGGTTTGGGGATGAATTTTTTCGGGACGTATCGGTTTGTTGATGAATTTCATCAAGACGTATCGGTTCAAAGATGAATTTCGTGGGGACGTATCGGTTCGAGGATGAATTTCTTCGAGACGTATCGGTTCGAGGATTAATTTTCTTCAGGAAGTATCGGTTCGAGGATGAATTTCTTCGGGACGTATACGTTCGAGGATGAATTTCTTCGGGACGTATCGGTTCGAAGATAAATTTCTTCGGGGCGTATCCTGTACCATCATTACACTTATTTTCCTTCTATATAACTCTACAGACTTCCTACTATGAAACATGTGAAATCGATCGCTAGAAACGAATCGTTCCTAATCGTTACGATAGTTATCATCCAAGCGATCGAGGGACAAAATTTCGAAAAGATGGTATCGACATCGGATCGACTCTAGTGAAATCGAAGAAACAAAGGAGTCCGACACACCGTGAGATTACAATAACACTGTCCATTGCATCTACATTCGTCTGGACAGACGATAACAGATATGAATGGGACGATCGTGGAAGGGAGGGGGAGTAAAGCGGATTCTCAGCGAGTATCTCTAAACCGTGTCTCTATCCTCTCTCACCTCTCTGTCCCGGCCTCTGCCAGGCCGGGTCGTGCCGCTTCTGCGTGGCACAGTGTAGGCAGCAGTCAGTGGGTTGTGTGTACCAGCAGATACGATCTCGACAGCGCCTGGCCATCGAAGCAAATCGATTAATTGGGAACGAACGCGCTCGCTCGATCGCCACGCTCTGACGTCTAAAAACCAGCTCGACCGTGTTTACCGCAATAACGCGAATATACATATATATATGCATATATATATCGCTGTCTCGCCGAAAAACGAAAAAGAAGACACGCTACTGACCACTATGCCCATTAATACCGTCCGTGGCCTACCGGACGCAGACACATTCGTTTCGATTTCGAAACTAGTTGGCGAGGAAAAGGATGATTTACTTTACGAGTTCCTATTACATACGGTGTAATCGGAATTTAGTAAAATTGTAAAAGGCACTGTGCACGTTCAATTGTGTAGTGGAAAAGGTCACCGTGGTCAGAATTTTATTCGAATAATACATAGTCAAAAGCAGCAGTATCTAAGGGTGGCGTTCTGAGCTTTAAACAATTAATGAGGTTAAATAATTGTTCGACAAATGTCGATTCATTCATAAAGAAGTATCGTTTTATTATAAAAATTGAAATTTCCGCGTTCAAACAAATATAAATGACGAAATATTTTTTTATATTTTCGTTATTCGAAACTTTTTATCTAGATAATGAGTTTGTCCATCTCTGCCATGGACATGGGTTCGGAAATTGGTCCCTAATGAAGCGTAAACTCTTTTTCTAAGCAAGATCGTTGCAGAATTCTCTGTTTTTTGTTTTTATGTTCACCCTGTATATTATTAGTTTTCTTTGGTTCGACGTGAAATACTGTTTCGTTGGTATTAACATTTATGGTTTAGAATAAGATTTTTAAATAGAATTCCTTTTGTGTCTGGTACAATATTCATGATAAAGTAATTCTTGAGAGTGAAGTCGTAAACGAAATCGTATGGCAAAGGGTTAATTTACCAAAGAGCAGTGGTTAATCGCGAGCATATACACCGCAACATAGACCACGAAGAGAAGCTGTAATACGTAGAATTGGATATTCGACCAGTCACATGTAATAACCACTTACATTTTAATCGTAAAATTTCTCAATTAACTTGTACCCAATATAGAATTCTCTGTTCTGTTTTATAACCACGTCCGAACACTTGTTTACATCATTCCCAAGGAAAGATCTTCCATCTTCCCCATCAATCTTCTTCCATTCCTAAGATAAGCACAACTGTCACACTCCATACAGAAAAAAAAAAAAATCTTCCCAAACAAAAGTCACTGAATAAGCTCAAACCAACTCTTGTTCATCGAAGCACAGTAATACCACCGTGATGCCCGAAACAACTCCTCATCAGTCGCGATAATTTGCTCAATTTAAATTCCCCCGACGGAGCTTATCGTCGATCGGTGTATCGCGAATATATTTATCACGGCTCCCCGATATCGCGACGACATATCGGCGACGAAAATAAATTCGTTGCTCGATTCTTTGGGCGTGTTCGCGCTTACGAAATTGCATTCCGGCACGATACATTGTCAAACTCCCCTTGTTCGAGCTGAACAGAGCGAGAGAAGAAGAGAAAAGGATCATGGTCGAACGAAAAGTCAGTCGGACGTGTGCAACAAGCACGCATGAATGCTCGCCACGGCGACGTTCCTTGGATCCCCCCCCCCCCCCCCCCCTCCAAAGATCCGTGCGTCCCAGGGCTCATTGAAACGGAGCGGCTGGATTCCGGGCAACGGGTCGCGATCAAGAAAGAAAAAAAAAAAAGAGAAGAAAGCAGTTTTTTGGCCCGATGAGAAATTCGATCCCGATCGTGCATCGGGATCTTTTTGCAATTCCTATCGAGTTTCGCGTCGCGGGGACCGCGACTGCCGCTTAAATCTTGATTTAATCTTTCCTCCCCTCCCTTGCCAGGGATTTTTGTTGTGCCTCCAAATCCTTATATAACGCTGGCCTCTATCGATCCTTGTGAATATCGGGCTTCTAATGGAGATTGTCACCGGTTGTTTATACGAAATATTTTTTGGGGTAATGTTTGTATATTATGATCTTCGATTCGATCTTATTGATCGTGTTGATTGCTTCGAGATTTTTATGCTCGACTGATTATTTGATACGGTGGGTGATTTGTAGGTGATTTGCATTGTGAGTTTAATACTTTATTTTGTAATTACGAAAATCTTGAAGATTTTTTCATCGGAATTTAGGTTCACCTTTATTTACTGTACAATTTATATTATAGTACATTATATATAGGGTTATCCAATAGTACCTTTCGGGGGTTAAATTTGAATAAAATAAAAATTATTTTGTATTTCTTGGTGTTTTTAATTAATAGTATTTTCGATGACAATTAGACATGAAATATAATATTACTTGAAGGACCATCGCGATTAAGTTTGCAAGTATCGATTCTGGAGTCATAATCTTCAATTACATTTTCACAAATAAATGCGTTTGTCTCTGCAATTTCGGCACAAATATTTGCTTTCAATTCCCACTACTTCTGGCTTCAAAACGATACTTATACAAATGCCTGAAAAATAATTTCAGAATTTTTTGGAAATTCCATCTCCGGAGGACGAAAAATATTGTAAAATTTAACAATATATTATTCTAAAATACAATTTAAAAATTTTGTTTGAAAAAATAATTTTGCCAAATCCCAAAATCTACGCGGAAAGAAAGCTAGTATATAAATTTGAATATTTCCAAAAGTTTGTCATACAAACAGATACTCGTTTATCGTCGATAATTCTAGTGTTTATCCTCATCGACGTTGATGTTGCGTTTAAATAGATTTTTATCGTTACTCTTTCGAAATATTTTTCAACAAATTCCGAAGCAGTGGAATGTCGTCGAGAAGGTCGCGAGCGATTTTTCGTGGAAAGCGTGAAGAAAGCGAGAGGCGGGAAAACGGAGGCGGCTGAGAAAGGGGGAAGGGGGTAAGGGGGATGGAGCGCCTCCGCTCTCGTAAAACTTATCGGCACGGTCGCGAACGGCGCTTGGAAACGAGCTGTTTCGTCACCGGCGATTTTTTCCACGACGGCTTCCTACACCGTGTCGCCCAGGAAGGAATCGTTTGCCCGCGATACACTAACGACGTTTCCGCGAGCTACGCCCCGGTTCCGATCCTCTGCACACGTACACACAATATTCTCGACGATCGCGAAATTACGAGCGTCTATTTCACCTCCCTTTGTCCCGTGGAACGTGTGAACACTTTTCTGGTAACCACACTTCCGAGTGTAGAAATAGTTTTTGTTGGGTGTGGACTGTACAAATATTATACAATGTAGAAATATTCGCTAGCAGCACAAAATATTGGTTAAATAGTTTTTTGAAATATTGAATAAATATTTTTTACGCCTCGGTTTGAATGTGGAAAAAATATTGAAGTCGAATATTGCGTACATATACAGGTAATATGAAATAAATGTTTCGATAATATAAACTAAATATTGAGAGAATATAAAGTAAATATTTAAAATATGTAAAGTAGATATTCAGAGAGTGTAGAATAAATATTCAGAAAAAATGAAATAAATATTGAGTACAAGTAAAAATACGAGTTGAATATTTAGACAATAGTAAATGAATACTTAAAATGTGAAGAATGTTTAAGAAAAATTAAAATAACTTTCACACGCCGTTTCACGCATCGAAAATTAGTCTTGTCCGTGATTGTACACTCTACTAAACACACTTCCTTAAGTTTCGGAAATTTTTAAAACAAGGAATTAAATTAGATATCGAAAGCTGTCGAGCTGGATGCAAGTCTTAAAAACTCGGGTCTGAGGGTAAACAGGATTCATTAAACATTCTGATAGTCACCGTAAACAGTGTTCACCTAGAATCAGGTGAAAATAAATCCCACACTCTGATCTAAACAACCGACAAAACAAATCGTAATCTCAAGGGTTCCAATATAGATTCTTATCCAAGCAAGAGCTTCGTCGACGTTCAATTGCAACGAATAAAATTTTGCACCAGTGATAATCGTCGGGAATACGTTGAGATAGAGATCGCGGCAGCATTAACACTCTGTTCGATCCATCGATGGTTTCCCGAAGCATCGAACCGGTCGCTCTTAATTACAATCGATCTTATCACCGGCATTTTCCGTGCCGGCTAGCAAACAAGCTCTCGCTGACGACGACAACGTCGTAAATAAGCACAGAAAATGCACTCGTTGAAGTATCTAGACGCGAAGAGATCTCTCTTTCTCTCTCTCTCTCTTCAGCATCGAGCCGTCAGATAAACACGATTGGGATGATGTGGAAGAGAGGGCCTGGGTCAGATGAGATTGCCCGCGCGTGTATCATCGTTCCGCGCCTTATCGTGCGCCGCGTGATAACACTTGGACGCCCCCAGATCACTCGATAACCACGCTATCGACATCGGCCTCGTCCATCGGTCATCACTGGCCTGATGGAAAAAGACCAGGTCCAGTTTTTCCCTGTTCGACGAAGAAACCGACGGTAACATATGATTATTAATGAACCCTGTACGAGGGGGACAGGAAAGAATACCTCCATGGTATCAGGGACTTCTAACGAAACGTAAAATATCGGTATTATACCGGTATTTTTGGTTGTATCTTCGCCCTATATAACTCTATATAAACCCTACACTTATAGAAACCGGAAAAATACCGGTATTTATTTCGGTTTTCGGTAATATATCGGTTTCCGTATAGCTTCGATGGCATAATACCGATATTTTCGGTTGTACCTTCGCCCTATGTAACCCTATATAAACCCTACACTTATAGAAACCCGAAAAATACCGGTATATATTTCAGTTTTCGGTAGTATATCGGTTTCGGTATAGTTTTGATGCCATAATACCGATATTTTCGGTTGTACCTTCGCCCTATGTAACCCTATACAAGCCCTACCCTTATAGAAACCGGAAAAATACTGGTATATATTTCGGTT
This sequence comes from Dufourea novaeangliae, assembly GCF_001272555.1. NCBI lineage: Eukaryota > Metazoa > Arthropoda > Insecta > Hymenoptera > Halictidae > Dufourea > Dufourea novaeangliae. The sequence continues at coordinate 236,027 of NW_015373934.1, forward strand.
TTCGGTAATATATCGGTTTCGGTATAGCTTCGATGGCATAATACCGATATTTTCAGTTGTACCTTCGCCCTATATAATTCTATACAAGCCCTACCCTGATAGAAACCGAGAAAATACCGGTCTATTTCGGTTTTCGGTAATATATCGGCTTCGATATACCTTCCATGGCGTAATACCGGTATTATATCGGTATTTTCAGTTGTACCTTCGCCCTATACAACCCTATAGAAGCCCTACCCTTATAGAAACAGAAAAAATACCGGTATTTATTTCGGGTACGGTAATATATCGATTTGGTTACAGGTTTGATGGCATAGTATCGGTATCAAAATCATACCGGTTTAAGTCCATGCATGGTATTGGTAGTAGAGGTGACTGAAAAGGAAACCCACTGTGGCTGATAATGTAAAGAAAAGGTTAGGTTTATTGTCCATGATAGAAAATATACAGGGTGATTCGTAAATACATGTCAGTACTTCAGAAGGTAAATCTACATACTAATGTAAGTAAAAAACGTCATTTAGACATATGTTTAATATACCTTCTAATTACCAGTCTAATGGGTTGAGTTAAGGTATATGGGACATATATTCATATGACGCTTTTTTTACTTATATTAGTGTATAGATTTACCTCTTGAAGTATTGACATGCATTTATGAATCACCCTGTATAAGTAGACACCGGATGTTTATACATTCATAGCATCCCTGAACTCAGAAAATGCATTAAAATAAAGATATTAATGTAGTTTAATCCCATGAACGTAGTCAAGAACCTCCAGTGCAGGATCCAAAATTCTGTTCAATATTGACACTACAACTACCAAGCAAGTCAAAAAATGACTTGTCAATACATTTTTACAACGACAATTCAAATATTATAACAATACATTTTCTCAGATCTTTACTACGATATGAAAGTGAAGAAATTAGTTAATTTCAAAATTTCAAAATTTTCAAAAAGTCGTTAATCCACCGATCGAAGCAAATATCTTCGATATTTCTAGTGTTAACCTCCACGTATTAGTATTCGAACATCGTGGATTTGCATAAACTTACACATCCTATACATAAGTATTGTAAATTTCAGGGTGGTTTTATAGTTGTATGCCACGCAGTGTACATGTATCCATTTCGTCGTCGAGCTCGGTTCAATTTGCATCATCGCCGATCGGCGTGTCGGTTCTTCGAAATCGTGTGTTGCGCGTGAGAGCCACAGGATCGCGATACGCGACCGGCTTTATCGGTCGGCTCGCCTCGGTATAAATAGTTCCATTACGATATTTCCAGCAATAAATCGAGAAAGCGCGCCCGCGCACGGATGTTTACCGCGGAACCGACACGACGCGACGAGAGGAGGAAACACGTACGCATTCACCGGGCCGCGAGGGATTTATCTTTTTAAAGTAGCCGCCGCTGCAACCGACTGACGATTACCAGAGCTTTCTGCCTGGTCGGCCGATAAACGCCGGTTGCAATTAATGCCGGTTGTAAATTAACGAAACGACGTCTCGCCGGGGAAAGTCGTCCGAACACCGAGGCCCCAGTCCAGAACTGCTTTTCCCGGTTCCTCGAGAAGGGGAGGGTGGTTTAATGGTTTCGCTTTTCCATGCGCTAGATCGTGACTATGACGTGGAAAAGCTTCGTGTGTGTTCAGATATTCGAATAACTTCCAGTTACGGTAATACCTCCCGTAACCGAACTAATAGAGAGGTGTTCGGATAATGGAACAGTTACTTTATTACTGCTGGACTTCGTTTAATAGAAATCGAATTTAAATAGAAATCAAGAATAATTGATGGTCTGTTTAAATATTTCTGGATTTTGGATATTGTTGGTTGCTAAGTTTTTGTGTCACTGGTTAGAAATGTTAAATATTTCGTTTTATCGCTGGAAATATCTTCTGATACGTAGGTTCGTTATTTGGAAAAATGTTAGGAGTCGAAGTCCAATAGCTTCAAGCGACATGACACTAGTCATTTTGTTTAATATAATATACGAAGTGTTGGGGATAGTAGTATCGTTAGTGTAGGGGGTTAATTTACCCTTAGATCAGGGTTAAACGAGAAACTGTTACGTTATTCTATATCATTTCTACTGTGAATAAACTTGGGTAACGATCGTTGGATCCATTGAACGTATTAACCCTCGGAGTACGGACATTTTTAATGTCCTTAGGACCCGGTCACCGTACTCCAAAGGTTAAATAACAGCCACTACGTAAAATCTGTTAAGGTTAGATTTCCACAAAACATTTTCTATCAACATAAACAGTCCAAAACGGTACCAGACGAGCATATGTCCCCGGTCATAGCGCACAAAGTATAGTAATAGACATATCTTTTGGCCCACTTTTCTGGGTCGACGTCCGCCAATTTCCATTTCCGCGGATTCACCGTTTTCATAACGCAAAGGTCGCTAAAAATTTTTAAGATAAAAGGCCTGTTCTTATTTCTCGTCGATGGTACAGCGAAGGGGACAGTATGTATATATATCCTTCAGTTTTTCCGCGCGGTACAGTCAACGACTAAACGAGCAAAAAGTCCGAGAATACGGCCCTGGCATTCCCCCGCCCGGTCTGTGGTATCGGAAAGCCATGGGAAAGAAAGAATCCGCCAGGAAAGTCATCCGACCGGCGATGGGACCGTCCGATATCGCGGGGCCCGCATAAAACTCGGCTATCTTCGCGATCTGATGCCGCACGAACCAGTTTTCGGTGCCCGGCCGAAGGATCCGCGAGGATCTTCCTTGGGCCTCTGGACGAGCACTCGGTCCCGTCGTACCTCCGCGCTTCCCCCCCTCCTCTCGCTAGGCCCGGGCCTTATCCGCCACGAAGATCCTCCTTCGCCGTCCCCCCTCCCTTCCCTCCCTCTCTGAGCTTCTTCCTGGGGCTCCGGTGAAAAGAGAAATACTGCCGGGGCGATCGATACCGAGCGATCGATCGGAGAGGAGAAAGCGAATCGTGCCGCGCGTTCCTCGCTTCGAAAGTCGAACGTGCTTAATTGAAAAAGGAACAGCTGAGAAACGAACGAAAAAACGAAATGGGAGAAGTTCCAGGGGCTCGAGAAAACGGCGCGATCGCGGCTAATCTTTCGCCCTCGTGGGGGGGGCGTCGATCTTTGCGATACCGATCGAACGATTTTTTGCGAACTTGGCGGGAACTAGTGGTGGGGAATAGAGTACATCGATGTTTCAGTTGCAATACTTTTCGATTTATATTTCGATGACTAATGTTACGATATGTTCCAAGATTGATACGTAATTCATAAATATCGAAATTTTGATAGAATCACAGGTCGTAAGGGAAATGGACCAATGACGAGTTTCTCATAAAGTTTGCGATTGGTTGATTTCTTTTTTACATCTGTTACCTGGGAATCTGCCTTAGTAAATATCTGCTTAAATAAATGATTTATTTTCGGTTTTGGATCTTATTGCTTATGATTTAGTTGCAAGTATCGATACCGATAATAACGATATTTTATTCTCGATATAAAGTGTTATCGATACCAGAGTTGGACGAAATGTAATCTAATGACAAAATCCAAATCACAATTACAGTGTAATTGCAAGACAATTACACATATATTATAATTAACTGTACCAAATCTACAACATAAATTACATTGTAATTGCAATTTAGATTACACTTTCCGCAACTCTGATCGTTACTCTGGGTACTAATACATATCGATCGTAAATATCGATTCAATTCAAATGTATTGCGAACTATTTCGCGATATTTTCACGTCTTCGATCGACTGGATCCGTGCCTCGATCGAGGATTTCGACGATTCTGAACGTTTCAGAAAAGTATCAATGGCTTGGTCGAGAGATTTTTCTGTGGATCCCTTGATTCTACTTCGTGCTATGGGATCGATGTAACGTCGGGGGAGAAGAAACTCGAAACTGTAGGTGCACATTGATCGAAGCTTGTGTCGATCTGCCCGTTCCCATCGACCGCTTAATCCATCAATCCCCTGTCGACCGATACTTTAAATCGAAGTGTCGAACTTCATTAACGTTCACCGTGCAGTTCGTGTCCCTTGTTCCGCGACTCGTTTATTCAATTAAATTATGGCCGAGTTTACTTTGTACTACGGTCCACAAAGGATATCTGTCGACACGATCTCTCCTCGAAACAGCTACGAAAAAAAGGTGAGAGAGGAGGAAGGATTATGTACCGAGTTTTAGTAAGGACCAACGAATATTTTTGGGCCGTTTCGTTGGAGGCTCGAAACGATCCAGGATCGATTAATCAGGCTCGTAATCGATCAACCGGTCGACCGGACGCGGGATTAATCTAGGAGAACCAACCTGTGCAAAACCCACACTGCAGACTCTGTAATTATACGATGACAGTGTGTTCTAATTTTACTCGGTTCTTATAAACATTGCCCTGATTAATGATTGACTGCGATCCTGAAAGATGAACGGCTTTTCTGAAAATCCAATATCAAGATATTACTTATAACATTACGCTTTAATTTGAAATTGTTTTGCAAGAAAATGTTCCAGTTTTTAAGAGGTGTCTTGTGATATCGGATTCATTTATCGAACAAAAATTGATAACGAGGCAGTTTTTATGAACATGTTTATACGTAATGAACGGTGATGTTATATATTTTTTTATGGTTTTGCAGGGTAAACTGTTTCATCCAATTCATTCAGACGTGATAAGAGGAAATGTATTAAATAGTTATTCATGGTTAACCAAACCGAAAGGATGTGATTTTACATGCAAAACTAAGTAAAAAATGTAGAATAATAGAAAGTCGAAATGTAGATACAACTCAAGACTTTCTATCTTTGATCCCGTTTATCGCATTTGTGAAACGGCGGATTCTTTCTGTTCTTGACCTTTTTTATTAGCTTACTATCCGATCTTTCGGATACCGAATTTATAAAGTTTCGTAATTACCATTTTGTTTCTCTTTTTTGTATCCTCCAGTTACATATGTTTAATTTATTTTATTATTCTAGTATTATTATTCTACTACCTATTATTTTATTATTTTAGTATTCTAATAGGAATTATCCCGCGAATAAAATAAAATAAAATAAAAATATTTTTTTATAGCCTTGAGTTTCCAAGAGAATCGATATTCATCTTGACTATAAGTAGAAACAGAATGCAGTGGACAGACACGTTAGCAAAGTCTCCATTCAATTACACTAAATTCATATTTCTACCTAAAACAACGATCTAAATGTCTAGGTCTTAAAGGGTTAAACGGAGATCTGAAAAGGTGTTATTAAAACTCAGGAAAAATCCTAGTAAATTGAAACAAGTGGTTAACAAGACTATTAGAATATCTTCCTTGACAGACGATAGAGTCCTCTCGATCTCCAACGATATTACGTTGTCTGATCTCCGCTACTTGCCGGGCGAAAGGGAACAGAGGGAGAACGACAGACCGCCGTACGGGGACCTTTAGAAGGAGTGGGGGGAAAGGGGAGGGGGTGGCAATCAAATTGCGGACGAGCGTAAACAAGCGGGCGAAATTAACCTTCCAATTTCTGCGGCTTGTTGCTAAATAATCGATTGCCGCGCGCGCGCGCGCCCGACTTATAACAACTAATCAGACATGTGATGACGATTTCAAAGTGGATTTAACACGTTGACTGCCACAGTGGAAAAGGCAGTACGTGGTCAGACATACTATTTATATTGATTGAATAAAAGCAAACAATTTTTTTTACAAATAGTGCGCTAACGCAACTGAATTGTCTTACCTTTACATTACTAATAATCTATATAAAAGAATCCTTACAAATTTCTTTTTAACGAAGTGATGAAATAAACATCCCTTATCAAAGTGTGATTCAACCATTTTCTGTGAAATTTCTGACTTGCAGCAAATAGTACCGCGATGACCATCGTTATTGGGTAAAAATGAGCTATCATCCCCTAACTGAGGGTGGACAAGTTTGCCAGGCAAATTTTCCTACTGTATAATAATATAAAAAATTGTTAACATGCTTCTCAAAAATTCTATAATTCAATTAATTCTAACCTGTCCAGCCATCGGTGACCTTTGGACTGAATGTATCAAGGAGTTGTCATGAAACAATTACCTGTATCAGCTCCGTTCCGCGGTTCACCATCGATGCGGTCGTAAATCCCCAAAAAGCCTCCGAAACGCGAAACGTTTTGTAGATCGATCGGTGTCCCTGCGCATCGATTCAATTCGAGCCGTCCTTATCTCCGTACGCGGAACGGATGCGAACACGGCCGGTTGAAAAGAAAGAAAACGAAAAAACAAAACCGAACGGGCCACGAGTCCGACGAGTCTCTGAGCGTGTGGAATCTGGGACGAAAATTTCTGTGACATTTAACCCCTTGCCCTATGAGTTTCTTGATGTCTGCAGTCTCCAGAATGATTTTATCATTAATAATTCCCCAGAAACGAAAGGAATTCGTGTACTTATCGCAATTGTACATTTATTCCATTAGTTAAATACTAATATCAGCAAACTAGTATTTCACTTTGACTAGAAGACTCTGACTCGATGTTATAAGGCAAGGGGTTGATTTTAAAAAATCAAACGTTAGATATATTATTTAAACAAATGGGTAAAACAAAATAATTTACATACAGTTGGATTCCTCATGGAAAAACATAATTCCAGCAATAATTTTCCTTCGTGCACCAACTAATTCTCGAAATGGTCCAAAATATATGTCACCTCCCTCAAGTCATGTTTCTGCATTTCTAGGGGTTGTTGTGGGTTACAGTGGTTTTACTTATAACTTTAAAAAAAAATTCCAAAATGTATGTTTCGGAGCCCTAAATTTCAGGGTTCTTTTACCCTTCCAACGTGGACGATGACCGACAAAAAAAAAAAAGTGTCAAATACTTTCCATAAATTATCTACCCTCTAAAAACGCAATAAAATATCCGTATATGGGTTCGATCTGTCAGTGTATAAACTCCGCCAACAAGATTTTTATTTTCCAACGATTCAACTTGTCCGATCACAGCCATGTTCATATAAAACATTGCATCATTATGTGTACAATCCTTCAGCAAATTTCGATAAACACGTGACTAGTAATTCAGAAGAAAATTGTACGTCCACAGAGAATTACCCGTTTCGTTCCACCGGTGTGTCGGCGCCAACGAACCTCGGGGCGTCACGACGCATCGTGTGACGCGGGCCGATCGACGCTGGATAAGCGGTCGGAGCAACTATTTCGAGTTATAGCTCGCCGAGAGAGTTACGGGCCGCTCGCGGGATTTATTAATCGCGGCAACGACTGACTCTAACCCCTCTTCTCTCTTTTTTTCCCCCCTCCAGTTGTTTGTTCTTCCCCCTTCTTTTTTTTTTTTTATTATTATTTTCCAGTCACCCTCTAACACGGGACCAATGGTGCACCCTCATCCCCCGATCATTCTGCTTGAAAATCGAATTTAACGACCGTGGACGAAAAATCCCCCGGCTTTAGATCGGCAGAGATCCCGTTCGACAGAGAGAAAAAAAACAATATCGTCCGTACCAATGGCCGAGGATATATATTACCAGGTGGGGGCCCCGTGCAGTTCTATCTGATATTCTTCAGGACGCCGCGTGTACACGGGCGAATTATTTATAGTGGCAGCGACCGCCTTGATGTTTTTATGAAACACGCGCAATGAATCTCGTCTGAATCTTGGCCAACGGGTCGCGCCCGTAATGAATTACGCGATTCTTGGGAATGCACGCACACAGATTTTGGATCGTTCGTTAACGAAATTCGACAACGAAATTCCCGTCACGGGAATCGGGTCATTAACAAAATTCCCGCGATAAGTGCTCCCTCCCTCACAGAACTTTGGAGCTCTTAGTCGCAGATTATTTCACTTCCTACTGTGGGATTTGAATGGGGTTTGTGAATCGAGATTGGCGAAGTTTGATGTAAATTAAAATATATTTTAGTAACTATAAAATAATACGTTGTAAAAATTCCGTTCGCTAACGAAATTCCCGCGATAAGTGCACCCTCCCTCATAGAACTTTGGAGCTTAGTCGCAGATTATTTCACTTCCTACTGTGGGATTTGAATGGGGTTTGTGAATCGAGATTGCCGAAGTTTGATGTTAATTAAAATATATTTTAGTTAGTATAAAATAATACGTTGTAAAAATTCCGTTCGCTAACGAAATTCCCGCGATAAGTGCACCCTCCCTCACAGAACTTTGGAGCTCTTAGTCGCAGATTATTTCACTTCCTACTGTGGGATTTGAATGGGGTTTGTGAATCGAGATTGGCGAAGTTTGATGTAAATTAAAATATATTTTAGTTAGTATAAAATGATACGTTGTATCTAGGATGACATGTAACTGGTGCTTTTGTGACTCACGCTATAATCCACTTTATACCAAATCCATATTGTGCCTCTAAACCTTGCTTTTCTACAACTAGATTTTTTACACTAATATTCTTCGATTCTGTAAACATTTTAAACCAGGGACTTCTACCGAAACGTAAAATACCGGTATTTTCGGTTGTACCTTCGCCCTATATAACCCTATATAAGACCTACCCTTATAAAAACTGAAAAAAGACCGGTATTTATTTCGGTTTTCGGTAATATATCGGTTTTGCTATAGCTTTGATGGCATAATACCGGTAGTATATCGGTATTTTCGGTTGTACCTTCGCCCTATATAACCCTATATAAGACCTACCCTTATAGAAACCGAAAAAATACCGGTATTTATTTCGGTTTTCGGTAATATATCGGTTTTGCTATAGCTTTGATGGCATAATACCGGTAGTATATCGGTATTTTCGGTTGTACCTTCGCCCTATATAACCCTATATAAGACCTACCCTTATAGAAACCGAAAAAATACCGGTATTTCTTTCGGTTTTCAGTAATATATCGGTTTTGGTATAACTTTGATGGCATAATACCGATATCCAAATCATACCGGTTTAAGTCCCTACTTTAAACCCTTAACAGATGTGCTACCACCATATTATTTCAAAATCTGTCGTCACAGACTATGTTAGATTTTCAGCGTTCTACTCAGTCGAGTGTTCTTATATTCTCGACGAAAAATTGAAAATATATAAAACAGAGACAATGAACGATATAAAATACAGATGAATATTGCGAAGCATATTCTTTTTGCGTTACACTAAAACTACCAGACGTTTCCAAGCAACGTAGCCCTGTCATAAATTACGCGAACCTAAACCAAAGACTACGTGCTTGCAATAAGCAGACCGTAGGCTCCTCGCATTCCTACATTACTGATTATCCTATTCGATCGTGATTCTCTTGGACCCGGAGCATCGTGTGCGTTGTCCATTCTGACCGTTTTATCCGCGATAATAAAGTGGTTTATCCAGTTATACGTTAATAGTTTCGGGCCCTAATCGGATTTCCACCGGAAACCTTCAGCGATCCTACCCGAGCTTCCACCGCTCCGATTGGTTAAAATAACTGGATAGATACTTATACACATCGTAAAAGCGAAGTCGGAATTTCGTCGATCGTGAAATGTATAATATCGACGGCGATAAACCGTAGACGTAGTCGCCGTGGCGGCTGTTATCGATTATCAGCCGACTCGTAATAAACGTCTCATTAATATGAGAAATCGACGGGACTCGTTATCGATATCTTCCAACGAGGCTTTGCTCTCGCTGTCTCTGTTGTATGTTTTCTCGGGAAAACGTTCCGTCGTATTTTATCCGTTTTATTATCGACAACGAAACTGCGCGACTTCTAGTCAGTCGTCTCGAGCGTACCTCCTAGGGATGATCCAATACAAGTAAATGATCGATACTTACGTTTCGATACCAAGTATTTTTAGGATCGATACTTTCGGTTGCTATATATACTCGGTATCGAAAAAATAGTACTGATATCGAATGGAGCGAGTAATCGATATGCAAAGTAATGAATGTGAAAGTGGTTGTCGTCCAGTTATATTACTTTATTAATAAAATATTTATATCATCGTTAAAGTCAGAGATGGACAAATTTGTTATCTATATAAAAAACGGAAATTCCAATTTTTACAAAGTAATATTTCTTCTTAAACGAGTAGATACTTCGCAAACAATTAAGTTTAATTAACAAATTCTTTAAACTAAAAATCACGAAGCCTCAGGTAAATTTACCTACACCTGACAGAATAATGTCATTTCTTAGGAGAAAACTGTGTCAAATTGACACAAGGGACGGATGAGGGTTATTGGGTAACAATGAGCTTAGAGGAAATCAAAGACGCAAAAATCTTGGAACTTCGATACCGTTGGGTAAGAATTCAACGAGAAACAGTCGTTACCTTTGAACTATCGAATAAACTTGAGACAAGTCTCGATATGTAGAAATGGTAAACATTGCATTAAATAACCTAATAAATTTTGTGACAGAAGGGACAGATGAGGGTTAATATTTGTGCCTCCCCCTGACTGATAACCTGGCTACGCCCATGAGTACTTTTTTTTCGATACAAGTTATGAGTAAAAGTATCGATACTCTGACGGTATCGGTTCATCCCTAAACTACCTCTTCCCAGCGGTTCGGCCGTGTTTCCAACGCTATGTTGGAAACACGGCCTAACTATTTAGTCGATAGTTTTTAGTCGACTGAAATTTTACTTTATGTATAGATTATGTCATAAACTTTTCAGCACCATTGGTGTATATACCTTTTGGAAATCAATTACTTTAGATAGAATTTCAAAAATATAAGTGGTAAAGAAGTTTTTTTAAACAATTACTAATATTCGATTTTTTGTAAGCTATTTAATATTGGCGCTTAAAAAATTAACCGCTCTAAATTTTTTATGAAAATCAATTAGGTTATAAGCAATAATTTTGCACGGTTCTTGGTAATGCATAAAAGAAATATATGGAAAAATTACAATTCGTTTGGATCACGAAGAAAATAATCAAGATCCAGTCAATAGCGATCAATAGCTCGATGGTTCGAGCGTGTCGCTTTAAGCGACTAAATTTAATCGACTAAAGTAGTCGCTTCAAACGACTAATATTATTCGCCTCAAGTTAGTCGCTTCATGCGACTAAAGTAGTCGAAGATTGAAAAAATTAGTCGACTGAAAGTAGTCGTTGGTTACTATCGACTTAGTCGATAGTTTTTAGTCGATGGTGCCCATCACTAGCACGCACGCACGCACCGTGTCGTGTGTGCTGCGCCTTAAGTTATGCATCGTCTCTGCCTACATGCGTTTACGTCCAAAAGGGGGGAGGACGTATGCGGACAGCCACGGCTTTCCACGCCTCGTGCAACGTTCTCTATCGCGACAAAGTTCCTCGGTATGCGGTGCAGATTACGATTTGTCGTTAGACCCGCGATAAACTTTATGTTGACCGCTCGGCGATATCGGGACCGATTCGAAACGCGGTGAAACATTCTTCGACGTTGAACAACGGTTGTCCTGCGGTGGGATTGCTCGCAGAGCGTTTCGTAGATTTTTCCCCCCGATTACGTGGTCGACTGGACGAACCTGTAGATCCTGGATATTGGGAATTTATGGAGCTGTGATGAAAATGACGGGTTTGATGAATTTTTTCAACCACTTTGAAGCCTGAAGAAATATTTTGGATAGAATGTAAGTTCTTTGGTGATCGATTCAACTGTGTGATTAGTTTTAGGGTGTCCTCAACGGTAAGGATCTCGTATCAGTTGGTAAATTTATTCCAGGTACTGAAATAAATGTTAAATCGAATGTTAATTTGGCATCAATTTCAGTAATTCACTATACTAAATGGTAGGAGGCCCTTCCCTCACTTCACTTTTTCCCTAGTGGAAGCTAAACTTTCTCTTGGATATGTATATTTCTTTATGAAAAATATAAATTAGATAAACGTGATGAAAAGAAAATAGAAAAAAGTATAGGTGATTATTGATAAGGAATCGAATTTCGAATAGGATATTGATCATCTCTGAACAACCGAATAACAGTTTCTAACGAGAGGGTTTCTCTGGGGAATTAACTGCTAGTCGATTACCGGAAGTGACCGCTGAGTTTACTAAAAGAAAAATAGCGTATTACTCGTTGGTACACCTGATGCTCATTAAATAACCGAATACTTCCTGCAAGCATTAGCAATCGAAACATTCTATGTATAGCCACTTCGAGCGATGTTTATTCAGAGTAAACGAACACCTATGCAAATTCCCACGTACATTAACAGATCCCAGAAAGTCGGCATAAAACAGAAACTCATTTCCTTCGCATGATTAAAGATTCATGCTTGAAACTTCATTGAAGTTTTTACTTCATCGCAATTATATCAAGCCGTATCCAACGCGGCGGGAGCGTAATGCTTCCTGCGTTTCTTCGCTATCATCCACGACAAGATAACCATCCGACAACGCGCAGACCGACACAGGTGGCGGAGGAGTCATTAGAAATGACTAACAGTCGATCCTTAAACCATGAAACGGAGCCAGGGAAAATATTTATTTTCTCACAAAACCCTGTACGGGCAACAGAGAACTCTTGCTGTGGTGTGCTCGTTATCGTATCGCGCGGGTTAAGTACCACCATATATCTTCAATTTCGTTGCTTGTTTATTTATAATTATATGTGTGATATTATGTTTGTTATATATTAAATGTGTGTATATATTGTCCCCAAACGTCTATACACACTACAATCCATGCAAATAAACTCATTTTTTGAAAATTCGCTTCGTTATATTGGATTTATCATTTTGAATTTCGAAAATCTGACGTTAAAGAAGCCGACAGATACCGATCATCGTAGAAATCTGTATGTTTCTCTAAATATATACAAACTACCAATGAAATTGAAGATTTAGGCTGGACAGATCGATAGAGAATTTCATTACGAAGAATTTAAAAAAGACAGTTTCAAATTTACTCACAAATTACGACCTGTACAGTGAATCCTCGATGAGTGTTCGAAGGTTCCTCCAGGTGTAACGCTGATTTTTTACTGTCGTTTAGTACATTGAAAGAGCTTGGAATTCTGAAAATATTTAATGTTCAATGCCGAGAAGTCTTCGAACACTCATCGAGGATTTACTGTAGACTGAAAAAAAAAAGTCATTTACTGCTGATTTTATGCATTTATAGTCTATAGGGGTCTGTAAAATAGAGTAAAGCACAAAACTTTCATCAGATCTGTGCGCCGTTTACATTGTTATTCAAGCGTCACGTAATAATAACGTACTCGTAGATATCGGCGGTTTCCGCGTGTATCTACTTGGCGAACGAGTTGCGCGCTTCCACAATATGTCCGATCTCGTAGATAACGGCTCGCGGCTTGAAATGGAAGCGCGCGACGGTTCGCCCCTCGTGTCTAAGTGGCGACGCGGGGTCCGTTGTCGCTTCCCATTGTAACCGCCGTGAGTCGATTGTTTCTATTCAGGTGTTCCCGTTAACGGTGCGTATCCTGACCTCTTCCTAGGCGCAAACATTTCCCTAATTGCAATCGTGTGGGCTCTGTGTCCTCTCAGATCCCGTTCGATTCCTTTGGAAACCCTTTTCAGCCCTTCGATCCATTTCCAAACTGATTCCTGCTCGAATATTTAACCCTTAACTCTTTAGGGTTAGGTGGGTTAAAAACTGACCCACCTTTTGCTTAGCTTTTTATGCATGGTGGGAGATATTTTAACCCACCTGGAGAAGTTAAAGTTACTGATAGTCATACAGTTTAATATTTTAGTTTTATATAATTTTTTTTGGATTAAAAAAAATTCTGCGCAACTAAGGTTTTTATTTTTTTTTAAATCGTGTGCCTCGAAGAGTTAAACGACGCACATTTTTAGTGATGGAATAGACGATATTACGTAAGTCCAGATAGATCCCTACTACAGACTCCTCTCGATTATTGTCCCCAACTCGGGTCTGCGCTGGGACAATAATCTTGTAGGGAGAAATGCTTCAGATCTTCGTAAATTCGTTGTTTGTCAACAGTGTATGTGTTTGATAGGTTCCACGCCCCTTTCCCTAGTGGTGGGAATAATTCCTGGACAATAATCGTGTAGAACAAGCCAGACGATAATCGAGAAGAGTCTGTAGTTTGTTTCTACATGTCTTTTGAACGAGCAAACTCGGCTTCCTCTAGAGGAAAAAGAAATGTAGGGGTAAGGGCCTCCTACTGCTTGATAAATTTCTTTCAAATACCGAAATAAATGTTAAACCGAATATTAATTACAGTTGGTGGCCCACCTAAACTGTAGTACAAACACCTTAAAAAGCCTATGATTTTACCAACCTCTCCATTTTGAAAACGGTGAATCTGCAGTGGGCAGTGACACTAAAATGAAAATGGGGTACATAACCCCAGAAAAATGGGCCGCAAAAATACATTCGATGAAATGTCTACTCCTATACCTCGTCTATGACTAAAATTCTGTGACCATGCAAACATCAACATGGAAACCTGTTCCCACCCACCGATTCACATTTAATTCATACTGTCACATTACCAACCTCAACCCATGCGCGAAAGCAATATTACATATACTGGTCAGCAACTGTATTAAAAAAAAAACAAATAAAAAAAAAAAAAAACAGCAAAACGAAAAATAAAAAGGATCGACGGACACGAGTGCAACAATGGTGCCCGGTTATCGCGAACAAACTCGTCTCGATCACTCGTCCGCCGGCTCTCACGCTTCCCGCATCATCGTCGTGGATCGAAGGCACACGGGGGACGGGGCCTACGATTGGGTAGCTGGGGTCCAGTACCGGGGCCCAGGCATCGGAACGGTAACGCTTCAGGCTGTGTGCGTTGCGATCCCGTATCTCTCGTTACACTTATGCAACCCGAGATTTATTGCCGATGATTATGCGCGGATGGAAGTACGCGGTGGAGGAGGAGGAGGAGGAGGTGGTGGTGGTGGTGGAGGAGGTGGGGTTTCGCCCCCGGGTGTTCGCCCCGGTTCGAGATATCGAACGTTCGCTATCGATTGACGTGGCCACGCCGTCCTCGATATATCCTCTATCGATGGCAGCGGGGACGGCCCTTCCTCTCTCTCTCTCTCTCGCTCTCCCTCTCTCCCTCTCCCTCTCTCTTCCTCCATACCTCCCGACACGGCTCTGGCTGGTATCGGCTGTCGGGAGACAGCGCCGGAATATGATTTCATATCCATTTCTCTAGCCCCACCCGTCATCCCCTCCCCACTCCCCCTAACCGACACGTTAATCGGATCTATTGGTCACGAGGACGATCGTTCGCTCGACTGCTCGATTCGTGTTTTATTTAATTTTCCATTGGACCGTATTCGTGACCCGTACTGCTACGTTGTTCGTCTGACACCGTTCTGGGACCCGTGGGCGATCGGCGAACCATCGACGAACTTTCTTGTTACGGGCTTTAACGATGATTTTCACTGCTGAACGATTTAACGATAGTATTCACTTTTGCTAGGCGAATTGATAGTTGAGGCGTGGAGCTCGTTATGGGGTTACTTTGTAAGGGTTTCTTTTTTTTTTTGGCGATTCTGGGAATCGTGTTTGCGAGGAGAGTACAGTAAGAGAGGGATTAGTGTACGAACGTTGGGATTGGAGGCGGGCGCTTATGAAGTAGACGGATGAGGGTTAAAAAATATGAAATATTTTGGGAGTCGTAATACAAATTTTTTTTTTTAAATGTTTATCAAGAGTAAATAGAATCACCCTAGTGGTTATGAATGACCAGTACAGGGTCGTATGGTCATCAGTGTCGTGGGTACGCAGGTAAGAAACCTGGTTTCGGGGATCAGTTGTGAATCTACTGGCGAGGGGTGAACATCGGTGATCGCTAGTGTTAATGGTATAGTGAAAGTTCTTTGTTTGGTGTCCTTTGTGTCAGTGCCTTTGTTCGTCAAAGTGAATATTTTAAATATTAGGTTGAATCATAAATAACTTGCTTTTTTAAATTAATTTCGATTAAAGGCATGTTAACAATTAATAACAATCTATGCAACGTTCCTCATTTTCTCTAAACCTTAGTTCTATAATTATTCAATAATTATTTAGCACTTGTTTTAGTGCCTGTGGCGAGTATTATTTGTGATTCTACCTAATAATAATTCCAAACCGAAATACGCTTACGGTCGTCGGTAGACTGCGGATTTTCTGCATTTACAGCCTATAGTGCTCTGTGAAATCCAATAAAGGACAAAACTTTCATCGGATCCAACGAGTTGTCGATTTAAGAGAAAAAATAAATTTCTACATTTGCTCCTGTGTTTATAAATAACTTCGAAAAATCTTATTTTGCATATAAATCCGCAGTCTAGTCGTCAGTAATTAAAAACGTATAATTCCCCAGTCAACAAGTAGACAGAATTCGATTTTTCGGCCAAGTCTTACGAACCGCAGATGTTATTTCATTTTTATTGCACGAAAGTTTGCAACATCTGCGGCCAGTTAAAAACGTCCAGAATGATTGAATACACACGTACACACAGAGACAGGCGTGTATCGCGTAACTGGGCCTCCATCTCTTTGCCTGCATCGTGTTTTTAATTGTACCGGCTAATTTTATGCCGGTTAATACTGGTTGAGCGCAGATACCGAACGGTATCGTTTATCTTTCGGATCTCGATTGACGTGGCAGAGTCGTCCTCCACCCCGATATATCTTCTATCGATGCTATCGCCCCGTCCCAGCTCTATCGTTCGACGACCGGAAACAAAATACGACCGCTAGAAACACTTTTGCGTGCTCGCGATCAAAGCATCCTCGTGTAACGATAATTAATCGATCTTGTCGGTTGTCTCGCATCCGTTCGATTAAGCTGAACGTGCGGTTGACCACGTTTTAACATCTCGCGAAATGCCATTCACTTCACGCCTTATCGTGCACCCGATTACCGTGTCATTAGGTCTCATCTGTGAAGGGACTGGGAACGAATCGTCTGTTCGATCTACTGTTTTCCCTCACGCTCTTCTTCGTCCGTTAAGTTAATCCAACAGTTTTTTATTTCTCGATTGATTTGCAGAAGGAAGAGTTGAATGGAGATTTACTCTTATTCGAATAATTTCAGATATTCAAATTGTTGCATACGATTTGAATGTTCGGTACGGTTGGATCTCCTCTGTGTATTGTTAGACATCCGATGTATATACAGTACGCAGGTGAAAAAGTATAATTTTTTAAGATACAAGTGTATTTAAAGAACAAACATTCATTTGGTAATTGAAAGATCTTTTTTGAGAAAATTGGTTTGTTTTTATTTAATAAATACAAAGAACATAGGTTAGGTTAGGTTATATTTTTATTTAATACACTTAGAAAGAAGTAATTATAAATTCAAAAGTAAATAATTCAGTTACATAAATTAACAGAAAATGTTCCTTCGTACTGTTTTTATTTATTTTAATAGTACAACCTAAATGATTTGTACCTGTGAAATTAAATACCCAAAAATGTAAACTGTACAGACGCGTCTCTATATATGCCTATATTTATAGGTTATATGATTCACATGAACAAATGCTAGCAAAAATGTTTATTGAAATTAATACATTTCTGCATGCTTTTACTACATCAGAAATATGAATTTATGAATTTACCAGTAAAACTATAAATATCGTTCTTTGTGAATACATTCCAAGTGTATCCATTGACTAGGAAATGTATAGATTTACTGAATTAACGCTTTTACTGTAACATATATATTCCATGACTCCACTCTTCCCAGTGGTTCTGTAAATATTTACCTTGAATTTTTTCCAGAACAGTCGTTATCGATGCAATCCGTGGCCATTGTCAGCTTCTTCGATCTGCACTTTCTTGAAACGGTTGTTTCGAAAACAAAAAGAAAAGAAAAAAACAAATGAAATCGCCGCTCGTAATATCACGTTACAAACTGCCGCGGCGAGCATATCGGTCCGAGATATCGAGGTGTGTATCAGGCGCGTAACCACCGCGGCGTTACGCTCGCGTTCCTATCGATCAGATACCGTGGATCG
This sequence comes from Dufourea novaeangliae, assembly GCF_001272555.1. Taxonomy (NCBI): domain Eukaryota; kingdom Metazoa; phylum Arthropoda; class Insecta; order Hymenoptera; family Halictidae; genus Dufourea; species Dufourea novaeangliae. Next base: position 253,929 of record NW_015373934.1, read on the forward strand.
CGTAAACCACGACGGAAGGAGTCGCGGAGAAAATCGGGAAATAATTGCACCGCCCGACGATCTCTATCCCCCGTTGTATTTCGAGAACTCACACGTCGACGTTCCCATTCGACTCGATCCACCTTCGATTAGGCTCATAATCGGACATTTCTATTAATCCGTGTGATCTGGGAAAAACGATGATCCTCGCTTGGAATCGCCGCTGAAGAATCCGAAAAATAATTTTTGGGAATTTCTTGTAAAGAAATCATTAAAGCTATCTCTTTGAAATTTTAAGAATACTTTATTGTACAATTTAAGTAAATATACAAATTTTTATTTACACGAAAAATCCATAAATATTATACGTGAAACACTGTTTTGTTCACGGGCTGCACAGAAGTCCTTATAACTATAATATTTATGGATTTGTTGTGAAAATAGAAAATTTACTACTCAGTTTAATTGTATAATAAAGTATTCTTAATGTTTCAAAGAAATTGGTTTAATACTTTGTTTGCAATAAATTCCTAAACATTCGTTCATTTTTAACCATGTTTACCACAGGTTCTCCCCTTAATATCTCAGGGCCCTGGACGAACTCCGGTTGTGCAACTCGATCTATCCAAGTTTCTCCTGATTAGCAGTGGAAAACCATCGTCGTAATACCGCGATCTTAAATCGAACGATCGTTATCGATTCGCGGCCGTAATTACGGCATTCTCGACGTGTTTTCATATCGAGCGAGCTCGGTCGATTTTTCCAGGAATTAAAAACAGGCGAACGATCATCGACTGGTCCGTTTTAAACGGACCTTGGCCATCTATTCCATTCGACGGATATTAATTTGCCGCTAATTACTCGACTGGATCCGTTGATCGAATCACCGTGGATCGACTAGTTTTTTTATTTGTATGAGCAATAGACAATATACGAGTGCATATGTTGGGTTAAATAATCGGTTAAAGTAGTTAAATTATCTGGTAAATTGCACATTGATAATAGCTCGTATCCTCCGCTTTTAAACGGATACGCACGCAACAATGATACGCAACAATGATACGCAACAGTGATACGCAACAGTGTTACGATACGAGGATACGTATCAAATTGTTACGCACCTTAAGAAAACGATCGTCGCTCGTTACACGGCCCTCCTATATGACGCTTATTCACCACGTTACCACACTAATAATATCGTTATGTAAATTCGCGTTCACCTCGCAACCCAGAAGAGAGATAGGATCGATTTTCGACGCAGTCGATGATCCGATCGGCGGTGTTCCTCCGTCGTAAATCAACCCGTTCCAGGCCCGCGTCGAGATAAATGTCGGAAAATTAGAGGTTTCGTCGGTTTAATGCGACCACACGTGCATAGTTAATTGAATGTATAAAGAGAAACTGGACGCTCGGGGAACATTTGATCGTCTGATGTCGAGAATATTTTTTTTTAGAGTCTTCGATCCGTTGAGATTGTACGTACACACTGGTCCTCTTGGTGCTTCTCTGGGACCACGTAGGTGATTAATTGCGTGATAATTTTTAGCTTCCGATGGACATTTTAAATTTTTTTGGGGGGGGTGAAGGAATCTTTGTTGCTTGAAGCGGTTGGGGCGTCAATTTTATGCGCGTTTGAGGAGAACCGCGAGGTCAGCAGCTGTTCGGTTCTGAATAAATGATCTGTTAAGGATCTTATTAATTAAGGGGTATTCTACTGTGACATGCGATTTTGTTGAATTTTTTTTAAGAACTTAACATCCGTATTTCGATACTTTCGACTTTAAAAAACAACATATATATCGGTTTCTTAATTTTGAAATAACGATTTAAGGGTCTGAGCGTTAGAGAGTTAATCCCATATCTAAGAAAACTAATAGATCGAAATCCCTGGGAAATCGTTTTCGTAATCGATAACAGTGAAATCGAACGGGCGGTTTTCAAGTGTATATGAAGGATCGTGGATCGCATGGGAACCGACGTATCTCGCGTGGCCAATGCTCGTTGTTACGACGTTAAGATCCGGCGAGTTAATAAATTGATATCGAGGAGGGAAGGTGATTTAGCTTGGTAATTGGCTGCGAGCGGTTGCCTCGATGACTCCGGTTATCGATGAGAGAGCCCGGTTTTTTCCCTCCTCTATCCCCCCCTGCGGGCTGTTTGTCGAGTTACTATTCAATTAACGTATCGTCTCGGATGGACGTGCAAACGGCCGCCATTGGCTCCGCAACTTCGCTGGTCCTCTATTCACTGTTCGACTGAGTTACCGATTTTCTGAGCTGTCTATATACAATGCACACTTATTTACAGGATATATACATATTTATAATGTACAGGGTGTTTTTGTATTTTTAATATTTTTCCAGAAACAAAGGTGACCTTAATTTTTTTAAATGGAATGCTACATACTTTTTTACATCATATGAAAGCGGGCATTAAGGCGAGTTCAACCATGTAGTATACTATGGTCTTCAGGGTCATACCAGGGCAGAAATAAATTCTCAGAAATGCATTCTTACTAATGGAAGTCTCATCTTATTAATACAATATACTAGTGAAAACAATATTACGAAGTGTTAAATTTATTTCTTTTATTTTTGCCCTTGTATGACCCTGAAGACCATAGTATACTACATGGTTGAACTCGCCTTAAAAACATTAATTAAAAATATTAATATTATTTAATTTTAAAATATTAAGGCCACCTTTGTTTCTAGAAAAATATTAAAAATACAAAAACTTTAGATACACTATCATATTACTAGTAAAATATACTACAATTTCTTCCTTTTCGGTCTTTTTCGAATGTTTACCGTTTACGAAAAAAAACGATGACACAAATTATCACGAACATCCTGTATATACATATTACATTAAAACAGGAAAGTAGTGGTACCGACATATTTTTACAAATATCGCTGAAACCAGGGAGGTTCGACATTTTCGTGAAAGGAAAAAGTCGTTCATAACGTTGATTTCTACCAAATATTAAAAAATCATTGAAATCGGTGAGGAAGTAGTTACCAAAATTATTATTAAATTACGTTCTGTCCGTTTGAATTCTACGATTACCGCGGAAAATTTGCGAAATCATAGGTGGCCCTAATTTTTTGCCCAGGGACTGTAACGTCATACTGAACTCTGTATTCGTAAGACCATCTGTGCACCTCGTTTCGTATAATTATTATTATCGAGTTCGTATAATTATTATTATCATGTACCTTCTGTAACTTTGCAAAAAGCTTCGAAGAAGATACCCAGAGTCCATGGTACGTACCGTCGCATCGTGGACAGGATGCTCCAAAACGAGCACGGAAAAAGCTCGACCGCGATAAAAAAGACGAGCGAATCGGCGACAGCGCGCGCGGTCCCTCCCGACCATTCCCTTTCGCGTGACTCCTTCGGCTGCCGGGGAAGCCTCGTTGCGTACATGCGTGCGTCTCTCCTGAATAATGGAGCCAACCTTTATCAGCATAACCTCGGACGAGAGAGGCCCGGGTCCCGAGGAGCAGCAGCAGCTCGCAGATACTTGGCTCATTCGCGAAAGATCGCCGAAAGATTAAGTATATCCTCGTCCCCGTTCGACTTATCGGATCCGCCGCTCTCGGTTCGCCGCAGAATCTTTACTCTTTCTCTTTCTTTCTCTCTTTCTCTGTCTTGTCCGTTCGATTCTCGTCCATCGAGCTAGAGATAGTCGGCTATTTATCTGGCGGAACGAGGCGCGCGCGGGCTTGCTTGCCCCGGGACCATCGGTTTTTCCGATCTGCCACGGGGATTTCCTTTGTCCTGGCGGCTATACCAAGGAAGAAAGACTGGTCCTCGCCTTTTCCATATTCCTGCGGGGGGATGAAACGTAGTCGTGTGTGCATGCTTTTGGGGGAACGTGGACGAGAGAGAGAGAGAGAGTTGTTCATGGTGGAACGAAGTTGGATTTTTTTTACTTTAAGTGGGTGGTAGATGTGCACACCTGAAGGAAATTTTTCGTGATAGCTTACCTGGTGTCATTTCAGTATCGAGAGTTGTAGTCGAAGTGTTGTGATACTTTTTCGAAGTTTTTCATTGGGTATGTGTTCATTGTGAGGTTAGGTATTGTAATTGGTAATGCTTGTCTGCCCTTTGTATTCCACTAGGGGATTTCTTTTACTTTAAATGGGTGGTAGATGTGCAGACCTGAAAGAAATTGTTCTAGGTAGCCGAAGCAAATGTATGGAAAATTAGAAATTCCGAGTGCAAAGGTTAAATTTGTAGGTGTTCTTAGGAAGTGTTGATAGCTTTCGAAGGTTAACTGTGAGGTTAGATGTTGTAATAAGCAGTGCTAGTCTGCCCTTTATATTCCACTAGGTGATTTCTTTTACTTTAAGTGGGCGGTGGATGTGGACACCTGAAGGAAATTGTTCGTGGTAGTTTACCTGGTGTCATTTCAGTATCGAGAGTTGTAGTCGAAGTTTTGTGACACTTTTTCGAAGATTTTCCTTGGGTATGTGTTCATTATTGAGGTTAGGTATTGTAATTGGCAGTGCTTGTCTTTATAGTCCAATAGGGGATTTTTTTTTACTTTAAGTCGGTGGTAGATGTGCAGACCTGAAAGAAATTGTTCTAGGTAGCTTAGTTGGTGTCATTTCAGTGTCGAGAGTTAACCCTTTGCGCTCGACTGTCGCCTCTGAAGCAACAAAATGTATGGAAAATTAGAAATTCCGAGTGCAAAGGTTAAATTTCTAGGTGTTCTTAGGAAGTGTTGATAGTTCTCGAAGATTTTCTTTGGCTCAGGTTCATAGGGCACAGATGACACACTATTTTAGGTACGATGATTCGGTCTCACTCAGCATTCTTAAAAAGGGATAAATTAAAATATTTATACAAATGAGACATTTCGGAGAGTAATACATTACATAACCAATAAGTCTACTAGAACCTCCTACCTCCAAGCACCCATCTTTGTTTCCCCCCACGATCGCGAATTTTCCAAACCTTGAGGGGGCGTAAAACGCGGCTGAATTAGCCCAGGTCGCCGTAATAAGCGGTATCGCATGATCGCCCGAAGGGGGGTGGGTGGGTGTACGCTATCATAAATTCCTCCAACGGTCGCCAGATAGTTCAGTCCGATAAAAAAAGGCGTGTGCTGCACATATACACAGACTCACCCGCGCAGCGAGTAACACGCGCTCCTCGCAGCACTCCCGATTCGAATAATTTCCCGGGAGGGGTGGAGGTGGTAGCAGGGTTCACTCGACGATTTTTTTTTTCTTCTTCTTTTTCCTCCTACTCCCGACGAGAGCTACTAAGCCGACAGGAAACGAAGCCGAGAGATAGTCGACGAGCGGGGCGACGCCATTGCAGCGAGATAAAACAGCGATAGGGAGATCGATGAAGGCGATAGTTGAAGTTATTACCGGATAGAGGAAGCGGCCGGGACGAAGACGGAAACGGACGAAAAAAAAAAAAAAGAGAGAAACAGTGACGACGGTCTGTCGCGAGCGAGAGGGGGGACAGAAGGGGACAGAACGACACGGAACCGCTACGACGGGACAAAGAGAAAGGGATCGAAAGTGAGAGGAACGGAGTGATGTTCCCCCTCCAACCCCCTCTTGGTGACAGAGAAAGAAACTAGACGCACGTTCGGTTAACGAGACTGATAGAGACGGATAGAGGGTGGTGGTGGTAAAAAGGGGAGTTTCGAAGAGTTCTCGGGTGGTCGGACCGAGCCCTGATAAGCAGAAACAGTTATCGAGGAATGGAAATGAACTGATAAAGCTGCGCGCATACGTCCCGGCTCGACGGCGGTGCTGGAACGTTTTTAAATATTACATCCAGGCGTGATCGCAACTACCGCGACGGAATTCGCCACTGCCGGTTGACAGTCGGATTAGAGGGATACGGTTTTTTTGTTTACCGGTTTAGTAATTTTATTGGTAATATCTGAGAGCACAATGGCGCCGAATGAAAGAAATTATTAATTTTATAATTCGCGCCAAATCGAATATCGCAATACAGTAAATCCTCGACGAGTGTTCGATAGAGGCACTGAACAATAAATATTTCGAAAGTGAAACAATATCATTGGCTTCAGAATTCAAAGGTTGTTGGAGTACCGACATTCAACGTGCCAGCGAAAGCACCAACTTCCACTTTTTACGTTTCCCCTGAAAAAAACCATTAAAAGGGACGGACGTGACTTAATATGTATCACAAATTTTCCTTGTTGTTTCTGTTGCACTAAATCCGGCGTGAAAATGAAAAAGCACACGATTACGAATATGGTTTTCACAAGGCACAAAGTCCGCCATTTTGTTGCAGGGTTAAAAAAAAAATTTACATTGGGAAAGAAAAATGTGTGCTTACACTTCGGTTGTCACATTACTAATGAGAAATATAGTTTTGGAAAAATAATTGATTACTTATGGGTACCCCTAATATATACCTATTTCTACCGTATGTAAAACCGGTCACTTGACCGGCAGTCGGTACAGTTACTGTTAATCAATCCGAAAGAATCCAAAAACTCCCAAAATTAAATACACCCAGACCAAAAATGACATTAGGATCCTCTCCTAAAGTATACATGAAAAGCAAACACAACCCCATTCTCACCCTATAACCACACGTGTCTCTTCCAACTTCATCGCCCCAAGAAAAATTCTTCAGGCCGGGAGGGGGGACACCCTGGTTGGAGTTTGAAACAGCGATTCCCTTTTCGAGATACAAATACCGTCGCGGTTCCGCGGGGCTGCACTTTCGACCGTGTCGGTGGGCGCGATGAAGACCCCGTCAGAGGCCGAGAAGGAGAGGCACCGAGGACGTTGGTTATCTGGCGCACGTCAAAACGACGCAAAGTTGTACCAGTCGAGAGAAAGAGGGAGAGAGAGAGAGAGAGAGAGAGAGAGAGAGAGAGAGAGAGAGAGAAGTGAGGCGTATCTCGGTCGCAGAGCAGGTTGTACACTGGGACTTGGTGGCACAGATACCGCGTGCGCCGCCTCAATGTCAGAAGATAGCAGTCTGAGACTCTCCGCGAGGAGTACCCGTCACGACAGCGCCACGGGAATGACTACTGTGCGCAGCGCGATCATGCTTCTGTGTATACACGTTGTTGCGCCTCCGTGGACCGCGGTGGACACGTTCCCGGGGTCATCTTAGTAACCTCGATCGCGTCTATCGACGACACCTCCGTTAGCTTCTAGTGATATTTCCTTTTTGCACGGTGCAACTGTCAAAACTCAACCATTTGGTGTCTGGAGGTAGTTTAAATTTAGGGTGAAGAATTTTTCTGTTGGCCTGATTATCTAGTAACGTTTGGCCAATGATCGTTATCACTGGTCACCTCAGTTTTAATTATTGCTTTGCAGCGTTTAGCTACACTTATGTATTTCATAAAAGTGCTAGCTAGTATTTAGACTACTTCTTCTAATCAGAGTAATTTAGCACGTAATAGAATATAAAATCTAGTATGTGAGATCGGCATAGTATCCGACAGAAACATCTTTGACTTCGGTAATTTTAAAGGAATTGGACATCCAGTCATTTTCATGGGTTTGGTAGTTCTAATATTAATTAACATATCGGATGAATCGCCTTCTTTTGATTTGGAGCTTGTTTAAATTTAGGGTGAAGAATTTTTCTGTTGGCCTGATTATCTAGTAACGTTTAATCAATGATCGTTATCACTGGTCACCTCAGTTTTAATTATTGCTTTGCAGCGTTTAGCTACACTTATGTATTTCATAAAAGTGCTAGCTAGTATTTAGACTACTTCTTCTAATTAGAGTAATTTAGCACGTAATAGAATATAAAATCTAGTATATGAGATCGGCATAGTATCCGACAGAAACATCTTTGACTTCGGTAATTTTAAAGCAATTGTACATCCAGTCAATTTTATGGGTTTGGTAGTTCTAGTGTTAACCCTTTACACTCCGAGCAATTTTTAATACGACCTACCAGCAACTCCGAGTCATTTTTACTATAAGCAACCAGCTACTCCAGGACTATTTAATTTTAACACAGAATTATACATGCAACGTAACAGTAGAGACCCCCCCATGGAAAAGTGAAGAATATTTTAATTTTTAAATGTATAAAAATACAAAGTTGCTTCTACATAGATTTCGCCGCAGCGGCGAAATCGGAGTGCAAAGGGTTAATTAACATGTCGGATGAATCGCGTTCTTTTGATTTGGAGCTTGTGTAAATTTATAGCTAACAGCGTTTAGCTGAACCACTCGTCCATTGCACATTTTTATTTACAATCGTCGGTTCTTTCTGTTGTTTTCACAAGAGACGAACGCGACAGAAAAGACTTGGCTGTCGTTAAATATACTAGACATCAGCCCGTAAGAAGTGGCGGGAGTAAGAGACGATTAGGCGAAAAGTGGTCCGGACGAGTCCATAGATATTCTGATATAAGCCGGCATGGAATTCGGAGGCCGCAGAATATGAAGAAGAAAGACCCTGAGGGGGGCGTGGAGAAGGGGGGCCGGATCCTCAAGACGGACGAGTGTCAAAACAGTTGGACTCGGGGCATCGTGTTTCGGTCTTTCAAACCTGGCCACAATGACTCGGACGGTCTGTCGACAAGGCAGTCTCTCGATCGCAAACAAGTTTCTTTGTCTACGGTTTGATCGAGGAAAGCATCGAGCTACCTGAACCTCCAACCGCGTCGATCCTGTTCAGTTTCGATCTTCCGATGACCGATTGGCTCTCCTGCGTCCTTAACACCATTCGCTACCCAGCGAAATTTATGTCTGCACCATAATCGTCAAAATGCTAACCAGTTCGAAGTCATGTCGATAAATCATATTGTTACTAGGATAGTGTCCCTCCTGAAACTGGAACAACATTGTTCGATTCCAGGTGTAGGAATATTAACAATTTTCTTTAAGCTTAACAAGAATTTTATTTCAAATGTTTGTGTCCAAGTAACTGAATATTATGGCTCTTTTAGGTCTTATATATACGTTTTTGGATTATAGAAGGGATGGACGTGGCCCTTGATTACAGGGTGGCAAAAAAGTTTTCGGCTTTTTGGAGTTTGCGATGACTAAGGATGATGGTTACTTTATCTATGAGTAAGAGGGTTGGTCATCCAACAGCATTAGCAAGAGTAGGAAATTGTTCTAAAAAAACAGGATTTTCCCTACCCAATTGCTGGGCATCATCGAGTCTTAACCAGACTGTTGCTAGGACAGTGTCCCCAACAGTTAACCAGCTACAAGTGCCGACGACTAACAAAACTGGTTGCCCACTATCTCCAAAAATCAAGCGTGCGTCTAGCCATCATTAACTTGTCGATAAACTGTGTCGTTACCAAGACAACCAGAATCAGTACATGGTCCTAGCGAAACTGGATTCTAGCCGTCCATAAAGCTAACCGGTTCCCAGCCTCCGTCAAAATATTCCTCAATCTATTTCGCGCATTCACGCCGACATTTGTGCAATTTGATCGAAGACACGTTTCTCCATAGGCTAGAGTGTACGTTACAATATATCGAGGATCAGTTCAACACAGAACTCATTACAAACCCTATTATACATAGTTCCAGCGATTACCCTAGGCCTCTGGTAGGCTGGCATCTTCAATAACCATCTGGAACCATCGGCCATCAATTACGTACCCCTCTCGTAGAGGCTACAATTTGCCATCGAAGTTGACGTTCTCCGATCTCTCGCGATCGCCGCCTCGTTTCCACGGGGCGTTATCCGCGATTTTCAGCGAGGTTCGCGTGGGGCGGACGGTCTGAGAACTCCGGGCCGTGTATACTACAGGTATAAAACGATGCGCTGGCAGTCGTTTGACGACTGCTATGAATAATTCATGGACGGCGTTTCCTCATACAGCTCGAATGCTCTTCTGAGAACGTGGCAGGACACAGGAAAGCGACGATAACGATCACTCCCCCTCCTCTTTCTCTCTCTTCCCTCTTCGTCGCTCGATCTTCCCCTACCCAGCCCCTTTACCCCCTCTCCGCTCTCATCATTTCTCCATGTGGGTCTCTCTTAACGATGTGTCCTCATCGTTCCAGGGCCCCGAGGGTTCATCTCCGTCCGATACACGCGACTCACGCTATCGAGCACGGCGGATGGCTCGTCACGATGCGTCAGTGCGTCAGATAAAGTCACCGTAGAGCGCTCTATCCCCTCCCACCTCTAGAGTGTACGCCTGGGTTTACTCCTCCCGCGTCATTCTGCTAGTGTCGAGTCTCGCGCGGCGACACGCTCCCTCAAACGTGGTGTGGGTATGTGTGTGCGTCCTATATCGATGATCGTTCTTTTCACGCGGGACCAATACACCGGATCACGAAAATCGACCGACGGGATCCTGGACGATCTACATGTTCGTCGATATCTCGAGTAGATACAGGACGGTTGAACGGTTCCGGCTCGGAACTTCCGGACTGACGCTCGATGGTGAAGTTGGATGCTCCTTTCGCGCGCGGGACACTGTATATGTACACTGTTTGGTGACTAGTGTTTAGGGTACGGAGATCCTTGTGTCATCTGCTTCCATGGAATTTTGAGGTTTCTGAGTTCGATATTCGAGTCTTCTGAGGTCGGAATTTGAGTCTTCTGAGGTCGGAATTTGAGTCTTCTAATGAGTCCGAAATTCGAGTATTCTAAGGTCGGAATTTGAGTCTTCTGATGAGTTCGAAATTCGAGTCTTCTAGGGTCGGAATTTGAGTCTTCTGATGAGTCCGAAATTCGAGTATTTTGGAGTCGAAATTTGAGTCTTCTGATGAGTTCGAAATTCGAGTCTTCTAGGGTCGGAATTTGAGTCTTCTGATGAGTCCGAAATTCGAGTATTTTGGAGTCGAAATTTGAGTCTTCTGATGAGTTCGATATTCGAGTATTCTGGAGTCGAAATTTGAGTCTTCTGATGAGTTCGAAATTCGAGTCTTCTAGGGTCGGAATTTGAGTCTTCTGATGAGTCCGAAATTCGAGTATTTTGGAGTCGAAATTTGAGTCTTCTGATGAGTTCGAAATTCGAGTATTCTGGAGTCGAAATTTGAGTCTTCTGATGATTTCGCAATTCGAATATTTTGAGAACGAAATTATCATCACTATGACTTTTGAGTTCTCGAGGATTGAGCGTCATGAAGTACGCTTGCAGGATGATAGATATTAATTGTATAGTTAAATGTTTTACTGCTTGCGAAACGATTTTTTACACATTGATAAGATTTTTCTGATGGAAATGGGACCAATTGCGAATTACTGTAAATTGGAACTACATTGTTGGATTGTTAATTGTATTAAAAGTATCTTTTAATTATTTCCGATGCTAATTGAGTGTTTCTTTTCTGTTTCAGGTAAGTCCAGACCTTTCATTTCTGCAGTCGTGTTTGATATCGATACACGAGGTTTGAGTAAGTACAGTTGTTTAATAAATCGCGACCGCGGTTGATGAATCATAATCCTCGAGGAGGATGAATAATTCTTGGCAGCAGGAAGCAATCTAGATAATAATGAATCACTAGAAGATTAGGCTCGATGAGAATCGAGAAGATTCAAAATACACAAATTCTTTGATAAAGGTTGTTTCATGAAGTGTTCATGTAATTGGGATTTAAACTTAGCATATACCTTAGATCGAGGATATAGTAATAATTTATTTAGTTATTATACTGGTATAAACCCAGTATGCATCCATAACAATTAAATGAAAATAATAACATAGTATAATACATATACAGTAAGGAATTAATCGTAATATAGAATTTATAATCACTCATTAACTTAAATTAAACAGTTCTTAGTGCCCTATGTAAAGATTCCTTAAAATAATCAATAGACCCACTGAAAAAGTCAAAATAAGATTAATAATAATACAAACTTTTTCACGTGATGTCCCTCTTGTTACATGAAAGTATAAAAATAAATTACAGGATATAAGTACAATAAACAACATAGTGCAGTATAAGTATGAAACAAGTACAATATACAGTATACAGTCGAACGTGTACTACAATCGGCATATTAACTATCTCATATATATAATTAGGATTTCAACCAAATAACCTTTCTAATTAAATTTTAATCCTTCTGCTGATCCACTGGAACTTGTTAACGAATCCTTAAAAATTACCTATATTTTCTACAACAAATAATGGTCCCCGAGAGAGGGGTCTTCAAGCCAAACTCCTTTCCCCTCGCGTTTCCTCTTTCGTTCGAAACGCCTTTCGCTAAATCCTTCCTATTCTCCGAAGGAACGTGCGCTGTCGTTTATCCGTACGAAAAATCACACGTACGGTACGCGATAGGCAAAGCACGCGGCCTGATTATCTCGCCGTTACGATCATCGTGTGTCCACAGAGAAAGAAAGACAGAGACACTGTGTCACGCGTGCGTGTGCGTGGGTTCACGAGGTACACGCGTGTTGCCCTCCCGTTCCCCTTTTTTTCCCTCTTCCTGCTCTCCTCGCGTGTATTACGCGCTCTCTGTGCATACTCTGTGACTCGCGAAAAAAAGACTAGAAAAAGAAAAGAACAACGTTGCAACTCCATCGCCGCAGTTCTTGTTCTCTCCAGTTCGGTTTACAGTTGCGTGGAGGAGGGGTTGATGACTCAAACAGAGAATGAACCACTGGGAGTCGTTGCTACCAGTCACTGGAAATTCTAGTGACTAATGTCGCAGGATACGCGACAGACAACGACGCGCTAGACAAACGCTCTGGGAGCTGGGAAAACCTACGGTTATTATATATATATATATTATTCAAATTGATATGTTCAATAGTTTTTCCTTAAAAAATTCTTTAAGGACACTAGCATAACCCCTTGACACGTTCGTCGCCCAGCGTGATTCAGTTGAGTTTCTCGCGGGGCCCAAATGCGACTGTCGCAGCGCCAGAACGTAATCAGAGCGATAATTTAATAATAATAATAATAAAACCTATTGTCCCAATTGTCCAAAATCACCACAAATGTGTTTGGACTGTTTTAACGAATACCATAATACACCGTAATATAAAGTAATATTTTATCCTAAATATAAATTAATACAAAGTATAGTATAATGTGTATATTTTTAATATTTTTATTTTGTACATTTTATATTTACATTTCAGTGCTTATTCCATTAAATTCATTATTCATACCTAACCCAAATATGGGTGACGTGGCGACGAACGTGTTAGCACACACTGGCTGGTCCAGGTACAGATTACCTGGTGAATTTCGTCCGGAACACGGTTCATTTTTGTCGCCCTGTAGACACGAACGCGCGACACTTTTGTCATCGTCGTTACACGGTGCACGGGCGTAGAACGAGTCCTTTCTACTCTGTTTATTTTTTTTTTTTTCTTCTTTTCGTTCGTTCTCCGTGGCCAGCCGGTTTTTACGACTGTTATCCGCCACCACGATCGCTGGTAGACCTTAATCTATTTCATTTCGTCTCGTTAACCAACGCTCCCGGCCCGATGCCTCCGTTCTTCCGCCGGTTTTTGCTAGGCCAAAAAGGGGACCACCGTTCTCGGAGATCACGGGCTACTTGCTGCCTTTCCTCCAGGCGATAGTCCGCGGTATCGAGGGTCCGGATATACGAAATCCACCGAGATCCCCGGGGGCGATTCTTGCCAAAAAGTACGTTAATTCGCGAACCACGTTCCTCCCTCCCCTCCCGCCTACCCTCCACCGTTTCAACGGCGGACAATTTATCTCGCGGCCGGCGGAGTGACTCACCGGGGGCTTTATCTTTGCGCCCGGCTAGACGGTATTGTCCGGAACGTTATCTGCCACTATTTACCGAAGAAGAAGTGGTCGATCAACAGATAGCGTCCAGTCATTGTCTAAACTCGTTCCTTTCCTGATCTTGGATCTCTTTATAGTCCGAGCAAGAACGCGATTCCCGACCGACTCTATCTTTCTCCTTTCCTCTCGCTGGTGAACATTGAAACGAGATGAAAGTGTGTCGTTCAACCTGGATCGATCAAAGTCGATGATAAAGAATGTCGTCGTCGGGATACAATGTTTGTTTCGGGTATCCTTGTTTCGGATAGTCGATGGATCGTTCGGATAGGAGAGGTTGTCTGTTTGATCAGTGGATTCGGAGGTGTTGGGTTTTGAGAGTATTAAATGGATAGAAGTTCCTTTGGTTGGAAGATTTTTGACGATGAGTATTTTTCAGAAAATATAATATGATTGGTACACTGTTGTTACTGGCCTAAGATTGTTGCTTCGTAAATACATGTTTATAATAATATAATATTCTACTTGTGTTACCCAATGTTGGCAAAGATTGAAATCCTTGTTAATACTAAGGCAATTTTCTTGATGTGTAATTACGATTCCTATACCAGTTATAGTATGTTCGACTGAAGCCTGGATCATAATACAGGGTGAACCACGAATCGTGATCAGTAGAGATTACTCTGTTATTAGCAGTCCGATCGAAAATGTTTTTATCAGGTATAGCATAGTTTCAAGAGAACTTTAACGTGATTATAGCAAATTTTTTTGTCAACTCTTTTTTTTTTTCATGATTTTTCAACGTCACCTTCAATTTTTTGCAAATACACTTATAATTTTTTTACGCCTATCTCTTAGAGGATTTCAAGGCGAATTTAGTAAGTACCATAACATAACAAGTGTTACCTTTCTTTTAAATAAAATTTTTGAAAGACAATTGAAGGTGACCTTGAAAAATCATAAAAAAAAAAAGAGTTGACAAAAAATTTGCTATAATCACATTAAAGCTTTCTTGAAACCATGTTATACCTGATAAAAGCATATTCAATCGGACTGCTAATAACAATTAAAATTCATCGATCAGACATACTGGCCCTTCGATCTTCTGTTTATTATTCTAAGTTAGCATTTTTGCTTGTAGGTCTTACACCAGATAGGACTGACTAAAAAAATCACTTCCACTGATCACAGGTTCTAACAGACTAACAAGTCCCCCCGATCCCCATCTCCCAAAGTACAAAATCGGTCCAAAACGGGGGTATCCAAAATGATTCCTTCAAAACAACAGGCACGAAAGGTTCGTCAACGATTCTCACGGAGCTCGCAAGAGCACAGTACCATTCAGCCATGCGCCACCCGATAAGTCCTCCTCCCGCGACTAGCATTCCCCACCTCCATCCCCCTTGTTCGTCGACTTCTCAATAAACCGCCGCCTAAACGCGTTTAACGAATAGAACCGTGGATACTCTATCGTGCTCCCGGTGTTTCCCTCGGTTCTCATTTACGTCACCGCTTACCAGCAGGATGGAAAGGGACAGAAGCTAGGCTAAGCCCGAGCGCGCACAATAATTCTATCTATCTATTTATCTTCTTCAGCCTTCAAAAGAAGAGAACAATGACGCTCAGCTCGCGAGACGTTCGGCAATTTGTTCGAGCGAGGTAGGACGCGCAACTGGAATGATAAAAGGGGACCGGAGAAAGAACGAGATAGAAACCGCGACGTAGAGTGAGACCAGTTAGAGACAGACGGAAACAGAGAGAGAGAGAGAGAGAGTGAGAGAGACAGACGAGAGCTGTACGCAGTCGAGGTAGCCTCTATCCACGACTGGGATCTAATCTACTACGGGAATCTGGCATCCTATACCGGTATCGTTCAGGGAATCTCGTTCCTCCTCCCACTTCTTCGTCCTCCCCTCGCCCATCCTCGTATCTGAGCGCTGACTATGTCCTAGTTTATACACACTTCGATATCCTTGTGATAACGCCAACCACCCCCTACCCCTCCTCCCATTTCTCCTCCTCGCGCCACGGTGCTAACGTCGGGTTCACAGACGCTCGCAATTTCTCGGATGGTCCTCCCTTCCCCCCCCCCCCCCTCTATACGCTATCGCTACCCTCGGCCGATACTGTTGACAGATAAAAATGTTTGGAGGCCCAGTCTATCGATCGTACCGGAAGATCCTACGATCGCGGCGACGCCGGGGATATCATCGGTGATGCACCCCGATAAGGGTTGCTGGACTCCCTTTGCTAGATCGGGGATCGGAGACGAGATTCGATCGCGGAATCGGGGGTGAATGGAGAAAGAGATGGACAAACTGGACGGGCGGTATGATCGATGGTGGGGATGATTTTGGTGCTGGTTTTGGCGGAGTGAGTCTTGCAGGATTTTTGGGGGATCTTAGGGGATGCTGCGTTTTTCTTCGGTGTGGTTTCTGGGGTTGGACTGGTTTTTTAGGGGTTTCTGGTGGCGCAGTGGTCTTGCGAAATGTTGGATCTTGTTGATGATTGTTTTTGTGGAGGTTTATCGAGTTGTGGTACTCCGTGGGGCAAACAGGGGATGTTTTTCAGAATCATGAACCTACTGTCTTCTTGGTATTTTATTATTAACTCTTCGAGGCACGCGATTTTAAAGGAAATAAAAACCCTAGTTGCATAGAATTTTTTGTAATATAAAAAAAATTATATGAAAATAAAATATTAAACTATGAGTAACTTCAACTTTTCGAGGTGGGTTTAAATATATCCCACCATGCTTAAAAAGCTAAGCAAAAGGTGGGACGGTTTTTAACCCACCTAACCCTAAAGAGTTAATATCTGTTTTAGTATTATTTCTTAGTCGTTACCGTTTTCATTGAAGAAACTATCAAAAGGATGGTATTCTATTCTTAAAAGCAAGTAGGGGTTGTTTTAAAGGATCTCTTCTTATATTCTCTAAGTAATCTTCCTATATTTCTCTCTATTACTTTCACTCTACTACTCATTCGGGTAGAGAGTCGATCTGTTTATGAAATAGCACATGGTCTGATACACTATCATTCTGTGGTGGAGGGAAGATGCTCGTAGACTTAGTACAAGATGAGTAAATCGAAGTTCGGACTTTGGGAAAAATAAAGGTGACTTAATTGTTTAAAACAGACCAGCCTATTCTCAGTTATTCAGGGTGAATCAAAGTCAGTAGGTGTACCCAGGTTGGTCATCCAAGGGTAGTTATTTCAGTACCAATTTCCGAAGATTAAATAAGGGTTGTTTCAAACACTTATTGTATTCTCTGTACATTACTTTTCCTCTACCAAAAAAGGATCTACCTAATGATTTTTCCCCGTATCTGACGACATCGATCCATAAACAAGTTAACATTCCGTCGGGGAGGGGGGGGGGGGGATATTGTCCCCGCTGCCCCCGCGAACGAAGGAAGGCAAATAAGGGCGCTTGTTGAGCAAACAAGTCTGCTTGAAATAACGCGTACGCCGCCGCCGTCGCGTCGACTTGAATATTCACGGAGCAGCGAGGCGAGAGCCGATAAGGAAACGTTCGTGATCTTTCGACACAGATAACGGTAGAGGGAACTATTGATGATCTCCGTTGGATACGTCGATCCAAACACATTTTCCATGGCTGGGACGCGCGTTTCAGCGCGCTGATTAAAGCCTGTTTATCTTTATTGTAATCGGGGGGCCGCTCGTAAACCGTTCAGCTGATTGGAATACACCGGAAACGCGTCCTAGGCGGAACCGTTCGATTCGATCAATCAAGAAACTCGGGCAGCTCTGAACCTAACCCTTCTGACGTGATTGTACCAATTGCAAAAATCGCGACTTCCAATCGAATCGACGAAATCTGTTGGTCATTCGCGGTAATCGAAAGAATGAAATATTGCAAGATCAAACAATGATTTAAAAATCAACAATTTTAAACCACTTACCTTATAATTTCACGAATGCACCCTCCAGAATTATTTCATTGTTAATGATATCTCATATACAATAAGATTTCTATTCTTATTGTAAATGTATAGTTTTGTTAAATGTTAAATGTTTGCCTAATTACTTTGCCTGGTTACAGGGTGACTGAAACAGATTTTAATTTTTTGGACTTTGCGATGGCTAAGGATGGGCTAGGTTACTTTATCTACGAGTGACTAAGAAAATTGATCATCCAACATTATACCGATCTAACGCATCGAATACCCAATACTCACCTAAACAAAAAAAAAACTACCCTTCAACTCTCAAAAATCGAATCCACTTATAATACATACAGCAACCCAGGTCGAGGGATGATTCGACTCGGAAGAGTCTTCCCCTGTGAACAAACCTCCCCCGAAAACACAGGCCTCGAAAGGGAATCAAATGCCCAGGGAGGGGCGGGAGGGGTTGATGGAAGGGGGTAAAAAGATCGCGGAACATTTCGCAGAAAACGAGACCGTCGAGAAAGAGGGAGATAGATCGAGAGAGAGAGAGAGAGAAGGGAATATATACGAGTGGTGTCGAGGCTGGAAAGCCTTGAGAGTTGCGGCGCCACTGGATGGAGATAAGGGAGCGTTATCGGCTGCGCGGTGGCTCTTATCAGCGATCGCGCTCTCCGTTTGCCTCCCCCCCCCTCTTCATCTACCCCTCCCCTCCCCTACCACTACTCCCCTCCTTCCCACATCTCCCCTCAGCCGCCGTCTCTCTGTTTCATCTCGCGTACCCACCCAGCAGGGCCGCCAACCGAGACCAGGGCCGTCCCTGGAAAATCTGTCGCCCGGAGAGACCCCACCAATGTCTTCATCGAGGAGACAGTTGTTCGGTTATGAATAGACTGAAAAGTATGTAAGTATCTGTAAAGATGAAAATAAACATTTCTTTCTTCCCCGAAGTATCTGGGATCTTGGGGTCTGGGTTAGGATTACAGTAATTGTGAAATAAACAATCTGAATTTTTTACGGGTTCGGTAGTTGTAGTGTTGACAATTTTCACTGTTAAACGATTCGATGATGGTATTCGCCTTTGCTAAGACGAATTGATGTTTGTGTTGTTGCGAACATTGGGGTTCGTTGGGGGATGAAAGTGTCGTAGGGAAAAGGCCTCTTATCACTTCGTTTCGGAAGTTACCGATATTTATATCAAATTCAAATTAACATTTATTTCAGTACTTGCTTTAAATTTACCTCAGCTACGCTGTTTCTCCTAACGGAAGTCGAGTTTGCTCGTGGATGTACAGGGTTAGTTTGCAAAAATGTTATTTTTGTGATTTTATGAGGTGTTCGGTTCACGTGTGAAGAGTGAAAAATTTGATACGGGAAATGTGTAATATGTAATTTTTTGTTTAATTTGGACTTAATATGCGGTGGCTCTGAGGTGAAGTATCCGTGGATGGGCTCAGTGTAGGATCGGAAACGATCATCGAGAGTGATTCAGTGGAGGGAAATACCTGGGATATTGGAATACACTTTAGTGGTATTCACGGTGCAGGATGTGAGAACAGACTATTTAGAGATCGGATACCAACTGTATCTGCTATCGCCATTTTTCTCAGGACAGTTCTCATTTTCTTCTTATACCCTGTATCGTTTTAACACGATTCTAGACAGATACAGTTTCCAAGAGTAGTATTGATTTACGAAAAAAATAGTGTTGCGTGATACTCAAAGATGAAGTTCGGATAGAAGTTTTCTAGATCGGGTACAGTGGCGAATCGTTGGTTCAGCCGATTTTGTCGAGATGAATTGATCTTTAGGCACAGGTGTTATCCTCCACAGTATCCCAATTGTATTGATGATAATTGAACGTTGATTAATTGAATTTATCCTGAAAATAAATTCTGAATATATCCAGAGAAACCAAGTAAACTATCGAGGACAGGAATGACGCAGTTGGTCCCAGCCAATTTTGTCGAGATGAATTGGTCTTCAGGCACAGGTGTTATCCTCCACAGTATCCCAATTGTATTGATGATAATTGAACGTTGATTAATTGAATTTATCCTGATAATAAATTCTGAATATATCCAGAGAAACCAAGTAAACTATCGAGGACAGGAATGACGCAGTTGGTCCCGGCCAATTTTATCGAAATAAATTGGTCTTTAGGCACAGGTGTTATCCTTCACAATAGCCCAATTCTATCCATTATAATTGAACGTTGATTAATTGAATTTACCCTGAAAATAATATTTTGAATATATCCAGAGAAACCAAGTAAACTATCGAGGACAGGAATGACGCAGTTGGTCCCGGCCGACCAGCTTCGATAGCCATCTTTGGCAAACTGTTCGGTCGACTTATTCGTTTCTTGAATAACGTCCACGGGAATATCAAACATAACATTACGAGGACGGAATCTGTTGATGCGAATCTTTGGCCGGCCAAGATCGCCCGACTGATTCTTCAGCCCGCAAACCCAATCCCCCCTCTCCACGTTTCTCTCAGCCAGAGGGGGAAGTGTTAGGTTAACGATCTTCGCGTCGCCACGCTGCGTTGGCTCGATTATAAAATCGAGAGCGGACCCCGCTCGTAGGCTTGTCTTCCACGGATAGCGATCTCGATCGTCAAACGGACAGAACATTACAAAACGTGCCATTACGATGCACCATAAATCGGATACAATTTCAAGCTCACCGTTCCATCGTGTGAACGTCACAGTAAGCGAGTAACCATGCTTCATGGAGCCTTCAATTGTGCCAATAGCAGGATCGTTGTCGCCACTTGATATCTATTTGTTGGGCCTAAAAGATGACATCTTAACGTGTCGACTGGCAGAAGAATTTGTATTAACCCTTTATGGGCCCGTGTAACTTTGAAGTCGCATACTAATATATCGATATTTTATTAAATAATTTAACTCTTGTCATAAGTCTTACTAACCAATAACATTATAAAAGAAAAAATTGCTGAAACAAAACACGTTCGGTTCATTATTAATCTGTATTTTAAATGTATAGTCCTGAAAAAAATTCGGCCCGTAGAGGGTTAAATTTCAGTCGAGATTTTTACAGTGTAATTATTCCCGGTTTGTAAACACTTTAATAAGCTTCTCACGATCGTCATCCGTGGCACAGAAGAGGCGTAAATTAACTCCATAGAGCAAACATGTTTTAGATACATTGAACTGAATCTTAGGAATATTCTAGTTTGACAATAATTTCTGAAGTGAAACCCATATTTAACCCATCAAGAAGAAAAATTACAATTTCGTAATCAGAAGAAGTTGAGCAACGCCATTTTTTCATCCCTTATCCATCACTGGAAATCCATTATCGAGATAAAAAAAACACGTTCCTATTTCCCTAAAGATACAGCTTCATTATTCCAGAATCATCCAGTACACTCCGAACTCCCTCGGTTATCCGCAAGATCAATGATCAACGCATCGACTGTATCAGAGCCCTGCAACGACACGATGTTCAGGCAGCCAACTATCCTTTTTACGACCGTATCTAGTTAACATTCAGCCGCGACTATAAAACCGCGAGAGGAACACCTGGCCCTCGAGAACGTCTTCATCCCGCTAATAGTCGGGTTGGATCGATGGAGAGTTGCGGGTTTTACAAGTTATACGGCATGCCAGGCACGGTTGATCTTAATAATATCAACTTTGTTTATTAGTACCGCCGCAGAACGCGATAAAATGCATCCTGTGAAATGCGTTTTCTACGATTTCTGTAAGAACAGATACTAAGGGAGGAAGGTTAGGCTAGGGATGAACCGATACAGTAAATCCTCGATGAGTGTTCGAAGGCTTCTCAGCACCTTTTTAACCCTTCGCACTCGACTGTCGCCTCTGAAGCGACAAAATGTATGGAAAATTAGAAATTCTGAGTGCAAAGGGTTAATGAAATTCAACGCAGTGATAGATATTGAAATTTTTATTCAGGAAGAAGTATTATTTTGTTATAAAAATTGGAATATCCGTGTTTAAACGATTCAAAATGACGAAGTGCTTGTTTTATCTTTTATTCGGTATTCGAAACGCTTTATCTAGATAATTAATTTGCACATCTCTGATTTTAACGAAGATATATCTTATTAATGACCATTTATTAACGAACATATATTAATAAAGTAATATAACTGGACGACAATCCCCTTCACATTCGTTACTTTTCATATCGATTACTCGCTCCATTGGATATGAGTCTTTTTCTTTCAATACACCGAGTATACATCGCAACAGAAAGAATCGATACTAAAAATACTCGATATCAAAACGAAAGTATCGATTATTTGCTTGTATTTACATTTTTCTCCTTGTTCTCTAAAAATCCACACCGCAGCAATAATCAATTCTCTCAATCTTCAAATCATCTACACCACTTCAATCTATCTAAAAAATTATCAGATTCACCTCATTCTCGAGAATTGGAATTTACGAAAAAACAAAAAAAAAAACCACGCAGAAGCAAAGAAATCGTAGAAATTATGGTCCACTAACCACGCAATATTTCCGTCTGTTCCCGTTCAGTTACCAGCGTGTATCGCGAACCGATCGTGATCGCGATCGGTCAGATCCCTTTCACCAGAAATTTCCCTCCATCGATCAATTGCTCCAGGAGAAAAATCGTGTTCGTTCGGGCCACCTTGTTAGGCTGGTGTCGCGGTCGTAACTCACGGATGAAGCTATTTAGAAGGAGAGAAACCGTACCTATGCGAGGGGACTGGCGATCTCATTTAAATAGAGTGCACTCCCTCGCCCGTAGATCGCGGCGCGGGACCGACGACGCGTTAGAAGGAGAAGGTGTACACTCGCGAGGACATTAACATATCTGACCGATAATCCTTGACGGTCCAGTGACTGCATGCACGAGAGCAACAGGGTATGTAGTACACTTAACGCGCGAGACAGTTGACATCACCTTCGTCTCGTAGGATCGATCTTGATCTATCGTTGATCTGAAAATCGTGTAGGCGTTTCTGGGGAGAATTATTACAAAGAGACCAATACTTTGGGTTCGATGTAAAATCGATGAAAGAGTGGAAAATAATATGGGGAAAATTAATTTCCAAGAACCAATGCGAATGTCGGAAAGATTCTCAGAAGGTCTCGAGGGTCGATCTTGATCTATCGGTGATCTGAAAACCTTGTAAGATTGCTGGGGAGAATTATTACAAAGAGACCAATACTTTGGGTTCGATGTAAAATCGATGAAAGAGTGGAAAATAATATGGGGAAAATTAATTTCCAAGAACCAATGCGAATGTCGGAAAGATTCTCAGAAGGTCTCGAGGGTCGATCTTGATCTATCGTTGATCTGAAAATCGTGTAGGCGTTTCTGGGGAGAATTATTACAAAGAGACCAATACTTTGGGTTCGATGTAAAATCGATGAAAGAGTGGAAAATAATATGGGGAAAATTAATTTCCAAGAACCAATGCGAATGTCAGAAAGATTCTCAGAAGGTCTCGAGGGTCGATCTTGATCTATCGGTGATCTGAAAATCTTCTAAGATTGCTGGGGAGAATTATTATGAAGAAACCAATGCTTTGAGTTGAATATAAAATTGATGAATGAGTGGAAAATAACAGGGGGAAAATGAATTTCCAGGGACCAATGTGAATATCATAAGAATCCTTCGTTTCCTAGGATTAATCTTGATCCATCGTTGATCTAAGAACTGTGTAGACGTTCTTAGATAAATAATTACGAAGAAGCCAAATAATGCTTCAAGTTCGATATACATAAAACCCAAAAAGAATCGAAAATAACACGGGTGAAAAATGAATTCCCAGGGACCAATGTGAATATCATAAGAATCCTTCGTTTCCTAGGATTAATCTTGATCTATCGTTGATCTAAGAACTGTGTAAACGTTCTTACATAAATAATTACGAAGAAGCCAAATAATGCTTCAAATTCAAAATACATAAAACCCAGAAAGAATGGAAAATAAGACTTGCGGAAAATGAATTCCCAGAGACCAATGCGAATATCAGAGGGATTGAAGGATCGAGGTGTATCCGGGCTTTGCGCCCCACTGGCAATCGATGTATCCATACGTCTGTATCGAGTCGTGCATCGTTCCCGACGGAAGAAGAGACAGCCACCCCGTTACTATTTGTTTCTATCGGGTTCGGCTCCTGTCGATACACATCCTGGCCGGGGGAACGCGAGCTCGCAGAACCGCCGCGTCTCGTCGCCCGTTGCCTCTAAGAACGCGGCTCGACGCGATGAAAATTTCCATATGCTTTTACGTCAGGATGCTCGCCACTTGATTTGTATTCCAACGTGATCCGCGCACGATCGACAACGCGGGGATTGAATTGTAGATAATTTCGTATTTGAAATTTAATTTAGGTACTTACGACTATGCGCGCGTATATAGTCGGAACGTTGTTCGAACTCTTTGACATCGTAAACTTACTTTTTATCGCGTCGACAACCGCAGAGAAATGGGCAAATATTCCGAAGAATTGGAGAAATATATTACAGTGAAGTCTGCATTAGTACTCGAAACTAGGGACTTCGAAATTCGTATTTCTTTGTTTTTACGTAAATCGGAGTCCCAATGTAATAACAAAACTTTTTACGTTCTTATTAAGTGAAATAAATAAATAAATACTAGTACATTAGATACGTTCCGCAAAAAATTCACCGTAAAGCGAAAAACCGTGTAACGAATCAATTATTTTAATACAAACCCATACAAATTCAATTGGATCTGTTGCAATTTTTTCTAAAATAATATAGTTTTTAGTTCATGAAGCATTTTATTCTTTTTATTTCCTAACAGTACAGCACTTTTTTTGGTCGTATAACGAAACATTGTGGGCCGTAAATCGAAAAAGTGCCATAATTAAAAAAGGCCGTATAGCGAGGTATAGATGTATTAAGGAAACTGACAGTAATTGAGACATTTACACTATGTAATTTATACCAAGATGAAATTAGTAGATAAAACATCATAAACTTAGTCTCCGTTTGTTTCAACGTTCCAACACTCGATCACATTTCATACGGAACTGGAATCAAAAATTTACAAACAGTACCATCCCCACAAGGGGTTGATCCATTCGCTCCAGTGTCCCCGAAAAGAGAGTCTTCGAAAAGCAGTTCCGCCAATAAACCACGACCCGTGCAAAAACAGAGAGAAAACAAAGAATCTCAAAGAGCATTTTGGACCGTTTCCAAAAAGTGTTTCCTCCCGCAATAATCCTCGGTCTCTTTGACCGATTCCACGGGCAACAGACCATCATTCTGTAAAGCTTCGCTCGTAGGAGAGACAAAAATCCTCTCGCGCCCCCACCCCCTGTTCGCTGGTTCTCCAGAGGTGCGCTATCTCCATGGGAGATAGGGGAGGGAAAAACACTCATTTTTATACCGTCAAAATGTGTTATCTTGCCTGTGCGGCTCGTCTCTGCGTTCCACCCCCTCCACCTTGCCACCCAAACCCACCCCTCAGTCGCTCTCTGCCTTTTTACCTCTTTTTTTCCTCCTCCTTTCGGTGTCCGTGTCTCTCCTCGCGACACACACACACACACACACACAGAGGATATATCTACACAGAGAGAGACCCTGGGGGCGGAATTAACTCGCTAGCAGATATCCACCCTCGAAGCCAGCCACTCACCTCGCCGCCACCCTAACGCCACCGTTCCTCCACCCTCCAACCCTCGCGACATTTATATTGTCTGCTGGTCGTCTGACGGGGATGGGTGGAGGGAAAAAAGTGGCCCGTTCCCCCCTGTGTGCGGAACCCGACCACGGCTAAGCAAAGGTTTCCTTTTTCCAGTTCGACACCTTCGGGTACCATCCCTCCTACCATTCCCAGGACGCGTTTATCCGGATCTTGAAGGGTGTCCGAGCGAATGTTCGGGCTAATACGCAGGCTGGACGGAAATCGAGTTAATCTTGCGATTTCACGTGAACAGAAGAAGGGAAAATTGAAAGGCTTTTGGAAGTTACTGCGTTGGAATGTTTCCTCTGTGTGAGAGTAGTATTTTTATGAGGTTGTTGTAGAGAGTAATGAGAGGATTTATAGAGAAAATTCGTGGAATGCTAAAAGTAATGAAAGGATTTGCGAAAGTGGAGTACTAGTTTATTCTTAACTGGTTCGCCAATGTATTGTTGGTAAGATTGTTGGGTAGATATTATGATTACGACGACGTCAGAACGGACTTACAAAGAGGGAATACTGTACTTTGCTATCGTACGTCATCGTTAGTTTAATTATAAATATAAGTAATGGTCCGTGCAAAACGTTACTAGATCATTTAACAATCATATATCTCTATAACCTGTTACAATTTATTATTAATAATTATTAAATAACTGCAAGGGACTGCTAGTAAAAGCACTTCGTATAAGAAATCCATTTTTACAAATAGTCTTCGTCCAAACCAGACTGTATATTCTAATCTTAGTGAGGCAAGAATAGTAGATGAAAAAGTATGTTTATTCTTCGACATTGCCTCAGTTTTTTTAAACCCTTAACACTAGAAGTACCCAACCTGTCAAAATGACAGCTTTCAGTTTTTTTTATTTAACAATTACCATACTTCAAAAATACTAATTTACAAATACTTCGACACACACAATGTAGATGTGTAGGTCAGACTTGGTCAATGTAATTAATTACAGAGTTGGTCAATATAATTAAAGCTTAATAATGTTCCAGTAGTACATAGACCTTAATTGGCGAATCGTCTGGACCCTGTTGTCTCCTTTGGTTCTATCAAATCCAGAATCAACCGGCACAAATTACACGGTAAAGCAAATGTACAGTGAAGTACGTCATAACGTACGGATCATCGACGAATCAGAATCTTCGTTACGATTCCGAGACCAGATCGAAGATTTCGAAAGCGTCCCCGCGAACTTCCACGTCGTCCCATTTCGCCTCGGTTCTCCGCCGTCTGACGGCATAAAGTGTGGAACCATATCGCGGAAACGTTTCCACGAAGACGACAAACCTGTGTGACGGGGCGGGAACCGTTCCGAACTTGCCGCAGAAATCCATTATGAACGGACGAAGGGGGTTCGGGAGAGGGCTCGGTGGAACGAGAGATTCATTAGGGGCGATAATAATTAAATGAACGTCTGCCTGCCGGCTGGCTTTCGCCTCGAACTCTCGATTCCCGATTAAGGCTTTCGCCAACCAGGATAGACGATTCTTTTACCCTCTTCTTTCGGCTCGCGCCAGCCCGCTGGACCGTGACGAGCGTCCAACGGAAATTGAACCACGAAATAAAGCTGTTCTTGCTCGCCGTCCCCCCACACCGAAACGGAACGTTGATGTATCTTCGAATAAACGTGCGAATAACCGAATGGATTTGGGAGAATTCGTTCGGAGAAATTCGGGAGTTCATTCTAGTGAAAAAGAAATTTAGTATTTTGATTTTTCAGAATAGACATCCTCGGTATAGAATCTATAAGAGCATTCTTAAACCCTTGCCTTACGATTTATTTGCACTCTCAAGAATTACTTTATCGTTAATAATTTTTCAGATACAAAAACAATCCTATTATGACAAGTGTGGCATTTATTCTAAATTTTAAATGTAAGTTCTAGCAAAACAATATTTCACATCGGCTTAAAGGAAACAAATTATATGAATATTTATTAAAGGCAGTTTGAAATCGCAATTATAAGGCAAGGGGTTAATCACATCCAAAAATACTCCAGAATCCAGTGAAGTGCCTCGAAGTCAACACACTGTATATTCTTCCACCCCATCACGATTGCTTCATCCCCCGAGACCCGCATCAAAAATTTGACAAACGAAGAAATTAAACCGCTTATCGTTCCACGTGACCTAAATTGTCTCCTCTCGGACCAGTGACAAAATGGCAGACGCCTAAGAATCACGAGGGGTGGGGGTTGCCCAAGACAAGAGGAGCGAGACTCGAATTAATCGGCCGCCGGAGAAAGAAGAACCTGCGCGATACCTTCATCCCCCGACGGAGTCTCTCGGCCAATTTGTCATCCTTAGGAAGTTCGAAAGTATTTAAAAAGTTCGCCGGCCCCCGGGCCACGTCCTGCCGTTTAATCGTTCCCTCCTTGGCCTCCCCTTTGCTCTGCTTTATCCAACCCCTCTGCCCCGCGTGGACCGTCTTCGGGTGACGCTGTCACGTTTCTTAACGCTCCCTTAACTTCTCCGACCCCCCTGTTTCTCGTGGTCCGTCGTGATCGTTACCTCTGACGAGTAATTTGTGATCTTTCGTACGGGGGGTGGGTTTGTTCGCGGGAATTTTTCGTTCCGAATATATTTTTTCACCGTTAAAGTGACTCTCGAGACTTACCCTGTAAATTTTTGTACGTACACTTGATTAAGATTGTGTTATTAGTAGGATGGTTCTTTTTAGGGCACGGAAAAGTTAAGGATTGGTAATGTATATGTGTATATCTATTAAAATCTAGGTTGATATTGGGATATTGTGATTGGGCAAAGGGGTAGTTTGTGTAAGTTTACACGTACTCGATAAGTATTATACTTTGTTAGGTCCTTGATTGGGTTGGACGTATAATTGGAAATTATATTATATTTTGTTAAGGGTTAATACGTAATTCGTGGCCACGGGATTAATTATTTACTCCAAACTGGTATTATTTTTTCGAGAGGGGATTCCCCAATTGCTTAAAAAGTGGCGTAAATGTGTAGAAAGTGATGGGGGATATTATCAAGACTAGATTGTAGTTTTTTTTATAAATAAACGACAAATCTATGAAAAGAGGGTGATGAATTAATTTGTACGCCTAATACATATATTACAAGATGTGTAATCCATAGAAACTGATTAGACAGTATTGGCTTTACCCTCTAATACACGTACTGTATTATCATTTAATGTGATTAGATAATGTTATTAAGCTAACTAACGGTAGAATGAAAAATAACATTCACAATTTTCATTTCGATACACCTGTCGCACATTCATAATTCCCAAAAAAATAGCCATTTTTCAGGGTATCATACTGGCAGAACTCTTCAAACCCATAATCAACAGGTCTCCCGACTGACGCTAATCGACGTTAAATCCTCCTAAGAGTACACCACTGGCAATTACCGGCGACTTCACACCGCATCATTCAGAATATCTATATTACTCTACCCGCTGGGTAAACGAACGTGTCAAACAAGGCGTGGCCGGTACAATATTATAAACAACAGCCCCCTCTGGGACACATAAATATATATCACGCCCGTGAATCAGCTTTCCGTCGAGCGAGGGCCTCGATTATTAAACCAACCTCGAAGGCGACCCTAAATCATTTCCTCGCGCGCTTAGTACACGCCCGGAGACAACCTCCGGCGGCCCAGTGATCGAGAGACGCGATCGAGGGCTGCTCTCATCGTTCGAATTTCTTCTCGTCGTGCACCAACCACGATCGTTGCCACCGCCGGATCAAAGGGGGGTTCAGGGGGGCTCTGTAGCCTCGGGCCCCACGTTCCAGGAGGGCCCCGTTCTAAGCCTTCTATTTCGTATAGATTAAATGTTATGTAATTTTATATAAAATCAATTTCAATTTTGTAGGATTTACGTGTTTTATTGTGCTGTATTGCGACATTTTTTCAGGCGGGGGACCCTCGAAAGTTTGATAGCCGTGGGCCACAAAAGTCTTAATCCAATTAAAATACTAACGAAGAATTAGTAAGGCAACAAACCTTAAAATTTTTGCTGCGATTGTGGCTTCTCAATAATAATATCCATTTTATTTCCTTTTTGTTTCTAAGTAATCTACTTAGATTTAAAAGAAAAATAATATTAAGATTCATCTCGATATATACAACGAAAGATCGAGACACGGAATCACGGATTCGGGAAGGGGGGGGATCGCCACGAGAGAGAGATCCGATCTATCGTCGAGGAACAGAAATCATCGGAATAGAAGAGCGCGAAATTTTGGCTCGAATGAAAAACGCAGGCAGATCGCGTGATAAGAAGGATCGCGTAGGAGTAGGATCGAGTGGAGTTCCTCGATCGTCAGTTTCGTGTGGAATAAAAAGTGTTCGAACGGTTTGAAATTTATAATTTACAGTTAACCGCGGGCCGATAGATAGATCGCGGATAGGCGACCGGTATCTACCGGAGGTGGGAACCGGTGAATGGGAGAAAGCTGTGTGGCGGTGATCGGGGCGAGAGGGGGAGAGATGGATCGGTCGATTTCGCGGATCACGATCCCACGAACAATGATTTTGCGCGCCGGTGGCCCGTGAACGACTGAATTCGAACACCATGAACACCACACGGCTGCTGGGACCGTCGTGTCTATGCTGCATGGTATAAAGGGTGAATCTCTCGTTGCTAGAGTCGAGAGGTTCACCCTGTATATGTGCTTCATTTGACGAGTACAGTGAACGCGGGTATGCAATCATATGCTCGAGTAGAGTGACATCGATTTGTTGCCTCCACTAACCACCAACTTCCAATAAACACCACGAACTTCCACTAACCACCACCAATCGCAAGCTTCCACCAACCAGTAACCTCCAATAACAACCAACTTCCACTAACCACCACCAATCGCAAGCTTCCACTAACGAGTAACCTCCAATAACAACCAACTCCACTAACCACCACCAATCACAAACTTCCACTAACCACCAGTAATCACAAACTTCCACTGACCACCAACTTCCACTAACCACCACTAATCACAAACTTCCACTAACCACCACCAATGACAAACTTCCACTGACCACCAACATCCAGTAACCACCAACTCCACTAACCACCGCCAATCACAACCTTCCACTAACCACCACTAATCACAAACTTCCACTAACCACCAACTCCGCTGACCACCACCAATTCTTAACCACCAGGAACGACTAACCACCACTATCCACCAACTTCCACTAACCGCTGGATAGCGTACTAGTGATAACAAATTGAGACTAGTGATAGCAAAGTAAAATCTAGTGATAACTAGTAATAACGAAGTAAGACTAGCGATAACTAGTGAAAACATCGTAAGACCAGTGA
Organism: Dufourea novaeangliae; assembly: GCF_001272555.1. Classification (NCBI taxonomy): domain Eukaryota; kingdom Metazoa; phylum Arthropoda; class Insecta; order Hymenoptera; family Halictidae; genus Dufourea; species Dufourea novaeangliae. Next base: position 284,482 of record NW_015373934.1, read on the forward strand.
TACTGAAGTAAGAACTAGTAATACTCAAGTAAGATCTAGTGATACTAAAGTAAGAACTAATGTAATTAGAAATATTAGGTACTTTACAAAACCTTACAACTCATTTTCATAAACGATACCAGACGACTGTATCCCAATGACAATATCGAAACAATTACATTGAAATTAATATACTAATTACCATCAAGTTACTGCAATATTTTATAAGGAAATTGGTTATTTTTATTTAATAAATATAAGAGCATAAGTTAGGTTAGGTCATATGTTTAATGAACAAATGCTAGCAAACGTGTTTATTGAAATTAATGCATTTCTGTTTGTGCATGCATTCACTAAATCAGAAATGCAAATGCATATACTAATACAAGTATAAATTTCAATCCTTGTGAATACATTTCCTAACCAGATTAGTAAGTGCATACATTGACCAGATAATGTACACATTTACTGAATTAACTCATTACTAATAGATCTTGCGGTGGTCATTTTAAAAACCTACGAAAGTTATGAAATAAAACTGAATGGAATCTAAAATAAATCCAGCGTTCATTTTCGTATTTTTTATATTATTCTTTCAATACAAACATTCAATTCTAACGTAAATCTCGTCTCGTATAATCCAGACTGTTTTAGGGCCGCGCACGGGTGTTCAGCGTGAGAGAGCCGTCCGCTCGATCAGGAATGGAAATCGTTCGAGATCGTTCTGTGTGTCGAGACTCGTGTTGCTTTTTGTCCGAAAGATACGGTCCGTTCGTTTGTTAGGTATCGGGAGGGGGTGGGATAAAAATGCTAGATCCGTCGCGCGTTAATCCCTCGAACGCACACCAGTGGCCAGGGCTCCGACGTCCGTGATTGTTTCGTTTCGGCGGCTCGCGATCCCGGGGCCTATTGATTCATGAGCGATTAGTTGTGAATAATGGATCGAGCCTTGGTTGAAAATGTTCCAGTTAGTCGCTCGATCGCGATAGTTCCATCGGAACGGAACCGTGTAATTGAATATTTCCGACGACGAACAGTTTATGTGATTCGTAAGGGTTGATGATCCTGATCTGTCGAATGGTCTGCCTTATCAAGGAAACACTGTTTCATATAACAATTGGAGGTGTTCCTAGTTTTTCTGAGTAATTTCTATAATCAAGTGAAGGTAGTTCAATATGATAACAATTAATTGAAGGGTCCAGTGTAAGAAGGGGATGCCCCAAAATATTGAAAACTTCAATTGTTATTAATATCTGTCACCTCTGTCTAGTTATTAACTCTTAATTTACAACTACATGACAAAGTGAATTTATTTATCTACATGCTTACTTCTCTGGTAAATTATAATACAATATTCTGCCTGTCTCCATTAAGGGTTCCTGAAACTCCCGGTGTGATTCCCCTATCGAAACGAATTCCAAAATTAGTATCTCAGAATCCAATAACCAAATTAAAAAAGAAACCCAGCGCAATACCAAACAATCCTCCACCGATCGAGGAAAAACTGCACGATCGTGGAACCCCGTTTCGTGCGTCATTTCCAACGTAGACGAGAGAAGAAGGAAAAAAAAGAACGAGGTCGAGGAAACGGCCACGGAGTTATCCAGCGGGCGCAACGCGCTGGAACAGAGAGTGCCCGTGGAAGGAAAAAACAAACCTCGTCCGGGGATCTGAATACAATCGTGAGACATTAAGCCCGTCGGAGTGCAACATCCGCGAGACTCTGCTCGCGTCTTTGGGTGCGTGTGGGTGTGTGAGCGTAGCGTATCACGATAGAGATAGGACGGAGGGGTGAGGCCATTTAAGGGCATCCAGCGCGACCACCAAAAACGGATAGGTGGCGTGCACCGTAGGGATCTCTCTCTCTCTCTCTCTCTCTGTTCCCCTGCTACCGGGAAAACCGTTTCTATTCACCGTTCCCTGTTTTCCACGGCCTTCCCCTCCCCTCGGTACAGACTGTAATCGTGGCATTGTCTTCGACGACTTTTAACGGTGATTATGGTAATGGTGATTTATTAGTTGATTTTGCGCGGATGAAATCGTACAATGGCGTACATTGCTGTTACCGATGGATCCTCCGAGGTGTTTGGACGACGATCTTTGGTGGATGGTTTTAGTGCTTTGTTTGGACTGTTTGTAGGATTATTAGTGGTGTTTTTTGGTCATAAATCGATCATTTTTTGCAGTTCCGGTAGAGGGATTTTGTTCGAAATTAAATATGTTGTAGTCGACGCGAAATTAGGGTGGGTTTATGTCATTATTTTTATGTTTGCTAATTCCTTTGAAAAATGCAGGTCGTCGAAGTTTACGATTTTTGCCTGTTTTCGTGGAACCGCGATGTACTTAACATTTTATATCTCGGAAACTGTTTATCGTATCGAGTTTATTTTTCTCTTGCGTTAATCTCGAAGCCGTCTAAGTTTTAGAATGTAAAATAATTGTAAGTAAGTAACTATTATCCACAACTCACCCCCAGCAAACCTACATATTGCACACCAACGATTTAAAATCTGCTCTGTAGTCGAACATTCACTCGATTCAATAATCCTTTCACCATCATAAACAACTATCCTACAAATTCGCCGAAACACCTACTATCAATAAGTAACTATTATTCACAACTCTTGTATCCCTCATGTACCCTGTAGTCCAACATTTACTCGATCCACTTATCCCTTTCAGAAGCACGTATACCTAAAAATATCTCCCCAAGCAACAATCCCAACCCACCCCATAATCACCTCGATCCACTTCACCCAGCAATTCCCTCCAGCGTCCACATCAGCTAAAAGCATAAAAAACTAAGTCGCACTTTTCATCCCCCCTAAACACCCACCTCATCTAAAGCACGTTGTCCACCGAAGACAATCGTCGGGCATTTCTCGAAGCCCCCAGATCGATCTTCCCTAACGGTGCACATTTTTTCACCACATACAAACACACACACACGTCTCTTCATTACCATCCGTCGAACAGAAGAAAAGAGGATAGAACGGTCTGAGGGGTGGGTGGTTGGGCGAGTAGCACCGCGGCTCGTAGAAGGAGGGTAGTCCATGACTGGCGGAGCTAATCTCTGACCAGAGCTAGCAGAGCTGAAGTAACAGAATGAAAAGGAGAGGATAGAGAGAGGGAGAAGAATGCTGCATGCCGAGTGGATGTATCGGCAGTAATCGCGGCCGGAGCCTGCTGGCTCGAGTGGCAATGCCAGAAGAGCCGGTACAAGGGAGGACTCTCTCTCTTTCTCGGTGAATAGACCGGGGGGATGTAGATACGCCATGCTCGACGACGCCTGAGCGTGGCGATTCGACGAACGGGATGCTCCTTTGTCTTTCGGGATTCGTTTGCGAGTCGAGCCACCCCTCCACGGCCGCGGACATCGTCTCTTTTCAAGCTGTGTCCCAGCCGCGGCGACGAACCCAGCGGTTTACACCGATCCAGATGGGGGGTGGGAGGGTTAGCACGGCTGATTCAGACAATTATTGTCGATCCGCGCTCGGAAATCCATCCAGCCGACGCCAGCAGCTTTTTCACTCCCTCCCACCCAGACCCTAGAACCAACCGACAGGCTCGATCTTCTTCATCCCCCTGTGCCCACCCCTTCCAACCTGTCCTCTCTTCTTTTTATTCCTGGCCCTCCCATCCGTCGACTGTGACGTTTTTAGAATTGTCGCGTGGACTTTGAACGGGCGTGAGCTCTTGGGGGACGCCTTTCGTTGCTTGGAAAGGGGATGCTTCGAACGGGGGATGTATCTTGGACGAGGTATGGGGTACGCTGGGGGGGAAATTTGTCGTTGTTGGTAAGAGGAATTTGTAGATCTTCTGTGGTTCTCTTCTGTGGGGTGTTAGTCTTTTAGTTCGGTGGAAGTTGAATCTTTTTGGATCACTTCGAACGACCTTTATGGTGCATACTAATTAGGGGATGGTAGAGAGGATTTAAGGGATGCTTGTCGGGAAGACTGGAAGGAAGTTTATTCTACTTGGCGTGATACAGTGAGAAACGAAAGTATTAAATTATTGTACTAACTACCGGGAGTATCCCTTTTGGGTCGTCGACAAAACTTGAAAGTCAGGGGGTGCATATATTACAATTGCAAAAAAAAAAAATATTTTCTTCTAACTGAAATAATTTTTATTTGGTAATCTTATTTCTCCACTGTCGAACCACCAGCAATCCCCGTGAAATCAGGAGACTATTGCTCATAGAAGATTTACAGGAAACAGGGGTGGGGGGTGGTGGTGAAGCGTTCTCGTGAGGTCTCGAAAAGGGTGTTCATACGGTAAGCGCAAGACGGCGGAGGAAACCGATCTGGATCGTATAACCGGCGCAGAAGAGGCGTTTCACCCTTTTCGACGTCTCCGACCAAGTGGTCGTTCGCAACCCCGTAACTTTAGAGTCACTTCTGGCGAACGGGGGTGTGGAGAGTGAGGTGGGAAGGGTGAGGCCAGGCTCGCTCGACTTGACGCGGCTCTAATTTCCGATAGGACACGTGACTGGAATGCACCAGGCGGATGGAAGAGACGTGCGCCTAACCGTGTTCTAAAGGACACTTTCTTCTTATTCGAGCCTCCTTATCCCACGTCCGGGCTCGGATGACACGGTGATTTATCCGGTCTAACCGCGCAGATGCCCGTTTGGGTGGTCCTTAAAAATCGTTTCTAGATAATTAGTCCCGTTTAAAGTAATTTTCGTCGATATTGCCGGGTTATCATCGAGGAGGGGGCGGGATGTCGGTGGCTTCCAAGGCGATTTTGTTTCGGGACGTTCGAAGATTAACTTCTTTTGGAATGCTACTCGATCCGGTCAGGAATTTCAGACATTTAATGAGGCGATTGAGGAAACAACACGGTGGTCTTTTGGTCGCTCTGTGAATCTATCGGTCGAGAGGAGAGGAGATTCGATGGAGATGGATGGTGATTTGTGTTGGAATTTGATTCTTAAAATATATTTACGAATATTTGTGGTAGATTATCATTTTTTTTTTTTGTTATGGAACTTACGATTAAAGGTTTATTCACAGTAATATTGATTGGATCTTTGGAATCATGCTTGAACAAAAGAAAAAGGAAAGAAATATCGGAATTCCAAACTCTATCACTGTGCTAAGCCTCATTAACCCTTTAACGCCCAGTGTCGCACCTGTGCAGCATTCATTTTAGAAGTTAATATCTATCTTTTGCCAACAAGGATCCGTAGTTTCAAAAAAGATAAAATATGTAGATCTCTTTAATATCGATGGTTTCAACTTCAGAATAATAAGAGACAATAAATATATCAATCCCATAATTTTGAAATAACGATTCTGGGTGTTAAAGGATTAAAAAGACAACGTTACTACGTACCTAAAATCGAACAAGAAGCAATTAAATCTACAAAATACTTTTCACCTCTACTCCCAACACTAACCTAATTTATTTTCTGTTTCAGGTAAGTCAAAACGATCGCATATGTCATTCCGACCTCGACCATCGTCCGATATCGATCGAAAAGGGGTTGAGTAAGTACAATTAACGTAATTCGTAAGGGGTGGGGGGCGGTTAATAAATCGCGATTACAACCGATAATCACCATCCCCAGAATGGAACAGAAAAAAACGAAACAAAAAGCTGGTGGAAATGAGAAGTGGCCGAGGTTAGATTGTGAAAGCCTCGGACAGGACATCGGCTCGTTCTTCAGCCGGGTTTCCAAGGGAATCCACCTTAAGAAATCGCCTCGTTCCTTATCACCATAGAGCCAGGAATCCTTCTGGTGCAGCACCGCTCGATCATCCCCGGTAGAGAACATTGGGCCAGACAGTTCGAGCGATTTGTAACGCCATAGAAAGTAACGGGAGGGGGTTGGAGGTTGACGGGAGGGATGGAAGGAGGAGGGGCGGTTACCGGCGACGATGTTCGATTTATCAGCCGGCGTGAAAATAATGGCGAAATATAAGTGACGGAAAATAGAAAAATGAAGAGACCCGCACCCCGGAATTGATTTCGATGATCTGTCTTCCACTTTTCTCGCCGCGATCCGAGGGGTTGAAGTACAGGGTCGTGGAGAAATTCGTAAAAACTCCTTTACATTTGACATTTATTCGGTTTCTTCTCGGTTGTCTTTGTTCTTCACTTTTTATCCGATTCTTCTTATTTATTTAGTGGGTCACAATTATAGGCGACCTCCCTTTTAAAATTGCTAACTTTTGGTAAATAATTTGGTCAAACAGAAGTGACTATCCTGAACAAACTTATCAGTTACTGTATAACCCATTTCGTTAATATCTCAGTGCTCTCTCCACAGCAGTCAGCGAAAGGACTTAATTAACAATCTATGAACACGTAAATTCCAACTACCCCTCCAAATAGAATACTTGTAAGAGTATAGTCAAATTTTTTAATCTAATAAAACTGCATAAAGTCCCACACTAAATCGCAAGGAACAAAATTTAATATAATACATAGAAATAATCAATGCGACCTAATAATTCTTATTGTAAAGGAGATGCAAGCCTGCTCGAAATAATAATAATCCATTTTGTTTCGAAAAAAGGGCCCCATAGATCCTCCCATCCCAAAAATAAGAAGCCCCCACCGCCACCCATATTCTCCACAGAAATCAAATCAAGCACAGCCCAAAACAAAAAGGGGATAGCCACATCGCTGGCACCCCCTGAAGCTCATCGCTCCGTAAACACACATCACATTACACGGTCACCCATGTAACGCACGAAAGTCATCCTATCTTCCGTTCCCCATCAGCCATCCGCACCCCATAAACCTCCAGAATTCCTCCGACTCCCTTGAAGACCAGCCAACAGGGGGTCCCGGACCCGAAAAGCCGGTCTCTCAGTTTCCTTCGCGTATCAGACCGCACAGTGTCGCGTCTCTAGGGGCGCGAGGTGGTGCAACGAGACGTCCAGATCGAGGATGAAGGGGCGTAGAGGGGGAGGGAGGGGGAGAGTGGGTGGGAGAGGTAGAGCGAAAGAGGAGCAGAAGCGTAGTACCACCCAGGAACCACCGACGCCGCCGCCCACTCGTGTGGAAAAATGATAGCAGCGTACTGACTGAGTGCCCGTGCTTCTATCCCCCTCCCCCCGGTCCCCTCCCCCTCCACACCCCTTTCCAAGCCGCCAGGGGGGTGGCCGTGGGTGGACTGCGGGGGCTGGCTCCCGCCACGTGGGTGGAGAAACGCTAGGGGGGCGGGGGGAGGAGGGAGGAGGGGGAGGTGGGAGACGAGAGATGCCTGCTCCCGATTCCCTTATCGCCGCGGCACAGTTGTGTGTGCCTTTATGAAGATCTGTCAAACTCTCCCTCTCCCTCGCGCTACCGCGTGCGCCACCCCCTTCGCGCCCGCCCCGTCTCTCTTTCGCCTTCCGACCATACCCCTAGCCACCGATCCAGCCTCTCTGCCGCGGGTGTTGCGGACCTAGGTGTAATGACGTATCGCGTATCTAGCGCACGTCGAAGCCACACGCCGGGTTTCTCTGGAACCACCATCACCTTGCCACCACTTCGTTTCTTTCACTTATCTGGCCCACCATCAACTACTTTTCGTGGTTCATTCGATGGAACGAGATACGCGCTTTGGTACACGGTTGCGTGCGTACGGTTTTCTGTTGGGGGGAAGTTTATTGGGACCTTGAGGTTTTTGAGAAGATTGTACGTGGAATGGCGTTATCGATCACGTGTGGATTTTTTGTTTTTGGAACATATGGGGGCTGGCTTGGGGAGGTGATCATTGTGTGGTAAGCTGCTTGAGGTTGAAATCGTAACACTCAACAGCACCACAAGTCTGGGTACTTTCAATTGAGATCTAGGATACCCAAGGGTGCTTGCAAATGTCATAGTATACATATACCATAATACTTCCATGAAGGAAGCAATGGGAGAGACCCCAAGTCTAGCGTCAAGCTCCTCCAAAAACACCTGAACACCCCGAAACACCTCAGCTTTCGAGCTACCCGAAAACACCTAAGCCTTCCCAAGCCACCCTCCAAAACAATGTCGTGAAAACCATCGCTCAGAGGGGTTTGTCATCAGTCATTCCATGTCCCAGTGAGCTTCCAGGGGGCGTCATAATCCGGGCGAAAGACAGGCAGGAAACGGTTTATCGTTCCACGATCTCTCTTAGGTATCGGCCGAGCTAGGCACCTTCCTTCGAAACGGGGGATGACGCGTTCTTTGCCGTTGGTTCCGACGGGGAATCCGTTTCTCTTCCACTGTTCCGAAAGGGTTATCGGAGCCCGATTAGGCGACGACTTGGGGACCCGGTCTTGGCAGAAGTTTGCATTATCGTGTTCGGATTCATTGATTCCAGGGGGTGGGGAACATCGCCGCGGAAGGAGAGAGGGGGGGCTCTGAGACACAGAAGTTGCCACCATTATGGACCCTGTTATCTGAACATTTGAACGAGACTGCCGATGTCCTACGACGTGTGATATCGGCACCTCGACTTTCAGCTAGTTACCGTTCGGGGGGCTTCTTCGCGGTAATTCGCGGAGCGGTAGATGCTCGAGATTCGTGGCCAGATACCGATTGGAGCTTCCCTATGCTCGACGACGTGCCCCCCTGAAGAAGATACATATAACAAGTGACGAAACTACGCTCATAAGTCGAAGTCACCAAGAATGAAAATTTCGACGATAAATGTATAAAACTATTCCATATGAAGCTTTGAACATCGTACGGAAGATTTACAAGTTACAGAAGAAGAGGTTATTTTTATTGTTATAAAGTATGAATAATATTTAAGGGATGTTTTACTGAATTTATGCACATCACTACGACTATCTCATTTTTCTGAATCCAAGATGGCGGAAAAATCTGCAAGTTTGTGACGCCCTGGTGGGGCCTAGAGACCCCATAAACTTGTAGACTTTTCCGCCATCTTGGATTCAGAAAAGCGCGGGAAAATTGGAAATTTATGGGACATATAGTGGCGCCCATCACCACTTTGGCGGCGGAAATTGGAACTAATTCCAGAACTTCTTCGATAGTTCGCAAAGTCGCTACCAGACGGCGCTGCTTAAAAAGTTTTAGAATGAATGATTTTGTTATTATTTATTATTTCTTATTACTTTTTTGGTTAATTGATATTAGAAATAGGAGTGGAAATAGTGCGGTGATGAATAAATAACGCATATGTATGATTTGACTGTTTTCGATTGAAAAAATCATACGAAAATATACAATTTACCATGGTATTTGTATAAGTTTAATAACAATTGCCTTAAATACTGCTTATACATAATGCTACTTAATATAAAGGCAACATTTTCGTGTGGCCGACACACGACCAGGTTGCTTCTATTCTTTCTTAATAAAAAGAAACGTAAATGATTATTACTCTATACGAGTGATACTCTAGTCTAGAATAAAATGTGCGGGAAGGGTCAAATCGCGTAAAATCCGTAGGAATTCGTTCACGAGGGATATATCCCCTATTTCGAGCCATCTGCCCATGGTGATCCTCTCGTCAGGGTCCCAAATAGAGTGGGGGGTGGGGAGGGGGTGGTGGATCTCACGATCGCTAATGAGATTCCGAGTGTCAAAACTCGGGAGGGCCCCAGGGTTTCGAACACAGGTACACGTTCCGTGCACACGTACAATCTGCCCACCAAATAACGGATCGCGGCGATTAGATGGCACGCGATAAAGGTGTCCAGAGAGGTTCAAGGGGAGAGAAGAACAGGTATACACCCACCCCAGTTCTTCCTCGTCACTCCGCCCAGTCGAACTTGTTCCCCTCTATAATGTGAGAGGAAGAAAGAGGGACAGATTGAAAGAGAGAGACGACGACGTGGCTACGTAGGTGACCGTGGACCTGAACGGTGGAGGGACGGAGGACGAGGACAGAAAAGATAAAGAGAGGACTAAAGAGCGGAGATTAGCGCTAATGCACCATCGAGGGAATGGGATGGTACGGGGGCGAGGTCCGTCGTATCTCTCATATTTCAGACCCCCGTGACGTCGTCCGAGATACCGAATCATTCCCACCTAGAGCCCCGTGTATTTTTAGACGGTCTCTTTTCTTTCCTGGGCTTCCAACGCCGGGGCCCCCGTCCTTCCTGGTCTCCCGACGGCCCTGTCACAACCGGAACCCCCTCCCGTTTCGGAACGTTCTTCGGATTGTCTGGACCGTTAATCGGTTCATTTCGTGGCCCTCTGTGTATGTACGTGTGAATTATTGGTGTTTAGAGATTGATTTATTTGGAGATTGTGGAATATTGACGTCGTTGAACTGACAAGGGAAGTTACCGGACAGTTCATTCTCGATGAGTGTTCGATAGCTCCTTGACACTGACAAGGAAAGATCTCCTTTTTAACGAGGTTTAGCACATGGGTAGAGCTTTGAATTCTGAAGCCAATGATATTTGTTTAAACTATGGCCATTAGTTTATGGAATGTTTAAGGTTCAGTGCTGGGAATCTTTCGAACACTCATCGAGGATTTACTGTACCTAGTGAATTATCCACGCGTTGAACTGATAAGATAACTCAAGTTACCCCAGAAACTCTGATTTTGATTGAACTCTGCCGTCTTGTAGAAGACCTAAAATTGATATAAAGTATAAAATGCCATATGGAAGGTGCCTTAACTCCTAAGGGTTAGGTGGGTTAAAAACCGTCCCACCTTTTGCTTAGCTTTTTATGCATGGTGGGATATATTTTAACCCACCTCGAAAACTTGAAATTACTCATAGTCCATAGTTTAATATTTTATTTTTATATAATTTTGTTTATATTAAAAAAAAATTCTGTGCAACTAGGATTTTTATTTTATTTAAAATCGTGTGCCTCAAAGAATTAAATCTCTAACTCCAATATTACGATTATTATTATTATTATCATCTCCACGTGAATTTCCGTCGTGCACAGAGAACGTTTATTCACGTTCGAGGCTGAGGACAGTTTTTTTCACGAACGGATAATTTTCCCAACGATCTTACGATGCGAGGACTTGTAAATCACCGCGGTTGCACGGAATACCGGGGCCCCGGCTCCGCCGATATTTATCTCGCCTGAAAACCGAGAGAAGCTTATTAGACTCGGATCCATGTACCCTTAACAGACCTTCCTTATCTCAGGTGTCGACGCCTCACGCGGAAAAGGTTAACGTCGGGACAAACGTTAACCTCCGATTTACGGTCCCGCTCTTCTCGCCGATAAATATAGCGGGGCCCCGGCGCGATCGAACCTCTATCGCGGTTGCAATTAGGATCGAAGCCTCTCCACCAGTGCACACACACGCTTGCGAAATTACGATTTTTTCTTACTTATTTTTTCTTCTTTTTTTCGGAGGATATCAAAGACATAGAGGAATGAAAGGAAAGTTCACCATTGCTAGATATAGAATTCTTTAGATTTCTTACTTAATTGTCACAAGGTTTTTGCACCCTTGACTTGCTCTCCTCTAAAGTTTGAAAAGTGTGCTTAATACACTCTGACTCTAGGATCCAGATACATAACTTTAATAATTGTCAGGAATATAAAACAATAGAACACTCGAATAACACCAGTTACAAAAGAATATCAGACGCAAACGTTGAAATCCGTAAAGGATGAACGTTCACTCGGCGAATTTTCGTTTGTTTATTTTTCGGCCAGCGATCCGAAGCAAGAATGACGGATTATAATGGAAGTCGAGCGATTGTCGGGCGGTGTATAGACCGCGAAAACGAATTGTTTACCGAAAAACTGATCGGCGCAGTTCACCGGCGATTGATTGGGAAATACAAAGTACAAAGATATCGACGGTTCCGCCGATAGTGTGCACGGGGCCGAAGTTTGTGTAATGCTATAAAACATAGCGCAGACAGCGGCAGTGGATAACGATTCGCTGAAAGCGTCGTTAATTTCTGCGGCGGCGTTATGCAGGACGATTTACAGGCGGCCCGTTCGAACACGGACATCTTGCCCGCGAGATCCGTGATATTTCCAGCGTTTCGAACCCAATCACGTGCGCCACGATATAGCACAAGCGCGGTTACGTAGCAATCCGAATAATTAGCAACGACCACGGATTGAAATTTAACATTTTTTCGACGGATTAAAATTCGTGCTAGAACAACGGTCATTTATTATCGATAATAGTAAAGACTACTGAATTACTCATTGGTACACCTAATTATACATACATTTAGGTCTGAAATTCGTGTTTGTCTTGTGGATTATAAATCTTAAATAGTACTTATTTTATCTGATACTTAATTACAGAATTTAACCCTCGGACACCACACTGGGGTAAAGGTCCCAATTACTGCCAGTGTTCCTAATACTATATTTATTTTACTTAATAAGAATGTAACGTATAAAGAATTGTGTACAAAAAATTATACTGTAAAAGTGTACTTGTATATACCTAATATTTAAAAATTTACCACTTGCCTTATAACATCGAGTCACAGACGCGATGACGATTTTAAACTGCATTTAATAAACATTCATACAATTCGGTTTCTTTGAGTCAAAGTGAAATACTGTCTCGCTGGTATTAACATTTAAGATTTAGAGTAAATGTTACACTTGCCATAAGAATAGAATTCTTTTTGTATCTGAGAAATTATTAACGATAAAGTAATTCTTGAGAGTGCAATAGTCAAACAAATGGTAGGGCAAGGAGTTAATATTGCAGAATGAAAGTGTTATTTGTTATAACAAATTTACATAATTCTCCAAAATATTCCAATAATCAAAACGCTCGAAGTCGACACAACAATTGAAGATTATCTGTCTCTATCATCCCCCTATCTCTCCAACCCACTAATTATCGCAGGAGGTGTCGAACACCATCACGGCAATAATCGTCGAGAATCGATCGGAAACCACCACCGCCATCCCTCCAGCGTGGCTCGTCGTTCGAACTAATATCGGGCCATAAAAAAAAAATCATGTTATCCGTTCACGCGTGCGAGCTTACACGCTGCATCCGTTTTGCCAGCGACCAGAGGGGAACAGAGTGAACACACGCACGTTGAATTAACAAGAGAGCGAGAGAGAGAGAGAGAGAGAGCAAGAGAAAGTGATAGATCGTGAGGGGATCGAGGGGTTGGGTTAGGTCGAGTGGAAACGAAACAGAGTCTCGGTACGAGCGTCAGCAGCCAATTCACGGTGCCAGATAACATCGAATATTTTTCGAGCGAATGTTTGCGAAAAAAAAAAGGGGGGTAACCAGTAGGATAGAGAGAGAACTCGCAGCCAGGAGAGGGAGAACGAGGGAAGGGGTGGAAAGGGGGATAGAATAGAGGGAGGGGAGAGAGAGGGATGTGGGAGGAGGACGGTAAAAGGCTTGGTCCGAACTTTTCGACAATAACCGGCGGCGGGCAGGCGGTTATTGAATTTTTATTGGTGACGACGAGTCAATTTGCGATTAAACCCACCCTCCCCTCCACCCTCTACCGTGCGCTCGTCGGCCCGACACGAGTTTGACAGTTCGTTTAAAGGAGAGACGACCGAGTCTGTTGTCCATCCAACGTACAGATAGTTCAATCGAATAAGGTGAAACTTCTCGTTGGGGATGAAGGAAATTTTTCGAGACGATCCGGAATTCCTCGGAGAAGAAATTAACACGTCCGTCAGGAGAATCCTGCTGGTAATAAGACAGGCGGGGGATCACGTTCAATTTGCGACTGATGGAATTTTTCACCGTTCGGAGGATAATACGATGTCGAACCTCCGATGGATGTTTAAAGGGCGAGGTATCTAAAATTATAGGGCGTTAGAAGAGTTTAAATTATATATCACCTCGATTTCATAAATGGAGATACTAGTGTGTATAAAAAAAATAGTTTGTGAACTTTTTATAGTCGTAGATTCGTGTCAAATCTAATCGACATTGATCCTCGACAATATTTTCCCCCTAGTATATTTTTAGAAAATGTACGAGTTAACAACTCACAACTTCCATTTCCCAAAAGAACAATTTCTGCTACCACTAGGCAGATTTTTTGGTCTATGTCCCATATAATAGTCAAAGGAGTAAAAGTAAATTTCCTTCATAATTTTGTGGAGTTATCACTTTGGCAAAGGGTTGGCTCAATTATTATTCTCGTATAAAAAATATGGAGGACCCATCTGAACTTGAATTGGTTTCTCCTTTTTCGTTCGCGAACAATCGTGACGATGGGGCGGTTTCACGTATCTCCGGATTGGAAACGTTATCCTGAGGAAAGGTTTCCGATTCTCGAGTGATCGTTCAACGTGAAGACGTCCTGCCACGTGTTCGCGGAGGCATCCGCGTTTATCCTTTCCGGGCCCGCTCAAGGAAACGGGAACACGACTTTACCAGCGCCGATCGAGAACCGGAAGTAGCACGTGCAGACTTAATGGATTCTTCGCGTATGGCACTTAACCCGATGATGGTTGCGTAAGGGCCACGGTTCTCACCTGTCGCGCAGTGAAGGGTGGCCACGTGGCCGACACGGTGGGAAGTTTCTGTGTTTTGTGGAATGGAATCGCGTAATTGCCTCGAAAGAATGATTATCGTTTCCTCCAATTAGCAGATTTCCATTTGCTTTACAGAAAATGTTCTCTCCAGTGTCAACGAAAGTAGAATTCTAGGAATATTTAAAGATTTTGTTATTCGAGGAATATTGTATATTTGTTTAGGTATTGGAAGATTTGTGTAGGGTAAGCAAAGCAGTGAATGACCGAATTGTTATAAAAGTATTCATTTTTATAAAAGTATATTTATTCTTATCGGAATTTTTAAAAACGTACTTATAAAGTGCAAAATTAAAAATTACTGAAATATATTTAATGAGAATTGTACTTATTAATGTTTGTTTAATACTCTGAACTAAAAATATGGGATATGAAAGGTGCAACTATATTGCACTTAGAAACATTTAATAATTTTTAAATTTTTAATTTACATTTCTTGCTTAATGGTCGTTCATTGGTATGCAGTGAATTACTGGTTGGTTTACCCTAGTAATAAGATATTTGCAGTGAATGGGATTCGTTGACACGGGAATTGATTTTCGAGAGGGGCGACGCGCCCACCTGTCGTCACAGAATGGTGGACACGTGTCCAGGGGTCGAAAACTGCGGTATTAACAGGCGTGAGGGATGAACTGCGCCTCGTCGACCTCCTGACACGATCCAACGTCCCGGTGTTAGATCACTCTTGACGGGATTTCCGACTTTTTTTCGTCGAACGACAGGTAGCTCTTCTCGGTGGGAACATTCGGGGAAAAAATGTCCTCCCACAAACATAGTCAGTTTCACACAATGCATCCTGATCTTTCACGAATCTTTTTCTCGATTAGTAGATTGCTTCTCCGAATAATAACAATACAATCACCCTACACTTATCTGTTAAATTTCTTATTTTTTATTGTTCACTTTCTACACTCTTATATATTCCTTTCTCTATTTCTGTTTTTCATTCCGTTATTTGTTACTGGATTTCTTTCTACACAATCGTGACTTCCTGTGTATTCTCATAACTACTTTTGTAAATTATTTTTGTAATTCTTTATACAAACCTGCACAACTTTTGTAAAATTTTGTTAAATTTTCTGTATACATAGATACTACTTGTTCTACACGATTATTGTCCAGGCGTTTTCCCTACCACGGACTTCGGATAAAAAACGCATTTACAAGTGTCTGAAGCATTTTTCCCTATTTAGGGGACCCGAGTTTGGGACAATAATCAAGAAAACTCTGTACAAAAACTAATTCAGTAATCCAAAAACAAAACTTAACAAACCTAACCTCAATAACACACAGTATTCCTCTATCAATTATCCTACACGCTATTTTTTTATTTCCTCACCAAAGACATAGATAACCTCAACGAAGCATTTCATGATTTTCCCAGCTCCAAAGTGGCGAATAATTCCGCTCGAAATCGCTTTCTCGCGGCGAGAATCCGCGCGTCGGTTAGATCCCGGTCGACCTCCGGGGCCCGGTCCGATCGTCGATCTTTCCCTCGGCCTTGGCATTTCGCGAATAAATGGATCCACTGTCCGTCAGACGGCGGAAGGACTCGACAAGAAAGGGGAGAGGGACGAAGAAGAAGCCGGCGCGACGGCGAAACGAGGGTTTCCGTGTGATAAGATAAAAAGAGCCACTCTGGTATCAGCGGCAGTTTCTGCGATATCGGCCGTGTGCGCGCGTTGTTCATGCGTCACGGGACTTCGGAAGGAGCTCGAAAGACCGTGTAATTGTCCACCGTGTATTGGCGTGAAATGTTGCCCCCCGTTTGGCTCGGACATCGACTCGCCATTAAGCCATTAAGCGAGGGGGAATAACGAAACGCGACGTAAACGGGCCGACGCCTTTTAAGGACACGCCGTTCGTGAGGTCGGAAGGTGCTGCGCCACCGGAAGTTGCGAAACGGTCGTTGAAAACGCCCGCCTCTCGTCGACGGGCCCTGAACGAAAGCGTTCATAGTTGGTGTATTTTTAGAACGGCTGATTACACTATTTATGAGGGGTTTGGAAGATTTTTTGGACAATTTCAATGGAATCGGACATTCAGAACGAGGTGATAATTGTGTGAAGAAGATAGATCGAGGATTTGAACGTAAGACACTTGTCGTGTATGAAGTAAACGAAATTGTTGAAGGTCTGAAATAAATATTGACTAGGGAAATTTAAGGAGCTATGCTAGCATGACGGTTTCAGAAAATCGGATTTTTCTTTTTTGCAATTTGCAACAATTTTTTGAGGAAGGTGTTTTAAAGTAATTAAAGTGACCGAAAATGTGTAATATTTATGAAACCACACGTTATCTTCGTACTAGCCAGGTGTCCTAATACTTATGAACGGTCCTAATAATATATGTACTATATGTCTTAGGGGATTAGTACTTTCGTCTTGGATTGCAGATCTATTTTTGAGAGACTTCTGATAAGTAGAATGAAGGAATGTTGAAACGTGTAATTTTACGGACTTTTATTGCAATGGATTACCGTCCTCTTTAGCCTGGAAGAGGAAGAACTTCAAGGAGGATGGATTGCCAGATTCCGATCGTTGGCCAGTTCAGCAGGACCGAACGAGTCCTCGAGATAGGAAGCGATTCTTAGGGGTTGATCGACGATTTGTCAAAGTCTTTCCTCGTGACACGTCGGAAGAAGACAGCGTGGCCACACGACAATGCCTCTTCGTTGGTTCGATATTTAACGGTGCGCCGCAAAAAAGTTGACCGCGATTTTTACCCTCGACGGCCGCTGACAAAATATCGAAATCTCCTGTGTCCGTTCGATCTACGCTTTTTTCACGTATATTCTTCGTTAAACAGTTATTACTTCGATCTTACTTTTAAATTGACGGTCCCTTGCTCGAATTTTCTCAAACAATTATTGAATAACTACTGAAACTTGGTACTATAAAACAAAAGTATTTTTAACCTGGTATATTTTCAAACCTACAAATATCTGCTCACGAAACATTACCTATCGACGTTGTATCACCTGACAAATACTTCACCTCTGGAACAGTTTAAGGCCAGACGATACAAAATCCGACCACTGAAAGACAACCTCAATATTAATTTATCAGATCACCCCATAAGTAATGGGGAATTTTCTTTGACGTTTGTGGTAAGAAAACTTTAAATTGATATTGAAAATATATACAGATAGAAGATTAACACTAAACCTACGACCTGTCAAATGACCATATTTGTCGTTCAAATTACAGCCTATTTGAAGGGTTCGGTAGGTTCAGTGTGAATAATTTTAATTCCTTTTTCGTACTTCGCTTTCTACAACCATCAAAGAAAATTCGCATTACCTGCATGGATGACCCGATAAATACTGCACCACGTCTGGAAAGAACGACCTCTTCATCCCCCGAAATCACCTAAACGTGGTCGATTACTCGGGCATCAGTCGTCGAGGGACGAGGATGTAGCACGGGGTCGTCGGAGGGCTTTGCAGCGTGCACTTCGTCATCGTCGTGCCGTAGCCCGCGGGGTTCGGGACGGTGAAAAAGAGCCGGACACTTTTTATCGTGAGTCGCAATTATGATTAGCCTCCCGTTGGGAAGAGGAGCAGGCGTCGCGTTCGCTCCGCGACGGCGATTAGGGCAGCAACGGCGGCGGGTGTGTTCGCTTCGTCAAAAACCGCCACCCCGGAACAAATGGTCGCTTTACGCCCATCCCAACCCTCTGAGCTCTCGCGGAACAGCTACCCCATCCTCCGTCTCTCTCGTGCACGCGTTCCTCTCTGCTTCGTCCGCCTCTCGTTCTGCTTTTCTCCGTTCTATCTGGAGCACGACGAGAGGAGGGTAGCGAGAGAGCGCCACGGAGATTACACAAATGAGAAATGACCATCAGGCTATCGGAGAACTTCGGTTGCGCCGGTTGCTAGCCACGGGTTTTGCGACATCTGCGCGGCAACGAAAGGGCGAGGGGGATACGCGGCGGGGAAATGGACTATCGCGGAGGCCGCGGCGTTTTTAATGCGGAAAGATGCGCGGCTCTCGCGCACCTGGACGCCACGCAACGTCTGGGAACATTTTGTTACCGTACTCTCGGGGGCGTTATGTACTCGGTTGAGGAAGAATTATGTCCCAGGGACGCTGGAATTGCAGGATTGCCTGATTATCTGAGAGGATTTAAGGGGTCGAATCGTGGAATGAAGGCGAGAGGATTTAGGAGAGACGAGATCGTTTGCTGGTTTTATTTTAGGGTCGTACGGGATCTTTGGTGCATGGTCTTGAAATGGGTGACTTGGATGGGTTAGATTCAGTCACTGGATGTTCCTAATTAATCCCTTGCATTGTAACTGTTGTATGGCCAACGTAAGTACCGATTTGAGTCTGATTCACTCTGTGACTGCGTTGCTCTATCCTAAATAACTTGGCTATCCTTATTTTGCCCAATGGCTGAACTTGTAGTTACTCAGCCTGTATTAAGGTCTACGAGCATCTTCTTCCTACCACAGTATATTAGAAAAGGTTAGACCTAGTTCAGACACAGACTTGAGAACTTTGATACGTTTAGTCCACAGTTAGACTCTGACGACACTATTAAGTGTAATTGATTTTTGAGATTTTCTTGTAAAAGTGTTGCACTCAATCCAACATAACAGCTGTTTCAATATACATAAATAAATATTATTGGGCTTTCTTTGAGTTGTAGTGAAACACTATTTTGCTGGTATTAATATTAAAATTTTAGATTATATATATATATATGCTTGCGATGAGTACAGAATTCCTGTTGTTTTCGGGAAAATAACGACAAAAAAAAGTTTAGCATAGAATCATATATTATAAAATATATGTAAAGTAACGAGTACTACAAGAATTTTTGTTTAAATATAAGGAACGTGAAATAGGCAACATGAAAGCTCATTTCCTCAGAATGAAATAACCACCATTCATTAACGAGATGGTACAAGTATCATCCTTCTGAGAATCTCAGAACACGGTGTCGTGATCAAAAGTTTCAAGACCAACCGCAGAATGAGCGGTACTCCCAACGAGCCTACACCGCGATGCAAAAGGAATGACTGTAAACGAGTTGTTGCATCGCCAATAAAGCAATCATAAAAATCTAATCAACATTGATCTTCGTTAATATTTCGCCCCTACCACATTTCCCCCATTAAAAATCATCATAAGTTCCCAAAGTTCCACAATCAATTCCAAAACGATCCCCAAAAAAAAAAAAAAAAACGACAACTCCAAAATTCCGTTCGACATTCGGTATCGATCCACAGTCCCCTAATTATCACCGAATAACAGGCAAAGCCATCGCCTCCGAAGGCCGCCCCGAAAAGACTAAGAGCCCTACTCTTCGCTCCTAGCCCTTCGAATCATCCACATTTTCACGAATCAGTGGCCGTGACTCGGGCACGAGCGACCGGCCACGATATCCCCGTCCATCTCCTCGGACAGATGAGAGCAGCCAGCGAGATAAAACGAGGATACGAGAAGATCGTATAGGAGAGAGCGAGCCAGCCTGCTGGATGGACTTGAGTAAGACAGAGAGGGACACAGTGCGGGGAAGAGAGCTATCTCTCGCGTCGTCTAGACTCGAAGAGCCGTTCCTGGATTTTCTCCCCCGGGACCCTGACTAAAAGCGGGGGCAGAGGGGAACAAGAGGAGAATCTTGCGAGACAGTGAGACCACTGTTGGATCTGTTTCCTCCCCCCCAGCATCGCTCGGTCGCCCGGAGGATCTTAACGAATAAGATAACACGGCGCCAGGGAGCTATCCTCCACCGTCTCTCTCACTCTCATCTCTCTTCGAACGATATTGCTCTCTGTTCGAGGTACTCGAAGAAGAAACGGTCACCGACACCACCGTCGATGATCCATCCTGGGCCTGTTCAGGCCGTCTCTTGCCACGATTACGCGGAATCTCTTCAATCCCTCCCCCCCTCCCGCCCCTTTATAGCTTTTTCACGCTTTCGGACTGGCTGTTGGCGTCCACGAACGTGTTCGGTCCTACTAATTCGATGGCGGGCCAATTCTCTGTTCACGGTGATTTGTGTGGGGGACGAGAGAGACTGGGTTATCGAGTACAGCCTGATCTTTATGATGTATTAATTGCTGAGGACTATGTGGGTGGTAGCTTGGAGAGTGTTTTAGGGTGGTCGTGGGTACGGGAAGGTGGATCGGGAACTGGTACTCCATCAGATAGTTTAGTGGAATTGTATTGAACGTTTGGGATAAGAGGAGTAAGTTTTGTATTACTCAAGGCTTTTCCCTCTTGCAAGGGAAGGCACGGTAGTGTCCCCCAACGATTTTTATGAAACTTCGTATGTCTGTTAACCAGTCAAAAATAAGGGATACGTGTTTTTTTTTATCCACTAAGACACGAGTTTAAGGGGTGATTCCACCCTTCGAAGTTTCGTCCCAAAAGTGCTATCTCGAAAACCATGGAAGATACATGAATACTTCTAATGGACGAGGTTTGCGGTTTTTTATGTAGAATAATATGGTAGTAACAAATTGTCCAAAATATAATTTGTTTATAACAACAAAATTTCTGATCGAAACTTCGACGGGTGGTCCCACCCCTTTAAGTCCCGTTTCAGTTGATAAAAAAAAATACGTATCTCTTATTTTTGACTGTTTAACAGACATACCAAGTTTCATCAAAATCGGAGGGGGACACTTCCGTGCCTTCCCTTGTTAATGAGCAATAGGGGATGCAAAAGTCTGGGCAAGATAGAACGGTCTCTGCTTGTCCCACACGTTCAATGGATTTCTACTGAATTATGATTACCTGATGAAGTATATGTATACTTGTTAGTTCCCCAGGTGAACTTTTCGTATCCAAGAACAGCCTAAAATACTCTCCAAGCTACCACCCACAGTAAAATTCCCTATATCTAGACTATTATTCGCAGGCATAACCTCAAAATCGTCCTGAACAATAGTTCCATGACCTAAATACACACTTCCAACAAAGCTCCGAATGATCCATCGAATTTTACGAGTCCCCGTCGCAATAACTCAATACAACTTTCCGTCTCGTGGTATTATCTAAATCGGTAGAGAAGCTAATTAACCGTTGGTCGAAAGTGTCCGCGACGGTTCCGCGCGATCATAAATCATTCCCCGTTCGGGTCTAATTAAAAAGAAGTTGACGAAGTGCAAGTTCGACTGGTTCTCCGCGACGAACCTGCGCGCTGGTAATTTATTGGCGGGTAATTAGCGATCGCGCAGAACGATAACTCGCCCGTTTTCGCAATCGTCGCGTACCGCTCCGCGGAATAATAATCGCAAACGCGTGCTCCCCCGTTGCGCAACCTCGATCCGCGTGAAAATCGAAATGATGAATGCCCCGGCCGCGATACAGAAAACGAGAATCGACGGGAGAAAGTGGCGGGAACACAGACAAATGGGGAGCGTAATTAAGTATCTCTATCAATCACTCAACACGATTGAAATTATTATTCCCGACTGTGTACGGCCTGAATTATCGTCTCGACGACGAATTAATTGATTGGCGGTTGATCTAAATAAATAGTTGCATTAGGCTTTCTGAACTTGAAAATGAATGATACAGTACCCCGCTTAAACGACACTCCGAAACGTTAACCACACGAAAATTACGTAACCAATTGTAAAATTTGAACGAATTTACACCAAACCGTGACTGTCCAACAACATCAAAAAGAATTTCGATTTGAATTTGTACAAATTAGTTCACTGAACTAGAATTACATCAGAAATTTCTTACCCTGTTAAAAGTTTCGTTAAATTCCAAGTAAAGTAACATTTATAAATGTTTACTGTGTCCTGTTTCGTACATTCACCGTCACGATAAATGCATCAAAATTCGCAATCTAATTACCACAAAACACTGTCGATCGCCATCTGAAGGATCAGCGACAAAAATCACCGTGTAATATCCCTCGAATACAAGAAAAACATAATTCCAACAATATCGAACCGACGTACACCGACCGTATCGACGAGGAACGGTAAATACCGCGTGAAACGTGTCGGACTCACCGCGGCGTGTCGGTTCGGTTGCTCGGGATACGGTAGAATCTAATCTCTGCGAGCGCCGAAACGGGCCGTCGCCGATAGTCTCGAATCGAGACAAAGAGTACGGTTATTAGATACAGCCCCGTTCCAGTACGTGTCTTACGATCGTCGTTATCGTTATCGCCATTAGTCACGGAGTGCCCGTTTGTGCCGCGGTTATACGAGTATATCGGGCCCTGGTTCTCCCCCCTCTCCGCCGTTATCGTTATCCGTTATCGGGTCCGCGCTATCGGCGAAGTTCAAGCTTCGTGACGCCAGTGACAGGAGAGGCGGTTTCGGTGCCCCGAAGTCTGCCAATGACGCCTGATATAATACGTATGTACGGAGCCTGTCTTCTAAAATTTTTTTTTTATTTCTTTTTTCTTTCTTCGTCTTTTTCCTCTTTCACGAATGACGTGTGTAATTCGTGCAATCGAGAAGCCGGATACGCGGTGATATCGGGGGCCCCATGTAGGGGCACAATGGGAACGTTGTTTACCGGCGTGAGTTCTCGTGGATCGACTGGTTTCGATTCGCCGTCCGACGGACGCGATTCTCGACGCTTAATTTTATCGGTACGCTTGACGCTTCGATTTTATTTTTTTTTTTTTTTTTTTAGGGTTTTCTGGGGATTCGGAATGCTTAGAGTTTGAATGTGATTTTGAATTTTGAAACAATTTTATCAGTGCAGCCGTGATGGTCTGATTGGTTTCGAGGATTTTCTGGGGATTCGGAATGTTTAGAGTTTGAACGTGATTTTGGATTTTGAGGTAATTTCGTGTAGTACAATCTGTACTTTCAATGAGAACAGTTTGAACAAAAAAAAGTCCGTTTTGGGAACGGAATACTTCGAGCGTTGAAATGGCAGTTTGTGATAGCAGTTCCAGTGTCAAAAAGACAGATAAATAACTCCTTAGAAATTAACGACGGATCGTGATATTAATAATCTTTGAAATTGGAGTGATTTGAAGGAAATCGGGCAGAATGAGAATATTTTCGAGATAGAAGAAATTCCTGATTGATGAGTCGTCTTACAGGAATTGATAGAACTGGGCTTTACGGGATTAGATAAAATGAAGTATTGTGAGCATTTAATAAAGAAAGGTATTAAGACCTATTATCTGGATGCATCGTGGGTATAAGGAGCTTACAAACGTGTGCAAATTGAACGAACCGATATTCCTTGCGAATAGTTTTGAACCCTCAAACTTATCGATTCATTCCTAACGAAGTATTATTTTATTATAAAAATTGAAATTTCGATATACTTCTTTTGATTCGTTATTCGAATCTTTTTATCTAGATAATGAGTTCGCCCATCTCTGAAGGGAACAGACATACGTATATTCTGTAAAGGAAATGTCTTTAAATATACATATATTCTATAAATCCTGGCAAATATACCGTGTGCTCGATCGAACAGTCCAGGATAGAGGATACTAAACCGCGATTGCCAGTCAGAAACGATTATCGGCTGGCCACCCTCTTCCTCGAAACTCATCGTAGCGTCCCCGTTCGGATCCGCTCAGTGCTTAGACGCGAAAAGGAAAAGCGGACTGTTTGCCCGGTATTATCGTGAGCTGGCAGAACATGAAGAGCCCGGAGAAAGAGAGGGACGGATGGCGGGGAGAGAACGAGAAAAGCTTGGAGGGACGACGGAAGTGGCGAGAGAGAGAGAGAGAGAGTGGAGAGTGATAACAGGTAGCCATTGCCATGGGTCTCGGTGCCGCTTGGAAACCAGTGATAGTGCTTCACCGCAGGAGCGAGCATCTCGCCTGCGGTTTCGTCTTAACCCTCGATTTTAAACAGAGTAGTCCTTTGGCTGGAAGAAGGAGCTTTCTGGCTCGTCGACCGCAGAGGCCTAGACGAATCAGGTACCATGGGGGAACTCAGACGGATGGAGATCTCTGGAGTTGTCTCTGTGATACTTGGATCATTTTCCATTTAACGATGAACCTCTTGTGTTATTTGTTAATGTTGTCAAGTGACTGTTGAGGTATTCAAGGAATCGAGGAATTGCGACTTTGGGACTTGAAGCTTAGGTTTGAACTGGTTGGGTATGGACTTGAATGATAGTGGGCTGGGATGAGCCTGACAGTGATGCATCTGGAGGGGACATTTGTGTTTATATGATGTATAGAAGTGAAAAAAGGAACACTATGTGAGATTTAGCAGGATTTAAGGTAGTTGCGAAGTCCAGTGGCTGTTGAGGTATTCAAGGAATCGAGGAATTGCGACTTTGGGACTTGAAGCTTAGGTTTGAACTGTTTGGGTATGGACTTGAGTGATAGTGGAGCTGGGATGAACCTAAAAGTGATGCATTTGGAGGGGACATTTGTGTTTCTGTGATGTATAGAAGTGAAAGAAAGAACACTTTCTGAATTTTCTCGTCTTAGGTTTCTTGGGTATCGTCCAAATGAAAGTGGAACTGTCTGGCTATGAATTAAGTTGATATAGTATTTAGTCTCTATGTGAAAAATTGGGATTGTGATTTGGTTATTCAGTGAATAACATTGGAAAGTACAATAGTGTTTGTGGCAGACTAAGAGTGACTTTTCTCGTCAGAGATTGTTTTATTTTGTGGGATAGACATATACAGGATAGAACGTACAGATGGTGAAATAAGACAGTCTGGGGTTAGAGGATCCACAGAAACTTATTTCAAGGAATCCATTGCAATATTCATAGCACGAAACAAAGCACGATCGTTCTCCGTTATTTTCTGAAATAGAGCACGATTTACATTCGAAGTGGAAGATAGGGCACGATTGCCTTCTGTTATGGTTTAAGTGCTGTCAGTTGACCACGAGACTTTCGTCTATCTTAAGAGTTCAAATCAGAAGGTGTTTCTCATATAGCACAAGGACTTTTTCTTACTTAAACGGGCTGCATCGTGGAACACAAACTGTAATCACTGCTTTCAACAATTCAAACAAACCTAGGCTTTTCATCTTCGTTGTATTAACTGTGAACAAAAGTGAACGTACTTTCGAAGAAGGTCCATAAACACTTCGGATAAGACTGCTCCGTTAAAAAAACATTTTCCATACCACAAACCAAGAACTACCACACAGAAATTTCATCCCTTATTCTATGATCAGTATCATACCCTAGGAATAAAATTCACAGAAATTCACAAAAAGGAAGTTCTTATTCACCACTTCTGGACCTTCTCATCAGTCGATTCCCTTCAAACAGAAAAGAACAATTTCGAATCAAGGCAATCCAGACCATAAAGAAAATCTTGAGTTGCGAGCAGACCGGAAGTGTACGTCCCTGTTCAGCTGTCCTAATCGTGGCCCAGGTGTCAAAGGCTTTTTATCGATCGCGTGGGGCGAGAATTCGATCTGATGGTTTTCGATCCGAACTGCCTAATTGTTCGTTGGTCGCGAGCAATTAGCCACTGGCGGTTTTCCGGGAACGAATCCGCGTCGGGTCGCGCGTGTGCGCGATCGATAAGATGCCGATCGTGCCGGCTTATCGGTGGAACGAGCGTGCGATAAGAGTCGGTCTCTCCCCGTAGCTCTTGTCCCAGGGCGAGCAAGAGAGAGAGAGAGAGAGAGAGAGTACGGGCTGGCCGCGATACGCGGATTATCCGCGCGGCTCGTTTATTCCCGCTTTCGCCGCGCTGCAACGACGACAATCGGCCTATCGAGCAGCCTCCTCGTTGGCCCCCTCGTAGTTGCTTCTCCCAGTCGAAATTAGGACCGTTGTTAACCCCGTCCCAGACTGCCAACAGGGGGTTCAACTGACCGAGATAGCGGCTGAAGTCCTCGAGACCCTCGACTGCGCAAGGGTTGATCGCAACTGCTTGGGAAAAGGTTACGAAGACAGAGAGGACCAAGAACTGTTTGGGGAACGGAAGTTGGATTCTTGAGTCTTGATTTCGGGAAGTGTTGGAAGTGGGATTCTGGGGTCTTCAATTTGAGAAGAGTTGAGAGGACTGAGAAGTGTTTGGGGAACGGAAGTTGGATTCTTGAGTCTTGATTTCGGGAAGTGTTGGAAGTGGGATTCTGGGGTCTTCAATTTGAGAAGAGTGAAGAGGACTAAGAAGTGTTTAGAGAAAGTAGACGAAGGCAGAGAAGACGGAGGACTTGTTTGGAGAAAGGAGACGAAGGCAAAGAGGACCAAGAACTGTTTGGGGAAAGTAGACGAAGATAGAGGAAACGAAGAAGTGTTTGGGGAAAGGAGACGAAGGCAGAGAAGACTAAAAAGTGTTTGGAGAAAGGAGACGAAGGCAGAGAGGACGAAGAACTGTTTGGGGAACGGAAGTTGGATTCTTGAGTCTTGAGTTTGGAAAGAGTTGGAGGATCGACTTGTTGATCCTGAGAGACTGAAGATGTTTCGTAGAGGTGCATTGAACGGATACTGAGATCTGGTTCATTGGGATTTATTGAGGATGGGCAAGAGATACTGAGGAGGTCTCTGGAGTTTGGATTGTGTGGAAAACTTCGGAAGCTGAATTAGAATATAATTGGTCGTGTAGTGAATAAGGATTGGAAGATTGTTTTTCGAGTGTGAAACTTCTGATTTAAAGACTTCGAGACCAGTTGCGGGAAATAGTGATTGTAGGACCAATTTGGAACTGGACTCTCGATCCTCATATATCGGATGACCTAAAAATGCAGAAAATAGAGGACTAACGAAGAAACCTTCGAATACCTAAAACTGTTTTTCATAAATTAACCGTTGATGGGATCTGAATTATTCAAAGGGAATGACGAAACCGACTCTAAATTAAAGACCACCGATCTCCATTCGAATAACAGTAGTAATAACAAAGATAATCAAAGTTGCATTCTTATCGGTCCTATGTTCACCGATTGGAGAAAGATTACAAACCGATACTAGAGACTGAACGTGTCACGCGGAGATACTTAATGAATATTGATCGATGCGATCGAGATAACGATAACGTATATAACAAAAGTCTGGCCGTGTACCTGGCTGAACCTTAACAGACCCACAAACACAACTACTGAAATCAGCTGAAAAACAACAAAAACACAAAGAAGCACCAAATCCAATACACCATTTAAACGTATCTACAGAAACTAAAATCACAATTGATTAATCAAGATCCCCGTCAAGATCACATGTACATATCGTTTCTACGAAATACAGAAAATTTCGACCTGTGTTTCCCCCAAAAACGATTCTAAACCGGAGGCTCGAAACGTCGAGGGATCGATAGACTCGCGATGCAACCGATGCGCTCGCTTAGATAGAAACCATTCGCAATCGGGGGAGGGGATCAACGATCGACGATACGGGGGGCTGCGTAGCCTCGTGACGATAACGTGACGCCCCGTTATCAGCGGTTGATCTCGCAGACGTGATCAATCGGATCGACGGGTGGATCAGGGGTCTGCCTCCGAAAAAAATCGCGAGAGTCTGTCGACAGTTGCGCGTTGAACGGTTGACTCACTGTTCGGTGATCGCGTGTGTGTCTGTCTGTGCACGTATAGCGTACACGACCGCCCCATAACGGGGGTGAGAAATTCACTCGGTGACTAGAGTGGGAAAACAGGGACGAACGGTGGGGGTGGATCGTGGACGAAAAATACGATGTTCGCGTGTTTCGTGTACGTGCGTGGCGCGCGATTCGCGGAAATCGCTGTGTCGATGGCCGTGTGAGACGGGACAGGAGAATCGGCGGAGGAATTGATTTTGGCCGCGATGAGCATTCTGCTGTGGAGACAGCGCAGGGCTAGCCAGCTCAGGGCGGAAACCACCCTTTCGTTGACAAGTAAGTGTGTCGGGATTGTAGAGTGAATTCTTTCGAGAACAATCGAACGGAAAGTTTTGTTCGAATTATATGTAGTAGAAAGCAGAATTGAGCATTATTCGATTAAATTTTCGAAAATACTACCAAGTATTTGGAATAAATATAAGATTGACGTATTCGAATAAGTTATATCGTTACTATTACGATTACATCTTGTAAATATTAAATTAAGTAAATCTACTTAGGAGATTTAAAAGGGTATGTATGATGTTAGTCGTTTTATAATCAAATATATTTTATAAACTGTTCTGTCGTCTGTCGTCAATCGTTTTCTTCACAACGTATACTACGGATTTCCGTTGATAGACGTCGGTGGTCACGTTTATTCGTCGTTCAATCATGTCGAATAACGAATAAAATCGTATTCGAATAACTCTCTAAATTTATTCGTGAATAACGAATAATTTTTCGTCGAATAAAATTGTTTCCTTGTACTTTTTCGTGTGAATGCACACAGTAGTTCTTAGTTTCGTATAACACGAATTCGCATAACATAGTAATTTTTCACACAATTCCATAAATGTTTGGGAACCATTATTTTTTCAATTTTTTTCCTAATCTCGTAAAGATGATTTTCAAATCGAATATGTTGTTACACGAACGTCGAGAAAGTTTTATTCCAGGAACATATGGTATGTACTTCGTATTAAAAATCAATTTGACGTAATCACTTTGCTTTACTGACGTTGTTTTTGTGTTCCACGCGCGTTATCGAAATTTATGAAAAAAAAAAAGAAGCACAGAAATATTCGTTTTGCGTCATTCGGCAGAACAGAATACGGGCTGAAAACACGTATGTAGTTCCGTTTTCATCGCGTTGCCGTTTGATTATCGCCGTATCTTCTCCAACCTTATCTCGTGTAAACTTCGAAATTTCCCACTCACACACGCTCGTAACCCTCGTAATTTTTTCGTATTCGAAACCATCAGCAATAAGAATAATAAATCAGAACGCGATTCACCTTGCAAAGTCCTTCCGACATACAACAAGAAGGTCTCCAATTTACAACAAAAACAATTAACTGCGAATTATCCATGATCCCTGTAATGATAAAAAGAAACATAAATTCTGTCAAATTAAATTGACAGTTTATTTCCACGAAGATCTAGAATAAAGAGAAAAGTAACTTCTTAACCATTTAAGTATTTTATTTCATTTTCAAAACCTGCACTCTTAATTATTTTTCAGTAATGAAGAGAATAGAAGAGAGAAAATATTCTAAAATGTATTGATATTAAATATATGGTAAAAGTGATGTTTGAACAAAAAAATCTCTAAGACATAGGGGAACGATTCTCGAAACGGATTCTGTTCGAACGAATCGGGAAATCGGGATCCAGTCTCTCTCGATCCCGGTTTCCACGTGATCGATCGAGTGTGCCCCAGCCATGGGTTCACCGATTCCGACCGAGGGTGATCGAAAGCAAGCGGACACAGAGAGAAAAAGAGCGGGTTTCGTCGAACGTAGCCGGTCGCGGCCTCGGAGCGTTAATGGGAGGAGTTCATTAAGATCGCGCGATTAGCGGCTTATCGCGGCTAAGCGAGCCTCGTTACTTTGCCGTGACGTCACTTCCTCCCTGTGTCGCCGGCGTCGTCGTGGTCGTCGTCGTGCGTTGCCTCTTTCCGTTCGTGCTTCCAGCTTTCTGCCCGCCTCTTTTGTTCCGCGAATTCGACCCGACGATATTGTTTCCCGTTCCAGCGACGTTCGTGGATCGCGATTTCGTCGATCTCACCCCCTTATGCGAGAAGTTCACGCCATATAATTCGAGAACTGCATACTTGCGTTTATTTATTAACACATTTGCATCATTATCGTATGTATAGGATAAATGTACTAATTACTGCCAGTGTCCCTAATACTAACAATTCATTTATTATAATGTAAACGTTACGTATAGAGAATTATTATATTGGCACTGATTTACATAAATGCATCTTCTTGTATGTATGTAGTTGGGATTTAAAAATTAATGTTGAAAAATGAAAATGCAATTTGATGTCGAAAGCGTAAGAAGGGTGTGACGGCGTAATTTGATTAAAGAAAAACGAATTCTTAAAGTATATAAGAATTACAATTTTAATTTCGGAGGAGGTGATAGGTATAGGGACACCTGTAATTCTTCATATTTAATCTACAAAACTATATTTCTAAATGAAAGAGATTAAACACCACGTAAAATGATTAAATGAAGTTACGCTACATTCTTAAAGTGACTATGTAATTGGGATATCTATCCTATGTGCATTCATATTGTACAAAATAATTAGTTTAGATTGCTCAAACCAATGAAATATTAACTTTTTTTTATACTTTCTGAGACATTTTCGTGGTTAAACGCTTATTCTTCATTTTTTTTCAAATGATACAAATGGGTTAACGATTTCTATTACAGTTAATGATGTGCATAGTATAATTTAAATATTTTGAATTAACATTTGAAAAATGCATTTTTGAGGAATTTCTCTTCCTTTTAGAATCCGTCCAGAATTTCAGAGTGAAGTTTGGTGGTAGAAGATAATAATCAATTGATTTGCAATTGGTGTATCAGGATTTATCAGAGAACATTCTGTATTGTCAAAGTGTAGCCTATTAGATAACAACTCTAATAGTTTATTGGATAACACTCAGATCTCTGGTCTTTCGACATTGGTCTCCAAGTACTTACATAACTACCATACATAAACGATAAGAAAGAAGAAGGTGACTAAGTAATGGTAAATGAATCTAACGAAAGATTCAATTTACCCGCCATTTTGTACCGAAGAATTCCAGTGCATCTGCATCGGTTACCGACCCGTTGCACCACGGTAAACCGAAATTGATGTTGAACAAGATCACGAAATGCTCGCGGAGACAAAGTCCATAGAAAGATAAGCCGCGCGATGAGTCCACGATATCGATCAATGACCAGATCGATGACATCTAACCCACTCACACCGCTAATCACCATCTAGACGGGCTCTTATCGGGCTTATCGTTGCTCGACAGATCGTTCTCGAGAGATGGTACTCCCGATACCGTACACAATCGCCGATTGTAATTGTCGATGAACGATTACGATCTACCTTCGTGTACCTTTGTCTTATATCTATCGTCCACCGATTGCAGAAGCTTGACCGGGATAACTTTCGAAATTCTCCCGTAGAGACCAACCTTTCCTACACCACCCTATCATCTTAACCCTTTCAGACCTGGTGGTCCTATATGGAAATTCAAACACACCCTGCTCAAATAAATAGAGTTCGATTCCATTGACCATTTGCCTTTACAGAATGTTGGACCTTCAGGTCGCTGAAAGTTCCCAGAATGTCCTGGATTTATTGCAGAAAGTGCATTTGTGTGACTCAAAGGGGAAAGAAACTGTTTCTTACAATAACTTTCTTATAAGTTTGACTCCTTTCGATTATCGTCCGCGTCGGGACAATAATCTTATAAGAAGAAATGCTTCAGACCCTCGTAAATTCGTTTTTTGCCCCAGGCCCGAGTCTCGGTGACAAAAACAGAGAGGCAACAAAGTGTGAGTTCGACAGGTTTCGCAGCCTCCCCCAGTGGTGTGGATAACGTCCGGACAATAATCGTGTAGAACAAGCCAGACAATAATCGTGACTCTGTACCGAGTTAAAATATGTAATAAAATATTTCTTTTACTCTTAAAAGACAATTCAGGTCTGAAAGGGTTAAAAAAAAAAAGGCTTCACACCCTTACAAAAATTTCTCAA
Organism: Dufourea novaeangliae; assembly: GCF_001272555.1. Lineage (NCBI taxonomy): Eukaryota > Metazoa > Arthropoda > Insecta > Hymenoptera > Halictidae > Dufourea > Dufourea novaeangliae. The sequence goes on from NW_015373934.1 coordinate 316,386, forward strand.
AAACCTCAGTAGAACACATTCACCCGATCACCATAGTCCACGATCATCCGAAATCCTCTTTCCTTCATCCGAGAGTTCGACGTTCGATCGTCGTCCCCGGTACGAGCAGACGAGCGAAATCCCGATCGGTGCCGCGATTTCGAGGACAAGGGGGAAGAAGGCCGTGGAAAGAAGGAGGCCAGCAGAAGGGAGGGGGGGGGGCACGGTGGAGACTGAAGAGATGGCGGAGGTGGAGGTGGCGCGGAGGGTTCCACGAAAGGCAAGAACGAAATAAACGATAAGAGGGACGCCGGGTTAACCAACAAGCAAATTAACACGTGGGAGGGTCCGATCGGCAAATGAGATAATTGTGCAACGAGGGGCCCCTGGGGGCTTTCTCTCTCTGTCTCCCTCTATCACTCTTGTTGCTCCCTTTCTCTTTCTCCTCGCGATTGCCTCGATCGTTCGTCGACGATTCGGTCCTCTCTCCGTTCATCTCCTCATGAGGTTCACGAGCCACGAGGCGATCAGGGGGGGGGGGGGGGGGGGGGGT
>NW_015373934.1:316964-355299 GCF_001272555.1 Dufourea novaeangliae
ATATATGTATATACGTATACAGGGTGTTCATGCTGTTACTAGCCAACGTTTTTCCTGCAGATAGTGAATACTAGAAAAAATCACAGAGGAACAAGTGGTACTGTTTTTTACAAGAGATATAATGGCGTATGTAATTTTCTTGTGCTTGCACTATTTTTTTCGCAATGAAGGTGACATTCAGTTTTTTTAGATGGAATGTTATATATTTTTTTTACATTACGAAAGCGTGTGTCAAGAAGAATTCATTCGTATACGGCACAATGACCTTCAAGGTCACACAAGGTCAGAAATGGAAGTTATATTTTGAATATGTCGTATCAATGAGGTAATACTGAAATTGTCTCGTCATACTGGGAACTTAAGTAAATACTCTGATAATGAACGATATCATCTAATTCGTATCAATAACAAATTATTGTATACTGTCAGTCGTATACTCACTCTGACATATTGGTGCGAAATATTCAAAATGATCTTCCATTTCTGACCTTCTATAACCTTGACAAACGCTTACATATGATATAAAAAAAATAGCGTTCCATTTAAAAATCTGCAGGTCAGCTTCATGTCTAAAAGAAGAAATAATGCAGACACAAAAAAATATAAACGCCAATATGTTGTTTGCAAAAACAGTACTACTTTTCCCATTTCATTTATTTCTCTCCAATAATTATTATTCGCAAGAAAAGCCCTTAATAGCGTGAACACCCTGTATATACGTTCACCAGTGTGCCTCACACGCCAGGCCTCGTTTACCCGCTTCCACGTCCTTCGGGTGTACCCTCGTCGCCATCGAGATTATAGGTGAGCACCGACAGCCAACGGGCTTCCAATACTTTGTAAGTTTATTTGCGATCGTCCGGCTGTTTGTATCTTTATTTATGAAATCACCGAGTCGGCGGGTACGCGCTATCCCCCCCCCCCCCCCGCTGTGTGTTACACTCTCGTTCAGGATACGAAATTAATTATACCAGGCATGAAGGGGGGCCAGTTGCGTCTTGAGGGAAGGATAACTAACTCCGGAGGCCACTGATGGATCCTTTGAACGTGCGCTGATGGATCCCTTGAACTAGAGATGTTCGGTTCCGATTAGATTCTTTAAAAAATCGATTCTTTCACCTAAAAAATCGATTTTTTGAGTCAAAAAAATCCTCGATTCACCAGCCACATCGATGATAATTCTAACTACAGAGGGTGGCCATATTATTATACTCAAAAGATTTGGCTTCAAAATATGCGAAAGAGGTAGCTTTAATGAACTTAAGAATGTATAAACAAATATTATAATACTTCATATATTTATCAACGTCTGGCAACATTGTGAGTAATACGTCAACACATAGACCTCACTTTCCAAAAAACGGCGTGGATATAAGTGCATGTCTAAAAAAGAGTCTTGACATAAGTTTCATCGAAATAATATTCGGTAAGTTCTTAATCGTTTTACAATAAAGACATTTAATCCATCCAATCGCTTAAACATAGAAAACATGAAATTGTTTTATCATAATTTTCCACCCTCTGTACAATTAAAATACACGAAAACACCCCCAGAAAAAGGGGTATAGGACGCAGCTGGAGGAAAAGAAGTTCCGATACACGCATACGGACACCGCGGCACGATATCGTCGCTTCGAACATTTGCCCCGGCGATAAGATCCCGTATCTCCTGAGAAAGCACGGTTTTTATGCCTCCGCACGTTTCTCCGTGTCCGTTTTCACCGCGAACGCGCGCACCCACCGCCGCGGCTACGCGCCTTGCGGGACAAGGACAGAGAGAAAGGTATCGCGGTGTCGGCGGGAGAAGGACAGAGAGAGGAGGGGCAAGCCGCCACGTCTGGCGATGGGCCCACGGTGGTGTGTAGTGTGTATACCGGCTTCAGATAGAGATAGCTATTTTTAATGGAAGTTCCTTCGAGTGCTCGAGTGCCGATAGCCGACCGCCCTATCTGCCGGCTGATATTTTTAATATCGGAAACGGCCAGATGGGGTGGCGGAGGAGAGAGGGTCGGCTTCGGTAGATAAGTCCCTCTCTCTCTTTCTCGTTCTAGCGGTTGGAGAACCAGCGATAACGCGTTGGATCCGTTGGTCGGTGTGTCTGTCTCTTTTCCAACCATTTTTCCCTCGGCCCTCGACGATCTATCGGTCTCCATTCCCCGTTTCCACCCTGATATTTCTCGCACGATCGTGATCTATCCCTCCGTCTCTGGATCGTGTCTCGATCACGGTGACGGGAGTCTGAACGGGGGTGTAACGATGAGATTTTTTTTTTTCTTGTGAGACTTATCGGTATTGTCGAAAGTAGGGAAATATAGCCGTATATCGACAGAGTGAGGGAATTGTGGAGGGGGGATATTTGTGTTGGGGATGTGACATCACGCTCTTATTCGTAAGAGTACAGTAATGTATCGATGAGTGCGACAGACTGAGTTTTCGCTTGGGAGCATTCTTGACAAGGCGGAAAGGTTTTCACCCCCTTATGAATTTGTTTTTTGTACGAAGCCTAGCCTCTGCTTAGCTTCTGGTTGCTCGTGTCGCATTCACCGAGGAATTACTGTATTAGCATAGTATGCACTAGGGATGTTCGATTCCCATTCGATTCTTTAGAAGATCGATTCCCTTGGGTAATATGTCACTGGAATGTGTAAGACACAAACAAACTGCCGAAAATATGGGACCACAGTTTATGATTGATGGAACGGTAACTCATTATTCTGTTTCTATCAGTTATTTCTATCAGTTTCAACACGTCACCGTTCATTAACACTTTGTAGACTAGTATTGTCCTCTTTCTTTAATTATCGGACCTTGAATAACAAAATTTTAATAACGATTACCATACCGTTTGTCGAAGACAGCGGAACTTGTCGTTCGAGCCGTCAGTATCTCATGGACCCCGTTATCGTGGATCTAGAGCCAACAACAATTAGCCGGCGGGGGTCAGAGTTCGTAGCACGGCGCGCTGGCCCGCCGCGATGGGCGGGTTTGCATCGCATCGAGGGCGATCCGAGTAAACAAATCATAAAGGCCGACGTTGGAAGGCCTTACCGCGAACGATCTCCTTCTTCGCGAACCTGTTCCCTCGATCTGATCGTATGTGTGTGTGTACCTTGCGTGAGTGATCTCAATAAAAACCGGACATGTAAGAAAAAAAAACCTATTCAGAGGGGGAAAAATTTATCTCTACAGAAATCAAGCATTTTATTGTATACCTCTCTGGTGGTTTCCCCTTACACCTAATTTCGCGATGCGAGGGATTGTTTGGCTAGGCCATACTATCATATCGTGGGACCCTATTCTTCATTACTACTTGTCTGGAGAACGTATCAACGCGTTCGCTCTTACGAATTTCGCAGATCAGTTCCCTAGAGAAAAGCCTATTAATGGATATTTCTTCTCGTAGAGGTTAGGGACAATGATCTATCAAGTGTTATTATTTAATTCCTGTGACCTTCGTGGCCACTGTAATACCTCGATACTATCAGTGTCAAAATAAGTTTTTACAATTTTAGCACTATGCATGGTTGCATTGTCGCGCCGAAATATACATTTTTCTTCACTAATGTGTTTTGCATCTGTCGTAAAATCTTCATTTATAAATCGTATAGATATTATTCCTTTGTACCCAATCGCACCCCAGCCCATAAGCCCGCCACCTTTAATTTATCTTCTCAATTGATATTGTTCTTTCCTAACATTATACGTCCCGATTGGTGATTCTAAGAGAAATATAAAAAATGGATTATAAAACTGGAAGTCAGTACCCCAACAATCCACTGTCTAATAATTACACGATCGTTCGATCGTTTAAATAACGAAACGAAAAGTGAGCAGTCCACCGAATGAGAACCATGGCGTCTGGCGGTATCGAAAAGAAGGTAAATAAAAACAAACAACAACAGGAGGAACAGATACCGTCGAAAACAGTCGGAAACACTGTTCAGACGTTCGAGATCGAGCGTCGCAGGCGAGAGAAGAGAGGGAGAAAGAAAGGTAGAGAAAGAGAGAGAGCGGAGACCTGGTGTATTCCAATTTACCGTCGCGATACCAGCCCACGAAGGAGAAGAAGCGTACGCGGAACGATCGATAAATCGGTTTCCACGGGCGCGTATCCGATATCCTCCTGGCCGCGATGGGGGTGGGGGAGGGGTTGGCTCGTACGCGGCGCGGCCAGGGTGCGGGCCCGATTAACACGTTGTTTGTATAGGGGAATGTATAATAACAGGTTGCGCCGTTGGCATAGGTACCCATTTGTATCTGTAGGAGGGCATCTCGGGTTCTCGGTCCCGCGGAAGGATAAGAGGTGGACCGAACATGGTGAACACGCCGAGTGGGAGAGTGGGGGAGAGAGAGAGAAAGGATCGAGAGTGGTATGGAATTTGGTGAGGAAAGCCGATACGCTTCCAAGGGGTATGAAGAACGAATCCGAAGCGGAGGGAAGAAAATTGTTGAGACATTCAATGTTAACCCGTCTAACCTTAGGACCTCTTTAGAAGTAAAGAGATAATATTTTGTTATACATTCTAACTCAGTAGACGAGACGAAGAAACAGTTTTTGGATTTAAGAAAAAGCTTTGTTATTCAATTCTGGGTTTACTGGAGCGACGAGAAACATTCAGAACATGAGAAAATTCGAGTTTATAGGAAATATATGGGTCTACAATACACTGTAAGGCTTCTGAAAGGGTTAACAAAACATAGATCTTAGAAATATATATACCTGCAAAAACATTTTTTTTTTCAAATAACAGTATTGAAAATAAAGTTCCTAAATACATCATTTCAAACAGTTACTTCTTACTTTCATTTCCAATCAAATTTGCCCAGATCTAAGGTACACCCGTTCGAAAAACAACCCCTTCAACAGATTCCCTCTTACGCAACAGTGGGATACAATAAATAAATAAAAAGCAGAAGACCAAAAATCTGACAAAAATTCACTCACAGCGATCGCGAAAAGCGTTTCACGGGGGAGGGAACAGGACCGCGAGAGAAAGAGGGACAGAGAGCGGGATAGGAAGGAGCAGGGATGCATTCTCCAGTATCTGCATTGCATCGGAGGTTGCACGGTCTTCGTGGTCCGGTCTCGATGCACCTGGTGCGCCATCGCCTCGATCTCGATGCCGCCCCGGGCCCATCTCCCACCCCCCTTCCCCGTTCATCTTCAGAATCGCCCATAACCACCGCTACCCTCGTAAGCGTCGATCCCGCGCCAAGACCAGCTCGAAACGCCCTGAAAATCCACTGTGAACCGTTCGAGGATCGATCTGGGTCCTGATTCACAGACGATAAGGCGGTTTGCACGCCGCCCCACGAACCCTGCTCCGCGTTATGAGAAGCCAGGCGATCGCGGACCAATTGTGTGTTGTAGCCTGGCGGCTGGAACGTCCAGACGAGGCGTAACGACGCGTCGTTAGCTTGTTGACTGAGACCACCTTCTGATTTCCACCGTGATTTTTCCTAGGTCGTGAGTTTTCACCCGTCGTGGGCATCTTGGAATTGAATTATCCGCGGCCTACGGTTTTATTCACCTGGTATAGTGCCTCTCTGAGCTATAGTAACTTTAAGCGGTAAACTTAAACTTTAACCCCTGAGCAGGGAATCAGAATTGGTTTTCGTGTTTCAAGGGTTGATTGTGGGCACGAAGGGGTTGTTTTTCGTTAAGGTTCGATTGTGCCTTGCTCCAAGGCTTCTGAAATAATTTTGTTATAGATATTTCTCAAGGGAAACGTATTATTTCTATGTTTGTGTGTTTGTTGCTTGGCCCGAACAGTGCGGTTCGTTAATCAGAGAAAATAAGTTACACAAATCTGACGATGAGTGCTTTAACGCTTTAGTTTATTTCCTTCAAGATCATTGGAATAATTGGATCGTAACTTCTTTATATTGTAGGAGCGTTGGAAAAATGAGAGGGCCCAAGTGGGATTCGAACTCACGACCCCCGGCACCGAAAGCAGAGACTCTACCCACTACTCTACGAAACCCTTCTATTTTCCAAAGATGTTATTTGCGTCTTTGTTGGGTATGGAGTTCCCGATCCCACAATATGTCTATACAAGTATTTCTCAAATGAGACAATGTGAATATTTTGACGGGAACAATTAACCAAACACCGACATTCGTCACCCCATTGGCAACACTTTCACCGATATGTGTAAAACGTAATTCCTCCTGTAACGTCTTTCAATTTAATTATTCTTTTCTTCCCCCTTTCTTCGTCATTTTTATATCGAATTTCGAGATTTTTACGAAACACAGCGATAAATCACCCGCGAATCGTTTCATGGACGAGCCACGGGAATCGTCTCGCGGAGAAGATACGAAACAGAGAGGTACATCGGCGTACAATAGTGAGATACGGTTGCCGCGTCATTACCCCGACGCGGAGCCAGCGACGACGACGAACACGACCGTAGACAACCGACGTCGCGCACTTTGTCAACTTCGTATATCAATCAACCATGGGAAGGGGAAGGGGGACGCCGGTAATGCTCCCGGGACATGGCGAACAGTCGATAAAGGACATCGATGCATGAACCAGAGCAGCCGATGAGCCGAGCTCCGAGATAAACTCCTGGCTGGAGGTGGAGGTCTCGTGTGCGCTCGGTGATAGCCTCGTGGATTTTATTTTTCGGATTGACGGAAGATTCGCGAACCTTTTTTCTTTCGTATTCGGTCCACCTAGATTCTTTAACACTAGAACTACCAAACCAGTCAAAATGACTGGTCAGTACAATCTTACAACGACGATTAAAATGTTACGGCAACAGATTTTCTCAGATCTTTTGCAGCTGGTATTACGATATGAAAGATGATGTAGAAATCATACGACGAGTTTGGCTAATGGGGGATAAGGTAACAACCATACTAAAAGCATCTGAATATAATTCCTCAGTCAGCTGTGAATACACTCAAACACGACACGAATGAACAAAACATTTAACATAGGCATACAAACTAAAAAAAAAAAGAAAAAATACCTTCTGAATACATTAACTTTCGTTATACCCCATTCGATTATTTTCAATCCCGCCATCGCAATCCGAATCATCCCCGCGAATCTCGAAAGCTCCGACACGAGGTTCAACCCAATCACGACCAGGCAACGGAACTGCCCAAAAGTTGGTCGTGTTCATCACCCCCAAAAACATCGCGCGCAATTAATCGACGAACGATAAAACTCCAACGTCGCAATCGCGGGCGGTTTTGAAAACGTGTGTGGGCACGGAAGCACGCCTGACGTTCCAGGTTTCCGCAAAAACCCCGAGCAATTATCGGTGCCCTGATAAGACGGTGTGGCGAGCCATCCCCGAATAGAAGAGGGGGTGGCGGTGGCCACCCCTCGCGACCATAAATAAGCCAACGCTGAAATCCCGTGGATCGTTTTAAAATTACCCTTCCAGGGGGCCGTTAGCCCCGAAAACCAGAAGGAGAACTCCGATCAGATATAACGCGACGCTGCTGGGCGCGGGATGAAGATAACGAATCCGCGATGCGCGCAGATCGATCGGCCTACTGAGGGGGGTGGGTCGAGCCTAACCGATGCACCCCCAAAAACTTTCCGCGGGTTGAGAGAAAGGGAGAGAGAGGAAGTGCCTCTAGGATGACGCCGGGTAAAAGTGGATGGGTTCGTGATGCCGACCCCGCGTGGTTGCGGAAGGGGGTTGGCAGGGAGGAAGGGGGAAAGGGGGTGGTTCGGTGCCGGCTGGAGGAGCTTATCGCGAAGCGCACGCGGTCGCCACCGCCAGTCACCAGCCGCGGAATTCCGAGGAATTCGACGGGGGGTTGGGGGTGGGTTAGAGGGGTGGGAAAAGGGGTGCCACCGAGCCCCGACACCGAGGGACCCAGGCGGCGGATGTATATCGTCGTTTGGCAGAACCACCGGGGGTTTTCTGATTGCGATGAATTTCTTTTGCTGGGGCCGTGGGGGAGGTGGGAACCGAGAGCGTCTCTATTCTGCCCTCGAACCCGCCTAGGATATAGGGGTGGGGAGTATAGGACTGTAATACGACTGATTTGACGGATGTTATCGGGGTGATTTTATTCTAGCGATGATTGATCGGTGATCGGGGCTGTTGTGGCTGTTTTGGCGATTGGTGGCTTTCTGATGCTAGTGTTGGGGAAAATTTTATTCGAGTAATACACAGGGTGAAACGTGACAGCCAAGATATTCAGGGGGCAGCCTGTCCTCACTCTGTATACTGAAAAGTAATTGATTTCAATTATTCCTTCAGGTTCGAAATAGAATAAAAAGCTCCTAGGATCTCACTAAACTTTCTACCCTTTAACAGGTGAAACTCTCCCGAATTCCCCTGAATATCTCGACAAAACCACTCCATCGTAATATTCATTAATATCCCTGTATTATAATTCCATCCTGATCTCGATCCTGTTGACGTGCGATCCTACAAAAGTAAATTTACTCTGAAGATGGTGATACTTTCTAGAGTACTCCAGTCAGTCTATACTCCCAGTTACTCTTCTTTTTTCTTTTAGAGGCGCGATACTTTCCCTAGTTATCAGCGATCCACGGTGCCGAGCGTGCACGGACGGCGGCGAGCCTCTCGGTCGTGTGTAACCGCGCGGAATCGCCGTGGTATCGGCGCGCAGCCACACGCGTATCTCCTCTCGCGCGACCCGGTTCCTACCCGGCAACCCACCGCGACTCCGAGAGAAATAAGAGAGGGAGAGACGCAGCACTTCCTTATCTCCCGTAACGACTGCTCGTTATTAATCGGCGCGCGCTGTTCGAGATACCCGGCCCCGCCGCCGCCACCCCCCACAACCCACCCCTTTGGTCCGACGAGCTTCGCCGCACACTTTCGACCCAGGGGGCGGTTGTTCACGACGTGCCCGTGAGCACCAAACACGCGTCAGAACCGGATGTTGGTGGGTTTCTGGTGAATTTTTCGTGGTATATTTTAGGGTTGTACAGGGTGTAACAAAAGTGTTCTAGATCCTTGAAATGGGTCACTCATGAGGTGATTTGGAACAAGTTTGTTTTTAGGAAAAATGGTATCCGCGGCTTTGTTAACGAGATATTACCGAAAAACACCGATCAATCAGAGCCCTGCAATTTGAGACACGAATATCTGATAATTAAAATGGGACTGAATTTCGAATACTGTGCCAGAGACTTTACCACGTTGGTAATACATAAATAGTATTAAATTCCCTTAATATCTTTGTTTTATTTCGTTCTCCATGTTAAGGGATACTATAAATGCATAAATATCCGTAGATTAGTGATTATTGAATGCGGTAATTGCGAAGATGTAGGTTTTGTATCTGTTGGGGGTGAGTTTGGGACGGGATGTATGTACGATTTACTATCGTATAATTATTTTATGTGGCATGTTACTTAGTAACGTTAAATTGAATAAGGAGCAACTTATTAAAAATTAGTAAAACGAAAGAATTTTATAATATGTATGTACAGTTTACATACACGGTTATTTAGACTCACTATTTACTGTGAATAATGCTTAGATCGTTTTTTCACTGATATTTTACGGTATCGTTCGTATTAATAAAAAAAAAAAAAAGCACGGGGATCACTGGAAGATGTCCCGATCGGGGGAGAATCATTCTGCCGAATGAAATTCGAAGGTGATCGTTGAATTTCTTCGCCCTTTAATTTACATCAACCATGAATATTTCACGTCGTGAAGCGTAATCGAGATCGAGGAATATTCACCCTTTGTGATTTAAATTCATTTTAGTCTTCCGTTATTTACTATAATATTTTCTTAATATGTTATGTCGAAATATAGTGTGGTTAGACTGTTTCAATATCGACACCGAGGGGGTGAAAATACAGGAACATAAAAATTTTCTATTTGTTTCTATACTTTTCTTTTATACATCTATACTTTCTATATTTTTCTTCTATAAATTCTATACTTCTACACTTTCTATACTTTTCTTCTATAACTTCTATACTTTCTATACTTTCCTTCCGTAATTTCTATATTTCCTATACGGTTCTTCTATAACTTCTATACTTTCCATACTTTTTCTTCTATACTTCTATACCTTCTATACTTTTCTTCAATAACTTCTATAACTTCTATACTTTCCATACTTTTCTTCACCACGTCTACACATTCTATACAATTCCAGCAAAGTTCAAAAATTCGACAAGACCTACGTTCCCACATGCGAAGCCTGATTCTCACCTCGCAAATGCAGCAATTACACGTACCCGTTACTCAACCATCTAACGGAGAAAAAACTGGGGGTGTTAGGGTTCGACGGCACCTAGGAGAAAATACTGCGCGATTCGCGGAAGCTGTATAATCGTTCGTGAGATCGGTCGAGGGGCGGGTGGGACGATTTAAGCGCGATCGCGTCGCATTAGCCCCTGACGGAGGAGAACGTACGATGGCGTGCGAAACTGGCCGATAAGTCGTCGTCGCCCATCGTCGATTGCGACGGCGTCCGGGGTTGGAGAGAGACTCTGTGTTCGTACGGTTATCTGTAGACGCGGTTTGCAGTTGCTTGCTAACTAACGGCTCGATGAAAAGCTCGTCGTCTCCCTCCGAGAATATCCGAGAACAGTGGTTGGTGCGCACCACGCCATGGGAAGAAGCCACTCGTTGAAATCACCGGCGATAAAACGACATTTTTTAACCGCGAAATAGTGAATCCTTTTGCCTCTAAGCCTTCATTTATTAAAATCCCCGTGAACTCGCGAATTAAGGGAGGGAAACTGTTCAGGATAAAGGGGTTGCGAGAGGATCCACAGAATTATCCGACACCCCCACCGTTTGGTATCAATAATCGATTAATATCGGCCCGGTTAAATACGATCCTGCGGCCGTTACCGGGGTAGATAAGTCGTCGATAGCTGGAGGGGAAGGGTAGAAGGAGTCGCGGAGCCGTTAACTAACGACTCGATGAAAAGCTCGTTGGCCGCGATTGGAGCTAGCTGGCCCCGATAGGGGAAGGACTCCGGGATAGATATTAGCCGACGGGACAGGGGAGCGCGTGGCAGCCGGTAAATTCTACGGTTGATTGCCAAGAAATTACCACCAAGGAATAGTACGATTGCTCCAGCTCTTCTTTAACGCGCGTTTTCCTTTGAATCGTTCCCAGCGGAGTAAATCGTGGTAATCCGGTGATTTAAGGGCTCGAGTACTGATTTCGGGCAGGGAATTTAAGATTCTCTGTATTATTGAATGTCCGTGTAACTTTGTGGGTATTACTGAGTGTTAGGTCGGTCCTCGAGGTCACTTTGATCAGTCCTAGATGGTAACGAAGTCTAGGTTTTTCGTGAAGAATAATTTTCTGTAGATTTATCGAGTTGAGGGGTTGAAACACAGTCAGCTCTGAGGGATAGAATCGATCTATAAATTTTTCTCTGGACAACTCACTCATTCTAACCTCAAATCCAACCCCTAAATATTAATTCCCCCTGATCCTTCGAGTACATCACAAGACTCTAATCCTACGATTTATACAGGGTGGTAAAAGAAAGGGTTCGTAGCTTCTATAATAGATAGTACTTTCCACGTGATGAAAAAAAGTCCTCGTAAACATGGGTCGATAAATTAATGTCTTAATAATCATAGATTACCTTTATCATTTCTTCTTTTCCTGGTAACAGAAGGTTTCCTTTAATTTCCACTAGTTTCGAGTTAGTTTCACTCGACTCGAGAAGCTCACTCGTGTTTAATCGAATCGAAAAATTGTTAACAACATTAAAAATCTTAATTTTTCAACCCATGTTTACCAGAACTTTTTCTCGTCATTTGACGAGTACAACCTACCCTAAAAGTTACGAACCCTCTTTTATCACCCTGTATACACCACTTCCCACCGAAAACAGAAGATGATTCGCACCGTGTCAGACTCCTCGCGGTTCCCACCCCGTATGGAAGTCAGTCGGACGGTCGCTACGAGCATCCCCTATCGGAAAAATTGAAGCTCATTACGGGTAATCAATAACCGATACATTATCGGTACGTTAGTAGGAGGCGGTTGGAAGTCTGCCTGTAGGGAGGACTAGCAGCTCATCTCCGCGTCGTGGGATGGGTTGAATGGGGTGGGGAGGGACTCTACGGCTCGACGGGGGGATGTTCGAGGGTTCCGATTTACGCAAGTATATTGAATTTATTGAGATGAGCCTAGGGATAGCGCGGCCAGGAGGATATTAGCTGCCTACCAACCTCCCCGACGTTTCATACGATCCCATCCCCTACCCCTCTTTCGCGCCCCCGTTTCAACCACCCCTCGCGCCCGCCTGAAGGCGAGAGGCCCTCCTCCACCGACGCCCACCGTCGGCTACGTCGTCCTCCCGCGCATTTATTAAGATCGCGGTGCTGATTTATGCCAACCGATAGAAGGCGGCGGCTGACTGCTCGGGGGGTGAGGAGGATGGGTCCGCAATGCGATTCAAAGCAAATCTAATATCGACTCCGGCGTCGATTATCGGCCGGCGACGAGACGAGGTCGCGTGGGATGGGGATCTTCTCGCCCGACGGAATACGTTTCAATTCTACTTGGAGGAATATCTGGTTCACCAATTAGCGATTTATGTGTAGAATATATGTATGTTTCTTTTGGGTATTTTGTTTTTGAAAGTGGGGTAGTTGGGGTGATTGGAGGAATAAAGTAATTCAGGTATAGATGGATCTTAGGTGTACCACTTAGGGATTTATATTCAGAATATATATTTTTTAGTGCTTTGTCTCTGAAAGTGGGGTAGTTGTGGTACGTTGGAAGAGTAAGGTAATTCTAAGGTAATCTAAAGAAGAAATGACTTTAAACGATCGATGGTAAATATTAATAAGACTGCAACCTTTCTAGTAGACTTAAAATCTGCAAATAAACAAATCTCACCACTGACTGGTGTAACTATAAAACTGCCCCAAAATTTTCAATTCTTATGTACCCGGTTAAAATAAATACGAACCATGAATGCCATGTCTGAATTTATATTCCGTCGAAGAAAAGTGGTGTATTTTTATTTCAACCACGTACTACCTATTCAACCATAATACTAAAGGATTGAAAATTGTCAGGGTGGTGTTATAGTTCTGCAAAAGAAGTGACTGAGATATGGTGTTCACACAGTAAAGGTGATTCCACAACGGAAATTATTCACATGTCAATCTAACTGTACACAATTTATCACCTGAAATTTTTACACTCGTCAACCCTTTCCAACCATTCGTTTTTCTGTTGCAGGTAAGTCTGACGTGCCAAATCAGAGGAACGCTCTCGCCATCGCCGTAAGTTAGAAAATAAGTATCCAGATTAACGATGTACAAACCGAGTAAACTATTTTTAGAAGAAGTCTCGAAGGTGTTTACGCCTCCCAATATTTCGAGACAGTTTCGAGAATAGTCGGCTGTGTCGCGATGCAATTTCATCGGATTTTATCGGAGATTTTTCGAGGCGTCGGGTGACCGACGCGAGACGTCGACGTCGCGACGATCCTCGGGGGTAATCGTTGCCTATATACCGGCAGGACTGAGAAGTCCTGCGGATTCTGCGGCTCCGCGCGAGCGATTTCGGGCTGTCCTTATCGTCGGCGACCAGCCGTGGTTCTACAACTTAACCCTTCCAGGGCAACACGGCGCCAGAGATTACCTTTGCAAGCCCCCCGTCGTCTTTCCTGCGCCACTCGGGATCCAACCGCCTCTTTCTGAACCATCTCAACCCGAAAACGTTCCACTTTTCCGCCCGTGCTCGATTTTGAGAGATTCCGGAAATCGTCTTAGGTGCTTCTGTAATCGCCATTTCCGGCGATTTTCTGCTAGGGAAAAAATTGATTCCGGAAAGAAATCGGGTGAAATCGTAAGATTTTGGAAGATCTTGGTGGTTTCGTAATAGCTTTCTTCATTAATTTTCGACTATCGATTAGAACTATCTATTTCATCGTTCGTTTTGGTCTTGAAGGATTCTGAGATCTTTCAATAATTCTGCAATAATTTGGAGAAAGAAATTACACGAGGATCTTCCACTTTTTTGTCCGTTTTCAAGGAACTCGAATATATAGTCCAACCTCGATTTTCAAGAATTTTAGGAGTTTCTTCTAGTCCTTTAATTCTTCCACTTGAATATTACCAACCCTAATAATCATAGACTCCAGTTAGTTTCCATCGCCAATTGAAAAAGAATAGCCCAACCTTGACTTTCATGACTTCCACTAATTTTTATTAATTTTCTAGTTCCTCCACTTCAATATTATCGACCCTAATAATCGTCCATTCCAGTCAGTTTTTACCACCAAATTGAAAAAGAAAACTACTCGTACCCGCAGAAGGAATTGTCCGTAAAGAAATTCCTGCGTGTAAAAGGAATTCTATTTATACACCGACGGATAGAAGAACCTGTTTAGCGAAAAGTGAATATATATTTCCGGAGCGAGATATCGGGACGTGAGGCGAGACCCCTTGGATAAGGATCGAAATAGACTTCGGTCGCCTAACACACACACACATCTATGCTACTCTTCGATCGAAGGCAAACATATTTTTCTCGCGTTCTCCTGGAAAAGGGGGATGCGTGCGTGATTGAAAAGGCGGTTCGCGGTGACAAGGAGCTGCCAGGCCCCGATAAGCCGCCTGGATAAGCGAACGTCGGCGAATATGAATATGAAAATGGGGTGGAAGCAGCCTCGACGTTCCCTTCGTTGAAACGAAACGCAACAGTTATCTGCTGGGAACACAGTATCTTCTCCATCAGACGTTCAATTAACTTTGTTCCTTAACGAAAAAGGATGGGAAGCTTCGCTGAAGAAATTCAAGGTGCACGTAACAACGGGAGAGATAGTTTAAACCGGAGGATGTTAGGAACGATGTGAAATGTTTTAAATAGATCTGGACCGCTTGCTTTTATTCTGACTGTACTGTAAATGTTAAAAAATGTGTTCGTTTACGTCGGGGGTAACAGAATAGGTTTCACGAAGATAGTTAAAATGTTCCATATGCAGTTAGAGTAAACGACGAGTAGATATCTCGTAATATTCAGATTAATATAAATATCCTTATTTCGTGGAGACTTCGACGAAATGATTAAAAATTAAATTGAAAGTTCATCTGTAACATAAGTTTAAAAATTCCAACAAAACCAGTTCCAGATTATTAATTCCAACTGTTCTCAATCAAAATTTACCCCATTCTCACCCTTCTCATGTCTCGACCCGTAAACGCGCAATTTTCTTGTAAATTCGCAAACAGAGTTGTTCAAATTTTTACTTACAAAATTTACTAAAAAATTTTACTCTCGAATAAATTCGTTTTATTCGCAACTTTTGAAACAATAAAATTTTATTCAAATAATACTCAATTCTGTCGCAAAGAAATCGGTTTTAGGATTAAAAGTATTACAGAAAGTGGTCGAGAAATATTCGAAAACCTACGCCAGGGACGCTTTCCAAACGGCTTGTTAAAGCTCACCCTCCCCTTTCCGCGCGGTAGACGAGGGCTCGGAGAATTCGGACGGGCGCGGGGGTAGTATTTAGATATTCTAATGGCCGCCTGATAACAAGACGCCACGGCGCACGAGATAAAGACGAGACGCCCCCGTCGAGGACGCGACGCTGCGCGTCGCTGATAACGCCCGGAGAGCCCACGCTCGTTGTTTACGTATACGGCACATTACATGGGCCACGTTAAGGTGTATCTCCGCGTCGGGTTGGTGCGCGCGCGTGCACGCGTGCATTCAGCCGCGGCCCACGTTTATTGGCGCAGCGAATATTAATGAAACGACTGTGGACGGCTACAGCAACGTCGAAAAGACCATCCTGAGATGACTTCTAAGGGAAACGTCTTTATCTTTGGAATATTTGATAGGAGTGGGCTCTAACGAAAATTAAAAAAATCGTACATTTCCTGGGTGATTCTTGATACTGCAATTAGGAAAACATCGTGATAGGTCGAGAGGATTTTGAGATATCTGTAGAACTTGTTACTCTTTTCGAATGTTGGAAACCTGCAAGTGGAGGAGGAATACTTTATTGAAAATTGCAATAATAAACTGTATTTCCTAACAGGTACAAATAGTAAAGTAAAGAGCTACTCGGATTACTATTGATACTATTGATCCTCTTGCGATTTTTGGGACCTATACAGGGTGGCCCAAAAAGATGGGACAACCCGTAACATGGATATTCCTTATGCAAATACAAATCGAAATGTCCTTTACACAGTAATCACTAGACTACGGATTTTATGCATTTATGGTCAATAGGGCTCTGTGAAATACAATAAAAGGCAACAACTTTCATCGGAGTCAATGAGCTTTCCATTTTAGTCTGAACCCAATAAGATACTTAAGAAGAAAAATAAATTCCTACATTTCCCCTATCTTCATAAATTACTTTAGAAAATATTATTTCGTATAAAAATCCGCAGTCTAGTAATCACCTACCATAAGAAATAGAGAAAGATCATAAGGATCCATGCTCGTTTCCAGCCGCTTAAAATTCCCTAACCCCTGCCTTCGCGGGATTCACTCAAGCCCCCGGATAGTAATCTAGAACCATCGAGCGCGACGATACCGATCCATGAAATCACGAACCTATTCCCCCCCCCCCCGTTATCGATCGTATATTCACCCTATTGGGTATCTCCACCTCCTAACTATTCCGTCATTTCGGTGTGCTTTCTAATTATCTAAATAAAAAGTTTCGAATAACGAATAAAAGGTAAAAAGATATTTCTTCATATTTAATTGTTTAAACGTGGAAATTTTACATTTTATAATCAAATAATACTTCTTCATGAATCGATCGACATTTCTCCAACGATTATTTAATCTCATTAACTGTTTAAACTTCAGAACGACACCCTTAGATACTACTACTTTTCACGGTGTATTATTCGAATAAAATTCTGCCCAACTCTTATAGTACAAACAGCGCCAAGAAATCGGCCCCCGTTTATCGAGTTCGCGTAGAAGGTGTTTCCCTAGGCGTCTCCGATTACCGGTTAACGATCGTCCACCCGCGATCCAGATACCCTACCTATCCTCTTCGCAGCGTCTGAGAGTCACGAGTCACGTGGAAACCGGACGCGCAAGGATCCCAGGGATCCTGGACGACAAAACGACACTCCACATACTCTTATTTCCAACGATTGGATCGAGCCTCTGTGCACACACACACCCACGTGCAAAGACGCGCAAGCAGGCTCATGCCCACGGGGGGAGAATAAAGTCCGTGGCTCGAACGTGTTGAACTTATCCGCCGCTCGGTGTCCGGCCGTAGATATGTTAATCAGCGAGACAGGGTAGTGGTGGTTGTGTGCAAAAGCGATCCAAAGGAGTGGACGATAGTTGCGTGCCCGGCATCCCGAAGTTCCAACGACTATAATTATAAATCAGCCCTCCCTTATGCTAATGCCTCTCTCTGTCTCCTCTACGGGGCCTTCTGGCGCGCGCACACGCTCGTGTATATGCCGATCTCCAATTAGGCCGCGATACGCGACTTCGGGAGTTACGAACCGCGGGATTCAGATACGGGCAACCCAATGAAAATCCTACATCGCAGATTTTTTTTACATTGGTTCTGTCGAAGATCCTCGAAGATCCTCGGAGAGAGTCGATCTCGAGGTTGTTCAGCGGCAACATATTAAAATAATAATTAATTTTCGTACAAGACCCTGACTAAACCAGTTAAACTCACGACCGTTTGTACATTCCCGCGGAAATCGGTCGCGACCCAAATTCACCGTCCACTTTTTAATCGTCCTCGGAGACGTCGGTTCTTCATCTCGCAGAAATTGGTCGCGTCGACTAACGCGTCGCAATCGATATATCTCGCGGAAGCTCTCCTCGATAGGTGACTACCTACCACCACCCCCTCAACAGCCGCGCGTAGAACAGCCCCCTCCCTCAACGGTTTCTCGCTCTTTGCTCGCGCTAGTGCGAGCGAGAACGTCTTCGGTGATGTGTGCGCGGACGCAGACACGGTCGTCCTACTCGGCTGCAGAAAAGATCAATTTTAGATTCGCAGCGATTTATAACTTCCTCTAATATGGCACCGATACGATCTCTCTTCCTAGCCCGCCTCTATCTGTCTCTCCCTCCATCCTACACCCTTTCCATCGCACCACCCTTCTCCATCCCCCTCTACCACCGTGGATCTTCGAGGACCGCTTTCCGCGCGAGCGACCCGCCTGGCTCTGGGATCCCCTTCGCGGATTATTTGTTTCCATATTCCGGAGGCGTTAGGCTGAACACTCCCGTCGGATTCACCGGCTGAAAATGGCCTTTCATTCGACGGATTTCCCACCCGCCCCCTCCGCCATGCTCTGGGATTCCTTCGACCGGAATCCTTGGACCAGCCGGGACTGCGGAAATAGATCCCAGAATCGAATGTGGGATAGAGAGCGAGTTGGGGGGGGATTGAGACGTCACAGTGAAACGCGGAGGGATTTTGGTCTTAACCCCGTTTGACCGTTTGTGCCTTTTGATCCTCTTCGATGTTTTTGCTTCTGGAAAAATTGATTGCGTTCCGATCGTTCTTCCGCGATTGCAACCTTTGAACTGGGTGTCCTGATTAGTAATTAACTCTTTGATCCTGGTGACTGCCATTTTTATCATCCCTTTGGGTAAAGGATAAGTAAGGAAAGGATAGTAAGTAAAAGGGGTCCTTTTTACTAACTGGTCTGTGATCAGAATCCCGAAAATTCGAATTGTTGCGTGATTTTTAACTGATCGTTTGTTCCTACGGACATGTGGAGGTGGAGGTTCCTGGAATTTCACCATCGCCTAGGTTGATCTAGTATTTTAACTTGTCATACGTAAGCAATTTGCGACGTATAATATTTATATAATACATAGGACACACTGTATGGAGTAAAAAAGTCTTAGTAAATATAGGTGTAAAGGTAAACCATTTCTGAGATATAAACATTTCTATATATTAGCATCATAATTGACTTATTGACTTGGATGGGACTCCCAACTTAGACGATGGTCCAAATTCGGCAACCTTTCTCTACAACGATAACAATTTAAGTATTCAGAGACTGACTGGTTGGTCATCGTCTAGCGTGGAACGAGTTTAGTCAGAGGTCTCAGCGAAACACGACGAAAAAAAGAAAAGGTAATCGACGGTCAAATGGGAAGAGAACAAAAAAGAGAGAGTGGCAATTCCTATCGCTATCGGGGATCATCGTAATCTCGTGACAAAGAGTTTCATTGGAACGGAGCGTACAGGGGACCGAGGGTCCCCCGGGTTAAATTAATTTGGGACTCGAAACCCGAGGGCCTGTCCGGTTCTCCACGCGGGCCAGGTACAACTTAATTGGACGCAGAAACTGGTCCTGCGGCGCGGGACGAAAGGGCGAGCTCGCGGGCAGGAAGGAAGGATCCCGGGCATGCGCCTCGGAAGAGGAGAATTTTAATTGGCGGCAATTTGTCGAGGCTCGAGGGTGGAATCCCCCGGGGTTCAGCCGGCTACTTAGCTTCAGCCGAATGACCACTTTGTACGCCGTCAGAGGAGTAATTTTGAAGGGTTCCAACGATGGAACAAGTTCCATCGCGATGTCGTTCGTGTCCCCGTTAACCCCTTTTTTTCCCCCTCTACTTCTCCCGCCTCTCGATTAATTTGTGGACTTTTCTCCCATCGGAGGGTCCTTTTCTCGGTTCACTTTGTAACATTATTATTACTCTTATTGTCTCACAGATATATATCTGAGGATGTTCACATTCATTTCAGAATTTTCTGGCAGAAACTAGACCTAAACATCACCAAAATTTCTGAGTTCACTTACCTTCTTTAGAAGAGAAAGTAAATCCAGTTCAACATATTCTCCGTATCATTACTTCTTACCGTTCTTCCATTGTAAACTTTTCCTTGAATCGCTGTATTAGATCCACTGTCCAACGACGATCAATCCCACATTCACTTCACAAATTCACGAAGTTCTACCGAATCTTCGAGCCACAACGGTGACCTTAGGTATCCACAGAGTCCTCGAAAACGGTCCAAAACACAATATCAACGAACGCGTTTCGATCTATCCACCGTCAAAAGAAAGAAGAACCGGGGATCAGATATGGATTCACCGACGCCGTGTCCGGCTCATTATATTCCATGGATCGCTCGTGTCTCGGTCACGACGTCGCGACGACTTCCAACAGAACGACGATCCATCACGTTTCCACGCGAATTCCGTGCACGATCACACCGCGCCGTGCAATTAATGCCAGTCGAACGTGTGTCGATGACAGGCCACTTTTCCTCGTTCACTTCTATAAGACGCGTAACCAGCGAATTTCACCGTGTGTAATCGTTATTATAAAGCGCGACCGGGGCCGACCGTTTACACCGGATATCTTCCAGGAACGCCGTCACTTCCATGATTATTAATTCGTTCGACCGTGGAGCTCCGTCCACCGTGCCTCCTCCCCCTCCGTTCGGGTACTACTTAAATATTTCGTTCCGCGCGAGAACTCCGTTCAGCGTACCCCCTCCCCCCTCCACGTTCGCTCCCTCTTAAATATTACGTGTGGCGATCGACGGTTAGTTTATTGTCCGAGCAAATTTACAGAGGCAAATTTTCGTGGTGCCGCGTGCCGTGGACGAGAGCACCGTTTAATGGAGATGCATGCGCGTATGCAAATTCGTAATTGAATATCGTGGTCCAATAGGGAGGGGGAGGCACGGGGAGTTAAACGGCAGTTCTCGACGCGCGACCGCCCGGAAGCGCCGCTTTCAATGAGAGTGGCCCCTCTGGCATTCAGGGAAGGTGTTCATTCGACGGAATCTCATCGGTTCCGGTTAATTCCGGGCTTCGACCGTCTGGGAGTGGACTCGGGAGACCTGTGACGCTGTAGTTCTTGGCGATTTGGATAGAGTGTCGAACAAAATATACAGGGTGGACTGGTAATCGTAGTACAATCGTGCAGGAGGTGATTCTACGGTAAAACAAAAGAAAATATTTTGGTATAACATTTTCTCATCCGATTTAGTACAATTTGCTTGTCGTGTATTAGTAGTAAAAAAGAATATAAAACGAGTAATCGGTAGAAAGACTCTGTATTGTTTTATCCACACAATCAACAATGTTTGGAAACAATGTCACGGACAGAGACAACCGCAGTAGTGGAATACACATTTATATACAACCACCGGTACGAAACTAAACCAAGAATCGTTCTCCAAACAAACCGAAATCAGGCTACGGAATCTAGACCAGCCGATAAAAGAAATATCTCGCTGGAATCAAGGGTGACTGGAACCGAGTTAAAAACGTGGGCTCGTTCACCCCTGGAGGGCACGTGATCGGCTCGTTTGAGCCCGTTGCTCGAGGAGTATAGGTACGCACTGATTGCAACCGCAATCAACCGCATGAAAATCCGCCTAGTTTATATCGAACTTATCAAAGATCAAGCTGCATGCAACGTATAAAATTACAATTCCACGTCGCCCCATCCCCTCTATTCGCCCCATTACATATTCTTCCGAAAACAAGCACAGAGACAAAATCAGCCCAGAAACATCAAGATTTCGTAGAATCCATAAACAAAAATCTCCGAGTCTCGAATTAACGGAGGACCTCGATGAGCGCCAATTAATTTCGACGGAATTCACCCCCCTCCCGCCATCTTGGATCGTATATAGAGTATCATCCGTGTGCTCGAACGTTCGCTGTCCGCAGACGTTCAATTATTATCCATTACCGACACCTTGGAAGATCATGAATACCCTCTGCTTACCTGTCGTTAACGATCAAAGGAGACGGTTCGACGTAATCACCGCAAGCCTCCTTTCAGCCGTGACAATCCACTGGCAATAAATACGCGACAGGCGGGGCCCCCATGACGCCGCTATCCCAGTTAAAGACCAGGCACACCAGGTCTCGTCTTGTTCCTTGCGCGGCGACTGGCCACCGATCGGTATTCATTACGTTAATATCACGTCATCCGTGTGGGGCCATATCCTGTAATCAAGCGCCGCGTGGCCAGAGCCGGCCACCCCCCGGAGCGAAGAAGGCTGGTGTGTTATTAGAAGAGAGCGTCCAGGAAAGCTGGGCCCTCGAGAGAGTAATACGGTAGTGTGTGGCTCATTGAGATTTATGGTGGACCGTCTCTAACTCTCTGCACCTGCTCGTTACACGCTTCGCCGTTGCCACAACGTTGTTCCACCCACGCGACATCGGATGATTTTCTTCAGGTTAGAACGGTGGGCAGGGTGAACGGGGAACAGTCTTGTGATTTATAATTGGGTTATTTTATATTGAAGATTATTTTGCCTGTCTTTTAGGAATCAACAGAATCGTCAAAATAATATTTGAGGACGTACACTACTGGCTGAAAGTGTGGGGGATGGTTTGACGATTAACCCTTTAACGCACAGACCTCTGAATCGTTAGTTCAGAATTATAAGACTGGTGTGTGTGTGTTTTATCATGTTATTTTGAAGTCAAAAATATGGATATTAAACCGACCGATTTTTTTGGTATTTTTTTTATTTATTTTTGGAGGTAACACTTGAGTTTTCTAGCCGAAAACGCTGAGATCTAATTTACTTTCAACGAAATTACGGATCCTTGTTGACAAATGTTAGATATTAACTGACAATAGAATTGGATGCACTTTTAACATTGAGCGTTGAAGGGTTAAAGAAAGAGAAATATTATTCTACAATGATTTGATAAAAATAACGCGCTAAAACTGGTTGGAAATGATTTAAAACAGAAAAATGATTTATAACAGAATAATGAGTTACTGTTCAATTAATCAGGAACTCAGGTCCTATACTTTAGGACGGTAGTGAAGGTTCGAGGCTAAAATGAAAATTCCTGAATTCTTGCTGATCCAGTTTCAAGTGAACTTGTGCTTTTTGAAAGTTTCTGTATAAAGTTTATTCGTTTCTTGACAGATTAAATCTCTTGATCTGTAGAAATCTATTCGTGACACCGACATCAGAGTCATTGTATACAATTTTCTCAATAATTCATCTCGTAACGTTATTGCGTTGGTCCACCTATCGCAGAAGATCTTCCGTAACAGTAAACGATTCTTCGCTGGATAACCGAACTCTTCCCGCGAGACCTACCCACCCGGAATCCATCAATGAAGGATGCGAGTAATTACAATTCCAACGTAAGGACAAGAACCGTCGGGAGCCAGAGGCCCTGGGAGCAGGCCCAGAAACCGACTCGTACGATCGGATCGAACGTTCCATCCTGGTGGTATCCCCCGTTTGCTTCCCCAATTTATTTAACCGCAAAGTGCGCTCATACTCCGTCTCTTCAACCCTTAATCGTTCGATCAACAATCATCACCGCGGAACGGGGCACCAGGCCTTGCGGAGCGATCGAGCAAGAGGAGGAAAAGAGCAGCGTCGTCGTTGGGGTCCGAATATAAAAACGAAGGGAAGTGGCGAGGAAAGAAAGGGGTGGGGGGAAAGAAAGGGCAACGAAGAAAAAGAAGACGGAAGAGAGGAGGTGGCCCCGCCGTATCTTGAAGAGGAGAGGAGAGAGACCAACGAACGATTGGTCGATGCGGTACCAGAGTGGTACCGGTCCCGACCAATCGGCACCGTCGTCGACCTCCTCCGATGCCTGGTCCCATTCATAGATCAGCCTGGCCAGGAGAGGAGGACTTCGAACCGTCGCCAGGATCGGAAGATCCTCGTCCCACTCGTGCACCGTGCATGGCGGACACGAAGTCTCCGGCCAACGATCGGCCAATTATCCATGCACCACCTGGAGGAACGCTGTGCTCGCGACCCCTGATACACCGCCCGGGTCCAGGGTCCCTTCATGGAGACGACGCGAACGAGTTCTAGTCTCGATCTTCGCTTCGGTGTCTAGGGCTCTTGCCTAGCTTCGGTGAAGACTGAACAAACCCTGGACAGTCGTTTTTAACGTTGGATTTTCTCAGTTTTAGCATCCGTGGTTATAGACTTGAATAGTTGAGAAATAAGTTCTTGTCTCTTGAATATTTCAATAGAATACAGTAGTGTATTCTTTGGAGAATACTAGGAAGAACGGAATTGTATATAAACTGAGTAGATAAGTTTCGTGGTTATTGGAGCCCTGGAGGTAGTGATCGGACTGATACCGTATCAATCCTATCGATTCCAGACCCCAAATTATGATACAGTATTGAATAGTATCAAATATAATCGATACCAGTTTGATACTTCTACGAAAGTATCGATACTTAATGATCAGTACTTTCAAGTACTTGGAATCAATTATCGATACTGATACCTCTTTAAGTAATACCAATTCAATACAAAAAACAGGCAGACAAAAACTTTTAAAATAGTTTTACATCCAACAAAGGAAAAGATATTTCAAATTTGAAGAATACAAAAGTATTTCAGACGTGTAATAAAAGAATGAGACCAAATAAGTACAGCCTGTACCTTTAAGTGTATTACACAACACACCACCTGAGAAGATCACACCTAAAGGCACTGCAACACCACTGAAAACCGTGAAAAATCCACCGTCATCGTTTTCCGTGAACAGCGAAAAGCCAGTTGGTTCCCCATAAACGGAGTCCCTCCGTGGAAAGCGGTTCGCGTTCATTCCGATCGGGAGCAGCCGGGGAGGAATCGACTATTTATGAGCCACCAAGAGGGAATCGGCCATGTGTATACGACCAGTCGACGTTATATACCGGGAGATACCTCAAACACGCACCCTGGCTCCCCCTCGTGCTGCGTGGCGCGCGTATATCAGAGTTCCCGCATCTGTCGCGCTTCCCGCGGCGAAAGGCCCCGCAGAGGGGCCCCAGGCCAGGGGAACAGAGAGTGTTTCGCCTTGCGCTCTCGCGGCCCCGGAGATCAGGACGGAGCAACTTGCCATGTTTGGCGGAGGTTGGACTCTCTGTCTCTTCCCCGTTTTCCCTCATCCCTTGCGACCATACTGCCTCCCCCCCTTTAGTTTCTTTCCTCCCCACCCCCTCCCCCTTTTTTTCTTTCCTCGTATTCCAGGCCCATTAGTTATCGACGAGTTATTACCCGACGCGAGCACGCGCTTTGCATCCTTGTGCGTTGGATCTCTCCGCGCGATCGAAATAGGGAAACGTCGCTGGACTTCTCGCGACTGTGCTCGGCATCGCCGTAGATCGCGATCGCGCGGCGATAAGAATGATACGAACGGCGGTCCTGCAGACGAGTTACGGGGTTGCGGAGTCACCGTGAGAAATTGCCACGCGGATTTATTCCATTCGGCTTTCTTCCGGGGGTTTTTATCGAGGTTTGAGGTTAGTTTTTGTAGATGGCGTATTTGTTGCGTTCTTGTATTCGTGTACAACGGTGGTTCTCAACCGGTGTTCCTTCGAACATCAGTGTTTTCCGTTAATACCTGTAAACACTGTAATATTTCTTTCATTTCTGACGTTGTATGACTTTGAAGGTCATTCTATAGCACACTCGTGAATACGTTTCGTTACACGCTATCATACAACATGAGAAAATATACAGCATCGTTTCTCGAGAAATATTGCAAACATGAAAAATTGATATATATTATATTAGTCATGGAAAGCTGTAGAACCGATTTCTCTTTCATTTTTTTTTTCAAACACTTACTATTTCCGAGAAAAGCGCTGATTAGTGGTAGGGAGAAGATGCTTGTGGACCTTAGTACAGAGCGAGTAAATAGGAGTTCGAGCAAAGTAAGGGTGACTAAGGTATTTAGGACAGATCAGCAGGGTTGCAATGATCCATAGAGTGAATAAAAATCAATAGCTACCTAGGTTGGTCATCCAACGTCCCTGATTCCAACATAATGACTAGGATCCAAATCCATCCTACCCAAGAGTCCCCGAAAAGTGCAACCCTTATACACCCTATATACATAACCCACAGTACAAACAAAAAATGTCGATACACTTTTCCCGTTTAATTCCCATCAATCGAATGCTCCCAGACTCGCCAGAAACAGTTCTACCCAACTTCAAGTCGGTTACGAAACAACAGAAAACGACCGTCAAGGGTAGCGCGTCGGAGGATCCGGCCATCGTTACCGGAACACGTTATACCTTCGGATCCCTCGATCGCGAGGGGAAACGAAGGATAAAGCACACCACCTGAAGAAATTTCCGAGCTCGCCGGGTATTTGTGTTGCGTCGTGTGGCGATTCCATCGCGATTCCACTCGGCCCCGCAACGAAAATAAAAAAAAAAAAAAGAAGTGAAAAAAAAAACAAAAAAAAAAGGCTCCGCCGCGGTTGGAACGCCGCGGCGTTTCACCGTCGAAGGGAACAAATTGCGTACAAGACGAGGCGTGTGCACACACGCGTTACGGATACGATCCGGCGCGCAGCGATCGAGAGGCGCGCACGCAAACGAAAAAGGGAGGATCGGGGAACGAGCAAAAATCGGGCAGCGGGGGGAACGGCGGACGGTGAAACCGCCTCGTATATCGCCGCTGATCAGCCGCGTATTTCCAAACAATGCTCACGCGAAGTCGACCGACGAGGGATTCGCATCATCATCCTCCAGGGGGAGGGGAAGGAGCCGGATCATTCGAGGAGGGTGAAAAATTCTGAGGATCGAGGCTGAGAGAAGATACGGGGTTTATCAATTATCGCCTGAAAAGCCGGTTGATCTATGTCGATGTTACTATTGTATTGACCCTTTGTGGTCCTGGATAAAAATTTTATTCTAACAGGTCCAGGGTTCATTGTGATTGGATAAGGATTTTAATTTTCCCTCTATTTCTTCGATTTATGGTGCTGACCTACCGGAGTACGCTATGATATTAAATATGGACAGTAAAAGGTTAAGTACCAGAGAAAGTTTATCTATTAAGTCTATGAATAAATGGACCAGTTATTTGCTATACTAGATTAATATTGTAGTTCATGGCGACAGAATATCTTTTCTTACTTTCTCTTGCAACTTGCATACGGCCGACGCGATTTTTGCAGGACAAATCACCGACGAGGTATAACAATAGACCTTTCATCTTATGGGAGTTAGGGGCCTACCTGAACTGTAGTACCGACACCTTAACAAGCCTGTGATCTTAGTGACCTCTACGTTATGAAAACCGTAAATTTACAAAAGTGGTTTAGTATATTTAGGAACATGGACGAATATTGTCGACACCATGAAGGTTCATGAATGTAGCCAGGTTATCAGTCGGGATAGGAGGGGGGGGAATTGTAATGTAATTAATGAAAGGGGAGGTCAAAATTCAATTTTTTTTCTTCTAGAGTAGTGTAAAGGCACTTTTTCTCGATCCAGGGGGAGGGCCATTCCCCCACCCCTGTCCTACTGGTTACGCCCATGTGAAGGTTCATGAAATTTTTCGAGTTTATCAGGAATAGTTACCGACTTCTACGAGTAACAGTCGCTTTCACACGCTTTCTTAGCAAACGTAGGTGTCCCGAAAGGAGTGGCGGATGCTTCGGGTTCCGCGTGCACGGGATTCCCTTCACCCACGTCGAACAAGGGACCTTTTCGTCGCTGGGAGTCACCGGTCTCTTTCCATCGATTAACGCGCTCGCTCGAAAGAACCTGAAGAGGGACAGGGCCCTTTTTCTCCGTTCCCCTTCTCGCGGGAAGAGCGAGCCTCGATAACGAGGCTTGCGAGTAAATTTGCGGCCATTAGCCGCGCGAAAATAAAGGACGAGGGAGATATTAAATTAGCGGCTCGTCTGCTCGGTGTGGCTCGCCTGTCCACCAGACTGTGGCCCTCTTGGAAATAAGGCTGCGGTGTCTGTTAGTTCTTCGAACGGTTGGTACCCTGTAATTTGGTCCATAACTATCATTCGGACCGATTTGACGCTCGTAGGGTTTCTCGGGAGATTCTGGTGCAGTTAAAATCGATCCTGAAGGGATTGGTTAAGGAGGTTGGAACAAAGTCTCTGGAAATTGTGAGTTGGATATTGGAACAAAGTCTCTGGAAATTGTGAGTTGGAAATTGGAACAGTCTCTGGAAATTGTGAGTTGGAAATTGGAACGAAGTCTCTGGAAATTGTGAGTTGGAAATTGGAACGAAGTCTCAGGAAAGTGGAACGTTTGGAACTTGTTTTGGGTGGATCTTGTGGTGTGATAGTCAAATTTGGATTTTGTAGAATTCGTGGATATTGTAAGCTTGACCCCAAACACCCTTGTATGCAAAAAATAATTACTCGTGAATGGTAGACTTCACATGTTTGTTACTTATTACGTAGTAATATTTCATTAGTAATATTTCTCGTAGTAATATTTTATTATAGTAATATTTAATTCAATACTTTAAGTATTGAAAAATACGACAAACGTTCGATTAATTAATGTTAGACCTACCAGAACTGAGAACGAAGGAAACAAAACTCAACTGTGATCTCGTCTCTGTACGTTCATGTTCTATGATAAATTTATCACCTTCAATAATTCCTTTGAATCCCTATAAATCAATACTCCAGAGACACCACATTTCACGGAGTACCTTTTAACCCCGTATCCAACCGGGTACCCGGATACCTATGTAAATTTCCTTTCACAATTTCTTCTGTTCCTATCTAAAACAGCACTTAGTATATTATAAGAAGGGGAAACTAACCCTTTCGGAATAGCATGTAATTAAAATTATCTAAGACTATATTAAGACTATTCTGATTGCCGAATAACATAAATATTTCGGTTGCCCACACAAGGGTCAACTAAAAAGAAGAACCTATCCGAGACACTAAATTGTCTCTAGATCACCGTGGATCAATTACTCCTACGAGTATAATGACGTCGAACAATGCACGCGGTGCAAAACGACGTAGAACCGATCTCTCTGCCCCGAAGGCTCGGAACAAGACCAATCGGGACACGATAAAACAGACAAAAAGAGCGTCTCGCCCCGGTACGAGGTTCCTAGATGACCTCGACGTGGATCGAGCTCGATCTCCGAAAGATCTCTTTCTCTCTCTCTCTCTCTCTTCTACCCGCGGTTCCGCGACTAACGAGACGTTTTCCCTGCGCTGGATTTATCGTCGAGTCCCCGGCGAGACATCGGTTCGAAGGAGAGGTTCGCCGGTTGGGGAGCAACGATTCGCACGTCGCGGACCCGTTTCACGACGCTAATCGTTGCCTGGTCTCGACACCGATCCCGCGATCGGCATCCACACATTCCCTTCAAAGGGCACAGCCCCACCGTGACGGGAGCGTGTCACTTCGAGACGGACGGACGGAGGAACAACGCGAAATCTCGCCTGGCGTCTCGTCCCTTAACCGCTTGGTAACTAGGGGGCCTTTTTAATCGCCATTCTTCAGGTAACCACGACGGTATTTCCCTGTTCGTCGTGCTTGTTCCTCCTTTGGATTACATTGTGCGGGGATATTTTAACGTGTCAACCCATTTGCATCATAATTTCCTGGCCATTATCACCGAACCGCAGAAATGCGTTTTTTTTTGTTCCTTTTTTTATGCATTTTGCAACATTTCTATCTTTGTACAATAAAAAGAATTTTGGTGATATGGGCCAATTTTCCTTTTCTCCGAATGATGCAAATGAGTTGAATTGCAGGAAGAAATATTGGATATCTAAATGGGAACATTTAATATTTTAGAAAATTACTACAGTGCTCGTCAGGTTTATGAGGCTTTCGAAAATTTTTCAAATTTACTATCTTCAATGTATTTCTGGTACACAGAAACATTGTGATTATTAATAAAAACGGCGCCCTTGGTTAAAAAATCTCTTTTCAAAGAAATATCACTAGGTTTTATAAAAATGTTGCTAACTTCTATGTATTAATTACCACTGTATTTATAATTTTGAGCGAATTAAGCACAGATACGCTTCAGAATTTGAGTAATACATAGCACGCAAAACCGAATATTCACTGTTATTAATCGTAACCGTAATTATAGTGTTAACTACTATTCCTCAAATACTGTCCTATTTATTTCAAAACGGTCACACAATGTTCATCAGTGCAAATTGTATTAATCCGAACAAAGACTCGCACCGTTCCAAGGTTGATACCCACCAAACGTAAGAAAAACCACCCTGATTGCCCTTTTATTTCCTTCCATATAAAGCATGATCTCTCCCAAGTCACGTCATAGAATGAAGAAACAAACGTTCCCGCGCATACTTTCTAGTCACCCTGTACAGGCACCCCATTCATCCCTACCGCGAAAGCTATCAGCAGGAGCAGCAGCAGCAGCAGCAGCAGCAACAACGGAAGCTTGCTCTGGGTGCTGTGCGCATTATAATGTAGAGTGTGAGTTATCAGACATCGGCCCGTTATCAGGGTCTGGGATCGGCTGGTCCGCTGCTAAGCTCCCACCACCCACCACTCCCTCCCCCTGTTCAACCCCCGATAACGAAAGGGTTATCACGCCACGCTCCCCAGCTGCCATTCCTCGCCTCTAGAAAAGCTGGGCAGCCGCCTTTCCAACGGCGGAGGCGGATTATTATTCTTTTTACTTGCGCCCGCTTTTTCCCGCCCTCCGTGGCCGATTACGATCCCTTTGACTCCGCGGCCACTTGCTCGCTGCCCGCCAGCCGCCACCACCTCCGCAGGCCACCAGCGGCTGCGGTTTCCGTACAATGAGCGCATTGTTTCGCTCCTAGTACCCGCGATTCCTCTTTCCTGTGTTTTTTTCTGTCGTCCACGTCGCACGGGAATTTTCATACGATCGTCGCTGGAACGGGTTAAGTAACACTGGGACAAGGGGTGGACGGTGGAAAAGGGATACCTTTGGGGTAGGTTTGGTGTCAAGCATCCCCTCGGTGGTGTCTTGTAATTGGGAGATCGAAAGAAGTTTCGGGGATGAATATTGGTGATTGATTTGGTGATCGATGGATCGGTGGAAGGATGTTGTTTTTTTAGTTATTAGACTGAGGATTATATGCAATTATAGCATGTGGGTAGTTCTATGGAAATTCGGCAACTTGGTGTCCCAAAGACATACTAATATAAAAACTTGCATTATGGTATATTTTTTATCTTAAGACAAAAGGAAATTATTCCTTCTCTTGTATGCAGTATCCTCAAAAAATTTATCCAATACTCATAGAATCGCCCATCTACGACTATACGAAATATGATAATGAACAATAATTCTGCATATACGAAACAATTTGTCAATTTTCCCTCTTATTTAACAGCTCAAAGGTATGTAACCCCTTAACTCTTTGAGCCACACGATTTCAAAGAAAGTAAAAACCCTAGTTGCACAGAATTTTATAAAAATTATATAAGAACAAAATATTAAAATGTATGACTATGTAACTTCAACTTTTCGAGGTGGGTTAAAATAAATCCCACCATGCATAAAAAGCTAAGCAAAAGGTGGGACAGTTTTCAACCCTGAAGAGTTAAATCTAGTCTTCACTAGATCGAAAGTATGCCAAAATAATCGTTTAATCCACTAATGACTATCGATCGAAACAGCCTGGCGGGTGCTTCAGCCCACAAATAAACGAAACATCTCGTACTATACTCAGTTCTGACAAGGCTTGAAACCCGGAAGATCCGTCCGAGGCTCGAGAGGGAACCCGACATCCCGGGTGTTTCCATGATCCAAGGAGGAAAATCCCGCGAAACGGTGTGTGGTTTCCGCGGCGCGCACAGATTCCTCGGCCCCGTTTCAACGAGCACAAGCCAGGTTACCACGAAGCTTCCAGGGGGGTTGTGGGGGTGGAGGGTTTTGCGGAGAGACTCGAACGCTGGACCCGTTTGATAACGGCTGCCAGCCACGTATCTTGGACCCTGCAGGCTTTATTATAAACCTCCTCCTTCACCGGCTCCAGGCAACCCCCTTTTCCTCCTTCTTCAGCCAAGGCTCCCACCCCTCCACCCCCAACCCCGTCGAGGCTGGCGGCAACGGCGGAGGCTCGCTTCCGCCTCGAATTACGAGTATAATCCAGTAAATAGAAAACAAGATAAGGTAGGCAAATGCTTTTAACGACCGCTTAAATCGGCCACCGCGACGGGAACGATGATGATGTCAGGGAGGATTTTAAAGCAGAGGCCCTTTCGAGCATTCATGTATCTTCCGGAAATGTATCTGAATTCTTTCTGTACCCGATTCTTGTAGCTTCTGGAGCGTTAAAAAATTCTTACAATTAACCTTTTGCAATGGGGTTTTAATCGGAGGTATTGCTAAAATAACCGGGTTCCTTTCTCCAGGCTTATTAGGAACAGACCGTACAATCTTTCGTGTTTCTTCCAGATGAATATTATATTATACTAAAGATTACATTATACCAAGACAACTGGCATTCCGAGTGCAAAGGGTTAAAAGAGCAGCAGGATGAACAAGATTTCAAGTATAGATTCAGGATCTTGAGATCCAAGGTTCGATCGCCTAAAGAAATAGAACCACGGGATGTATAAACCGCAAGACGAAAATCCATCAGGCAGAGGAGAAAGATTAGGAAGACACCGGAGATTTGTAAGAACACCGAGAATGATACAGAACTCGTCGCAAGAAACATCGACGAGCAAGAG
Source organism: Dufourea novaeangliae (assembly GCF_001272555.1). Classification (NCBI taxonomy): domain Eukaryota; kingdom Metazoa; phylum Arthropoda; class Insecta; order Hymenoptera; family Halictidae; genus Dufourea; species Dufourea novaeangliae. Next base: position 349,335 of record NW_015373934.1, read on the forward strand.
AGAGATCGTACTGCCCTAAAAGCGGGAGGGAAGAGGAACAGTGGAAGGAGACACAGAGGTAGCGTATATGCGATGGTAGAAGAAGAAAGAAAGAAAGAAAGGAGGTGTTGCAGCTACGTATGCCTCGCGAGAAGGGCTATACGGTGGTGGGACCTCTTTATCGTGATCCCCGTCCTGCAGCTCAGCTCCTCATTAGCTCGGCCGCTCATCAATCACTCGTCCACGACCACCGTCTCGTAAAGTCTCGGCCCCCATATCGGCGCAACCCTGGGTATATACCCAGGTTCGAGAGCTATCTCACCGCAGCGACGGTAGAAAAAGAGAGGGGATATCTGTGTGTATGTGTTTTGTACATAGAGCCGGTTAAACCGTGCGCGCCACCAGTGTATAAACCTTTTCTCTCTTTCTCGATCTACCAACAGAAGTATGTGTGTTAGTATGTCCCTCCCTTTTCTCCTCGTTTCTTTATCTCTGTCTCTTTCTATTACACCGTCTTTGTCCAGGTTTCCTCGTTCACCTCGCCTTGAATCTGCCTTCCTCTTCTTCTTGTTTCGTCCACCGTTCGATCTCGACCGCCTCCCGGCCGCCGTGCTCGCGGAGGCTGGATCCCCACGAAAAGAGATCCGGTGTCCCAATATTTGGACCGTGGATCGCGGGACCTGTCCCTTCTCCTGCCACGAGATTCGATCGACGGACCACTACGTGAGCTTCCCCCTCCCTCCCACTACTCTTCTTCGTCAGATCGATCGAGATACTCGGCGTGAGAGGCGAGCTGTGGAGAGGCGGCTCGTGTATGTGTACCTCTTTGGTAGCTCGTGGGGCCCACTCCCCCCCTCCTCGGTGCTCCCAGCCCGCTTCGCCGCCACGAAATTCGTCTTCGTCCACCCGGATCGCCACCGACGATCCGATTCCGCGGCCATTGTGATTTGTTCAGCGGCGGGGAATGGGAAGGCCTTTAATTTAATGCCCTCGCCCTGCATGTGGATCCATTGCGCGCCTTTTTTTAGGGGGTGAATTTTACGGTGGGAATTGGTTAATTCGACTTGGGCCCTATCGTGGCGGCATTGTTCTAAGAGCGATAAGTAGACTGCGGATTTAACACTAGAACTGACGATAATATTAATAAATTGTGGATGTTTTTGAAAATTTAGGTAAATTTTGGAATTGAGTCATTTTTTCACACTCATATTGTAATAGAAGGTGCAAAAGGTCTGAGAAACTGTATTGTTACAATATTTTAATCGTCGTTGTAAGAGCGTGTTGATCAGTCATTTTGACTGATTTGGTAGTTCTAGCGTTAATGCATTTATTACGTACACGATTACCTAAAATTCAGCACAGTTAATGTTTTTATAAAGTTTACTGAGATTTTTATTTTTTACTGCGTCCTCTAAAAGCGTTAATAGGGATATCGAATTTCTAGTGCATTCCAATCGTTACAAATTAGTCCACGAAAATCGATATTTGCATAAATATCCGCAGTCTAGCGATAAGAAAAGAAAACATCGTACACAAGACACCCTCAGTTTACAGCAGAAGAAACTTCATTATTTACCGATAAAAAAAAATAAAAATCGTCAACGATTTCGAAAGACCGTGGTCCGCAAATGTGGGTCACTGGCCATTCGTCGGAAGAAAAAGGTTCTGAACTCTCGTTCGCCCTAGCCCAAGGGGCCGCGAAACGAGTCGGGGAAAAAAGAACGACGCGAAAGAAACGGTCTCGAAACGCAACAGAGAGGAAGTTTCACCAAGTTTCTCCCCAAGTACCGATACTCCTTAATCACGGGTCGCGTTTCCGTCCTTCCTCCCAGCCCCGATGGCGAATACCAACCCCCCCTGGCAAGCGTGTTCGCTATCCCCGAAATACGTCCGAGACCTGGGGGAGAGCCGATTCTTCGTAGATACCAAAGTATCTTCTTGCCAGAGACGCGGTTAATCTTCGGTCGGGAGTCCTGGCCCTCATATAGCTCGATATTGTTTAACTTGCCTCGTTATCGCTAGATGCACTCTATAGCCATCTCTCCAGGGGTGGAAGATAGCGTGCACCTTCGAACGCCATCCCCATCCCCCCCCCCGTCCGACGCGTTCTCCTACCCCTTAGTCTCTGTATCTCTCTCTCTATCCTTCTGTCGAGTTGCCGAAGGGGTTGGGGGCCTGGAAGGGAGCTGCATCTAGCTGATAACACCTCCCGGACTGATAACGAGCCGGCCAGGCTCTCGTCCTACGTACACTCCAACCCCCTCAAGACGCTGCCTCCCTCTCACCCCCTACTCACCCTCGTACTCTCTCTCTCTCTCTCTCTCTGTGTTTCTACGACGTCGCGAATTCCCGGCGAGCCTCTCACGGCTTCTTCGTCGACCTCTACCTCCCTTGAGCTTGTCGAAGGATCTTCAGGAAGAAAATTTTCCTTCCCTTATGGACATATCGGTGTCTAAGGGTGTATAGTAGTTCGATGGGTGTCTTGTGGAGGTTCGATCTGTGATGATAGATTGGGTTTGGGAGAATTGGTGGCAATGATTTTGCGATTGTTATTTGTGTCTGTGATGACGTGGAAAATATTCACAGTCCTAAGAATTGTTTGTTGTGTTTACGCTGACTTCCAGGAATCCTAGAAACAATTCATACGCCACTTGTAGTATAAACCACTTGTTCCACAACATATACCAATCGAAATTCTGTACTTAACAAATCTACCTTCTATTCCACGCACCTTTTAAAGGAGAACGATGGTGGTTTTGAGTCAATAATTAATTGTAGGGGCCTGAAATTAATTTGTACACCGAATAACTAGCCCTTTGGATATGGTAACTCTTCAGTATTCAAATTTCTATTAATCTTTACCCTAGTGCAAATGACTTCTGTATATTTTGTACCTGTACAATCTAATACACTGCGTGGCATAACTACAAAACCATCCTAAAATTGTCAATCCTTACGTATTGTGGCTAAAATAAAAGCGAAAATTATTTCCCGACACGATTTGTTTATATTTCAACCACAATACATAAGAATTGAAAATTTTAGGATTTTATAGTTACGCCACGCAATATGTATCATTCGATTTTAATGTAATTTCTTCTAACAGCCTTCGAAGCGATGCGTGGAATTTTTACACTGTCTGGGGGACCACTTCGCGTGGAATTTATTCAAAAATTCGCACAATGGCGACATTGTGCGCCGGATATCAGTGCGTATCCTTATCGTCGACGACGTCCAAACGCTCGTCTCTCCACGGTTTCTCTTCTTCTGTTCCTTCCTTCCTTTCGCGCCCGAGGAAACAGTCTTTCCGCGCGGGAGATAAAGTCGGCGATTAGACGCGGCAGGAAAAAGTTTTCTAATCGACGGATAAGAATTTCGCGTGACTCGCGCCGACTTCTCGCGGATCATTTCGGCACGGAGTCTCACCTCCACCACCTCCATCGCGACGGGACGCCGGATCTCGGAGTTAATACCGCCTGTACGCGGAAGTTGTAACTGTTCCCCTTGAAGGTATTAACGTTTTATCTCATTATTTGCTCGTTCCTATTTTCTTTCACCCCTTTCCGACGCGACCACGGTGATTTTCTCGTGGTTATTGTTTGTTCCCTGAAATTGCGCGGAAAGATACATCGAGATACTTCTTTGTACTTCGATTTGGGTTTATTACGTAAGAATTAAAAAGAGAACGAATGATCCTTTCGACTGGATTCTCGCAAGGGAAGGACCACAATTGTACCACTTCGATTTTATCGATGTTTTGTAGGATTATTAAATACATATTTCTAATGATATGTGTGAAATATTCGTCGTAGTTACTTGATAGTTCTGAAGGTATAATTAATTAATGTTACATGCCTAGTTATATATGTACTATTGCGACACTATTGTAAAAAAGTAACTAACGTTTTTGTGCTAATTACTTTTCACGAAACAAGTCCCTTTGCCATTGCAGATTTCAAAAACAGACACCTATATTCATAGTACATATATTATTAGGTATGTAACTTTAATTAATTATGCCTTCAAAACTATCAAATAACTACAGCTAGTATTTCACACATCAGTCGTCAGAAGACCTCCCCCCCCCCAGAAAAAATTCTAGTTACGCCAATGCAAACGGAGCCAAGAAAATCCACTAACGGTCGATAAGAAGAAAAAAAAAGAAAATTAACCTTCAACGAAAAATCTAAATTCTAAAACATCCCCAAATGAACCTCCACCGTTTCGTGACAGTCACCAATCGCCCGAGGTCATTCCAGAAAAACCAGCCCGAAATTCAGTATCACCAAATCTTCATTCCCGGTCAACCCTCTTCGATCATCCCCTAAAACGTGAGACCAGCAAAACGAACAACCACACCATAAAAACTAAACATCGTGAATACAGAGAAAAATCCACAAAACAGAAATATCAAAAAGACAGAACACCTGAGAGAGAGAGAGAAAAAAAAGCGTGGATCTCTCCATGCACGCGAGGCATCGGGGTAGAGGCAAGGATCGTCCGAATCCTTTTAGACGGTTTACGAGCCCGCGGACGAGGGCCATATCTCGAAGGCTGCCGAAGAGAAAGGCGGACTTACGGGCGGGAAGAGGCGACGAAGACGAAGACGAAGAGAGGTGGCCTGCGCGACCGAGGCCGCGGCAGATACGAAACCGTCATCATATTGAAAACCATAATTCGTGGGACTCTGTGGACGGCGATGAGGGAGTGGGGAGGGTAGGGGGGGGGCAGATCAGGTACGTAGCCAGACAGGGGCGTACCGTGACCGCTATCTGTATCGCGTCACAATAAATACTAATTCCTGGAAGGTGGCCCTTGGCATTATCTGAGGACCGTGTGGCAAAGTCACTTATACTTACTTATACTCCCCACTTTCTGCTCCCTTTCGCGTTCACCACCTCCCTACCTGGCCTCTTCCTCCTCCACATCCTCCAACGTCTCTCGAGGTGGCTCGATACAACGAGAATAATTATTTCCGATAGGTCGATAATACTCGAAAGTCCTCGTTATTGTTTATGCACCGTCCCCTTCCCTTCCTTCCCCCGAATAATCATTTTCTACTTCGTTTCAGAACCTCCCTTGTCTCGCCTCGTACGTTTTTTTACCGAGTATATACCCCCTTGTCTCGTTTTCGTTCCCAAGCATGCCCCCCTACCTTCTTGCGTCTCGCCTTTCGCGGCACGGTCGTGCCTCGTTCGTTATCCGGCGGGGAAGCCTAATCGGGGGCCATCCGTCAGTCTAATGGAGAACCGATCGGGGGTGACTTCGATACTCCTGCTCGTTAATTGTCCGCTCTGTGGTTTACTCCTCGCTCGTGTGCACTTCGGGGCTATGGGGTTTGACGACCCGATGAGGATTTTTAGGAAGCGTGAAATAGATCTTGGGAGATTCTACTGTGGATAAATGCAGGATCTTTTTGGGCAATATTTAACCCTCGTGTGGGCATCCCATTTCTATATTTCCAATCACAGTTTTTTATAATCTTGTCTAGAAAAGCACTTGGTATATAATAGGAAGGGGAAACCTAAGAGTTATGGAAAAGTATGAAAGTAAAATTATCTATGTTTATCTAATCTGTCAGATTGTTTAGTACTCCGATTTCTCAATAACCCTGAACATTTTGGTTGTCCACACAAGGGTTAACAGGGGTTAAAGATTGCACAAACATCCTCCATGTATCCACAGTAAAATCTACCAAGATCTATTTTATAATTCCTAATAATCTAAGATAATTTAAAATAAAAGGTTATTTCCAACAAGATCTACTAATCTGTAACGAAAGTCCTCATCCCTACGCTGATATCGTCCTCTTTAAAAAGTCTTGCAATCGAAGGACCAGAAAAATATATACTAAATAACGGAAAATTTATCTTAGATCATGACTCACTTCAAATAGACCCACCCGAAATCTAATCTATGACCTCGCTCGAAAAAAGGCCTTGGACCGCAATTAAAAGAATCTTCAGGTAGTGTCCAAGGTAGGGAA
>NW_015373934.1:355347-510846 GCF_001272555.1 Dufourea novaeangliae
CCCTCTGGCGAGAAAATCCTGGAGGGAGCAAGACGGATCACGGTGGACGAAGGAACAAGAGGGACGGTCGACGCTATCATCGGTACGTAAGCACGAAATATCGCGGGCGGTACGCTGTAAAAATATTTTAAGCGGCTCCCGAAGGTGGTGTGCAGGTGCGCACTGGTCGGGGGTAGGTGGTTTAGTGGCGGCGCCTGAAAAAGCACGATTACGTTTACGACTTCCCTCTCCGTCTGTCGGCGTACACACCCCACGGTCTCCGTCGCGAACAAGGGACGAGGAAGGGGGTGGTTCCGGATCCCTTGTCGCGTGCTCGACAAATTTTCCATCGGATTTCGGTCGTTCCTTCCTCTCCGCTTTAATTGTACTACACGTGAATCGATATCGTTTGTGTTTAAATTGAAGCATGGTCCGTTGAATGATTTCTTGCGAATGGGAGACAGCAGGAAATTAGCAATTTTGGCGGCGGATATATTGAGATTCCGAAGGGTTCAGTGAGATTGCAATTTTTATTTGTACTTCTTTCGGGGGTGGCTTCTTAACGCTGGAACCACCAATGCAATCAAGTGCTCGTATAGTCTTACGAAAATTATTAAACATAGCAGTGTAATTTGTGAGATTCTTCGGAACTTTCTTGCAATATATATGATGAGCTTCACTAATTTGTTAATATGCATATTTTCAACGGGGAAATAGAAACACGTTCTAGTGTTAAGATTGAAATGATTATTTAAACGAACGGTATGGAAACTTACATTCATATGGAAAATATCATTCATTTATATATGATATATTATAGATGGATACTTTTGGTATTAGAATGAAACTGACAGGTTGGAGTAAAAATATGTATGGAAATGACAGTAACTTCTTTCCAAAAATATCGTTGAGTTTGAAATTAATTGTAATGTGTTAACTAAATTTCATAAAATAATTATCGACGTAACAGAAGAATTTCGAATGCATCTGTATTTGCTGTGACAAAAGATATTGCACATGGATTGAATGAAATTCGGGACCCCAAAGGGTGTTGAGAGGGACTCCGATGGAGTTGAAACATTGCGGTCACCGTTTAAAAATTATTGCATGAACACTTCCACGGGACGGAAAAACACAATTCACGATCGAGGAGTGAAAAAAAAAGAAAGGAACGCGTGTTCGACTGAAGCATCGACCGATTGCGAGTTTCAACAATTAAAAAGAAACCCGCCCGATAAAGGGGTCAGCCCACAATCCTGCAATATATCACGGCTCCGATGCGACCGACGGATACACATAACTCCGAACGCCTCGAAAAAAAGTAAGCAGGCGAACGGTGTGGAACGCGTGTAAATCCACGTTCTATCCGAGTTTTATCGCGTCACGAGTTTACACCAACGTTTTCTCTGAAGCCTCGAGAATTTCTTCGACGATTAAAATTAAGATGTTCCGATTGAATTTTCGAAAAATTCCATTTTAGCTTGTTTCACCAGTAATGTCTGTTTGTTTAATTTACAAGTATGATTCACAATTGTGAGCATAAAAATTAGCAAGCACATATATTCTTTATCTTTTGATAAATATGGGAAACTTCGTTTTATCGAATCACTGGTTCCGTGAGGTCTGTTTGAAGGATCAACCCTTTTCGTGGCTTTTGTTTAATTTGCGATAATATACATTTATTTTGGCGATAATCTGAATCATCGTTCTCTCTGTTTGCCAATATTTTTCACACGACAGAACACTGACGAACCTAATGACCTCTAGAATCGTACACACTCAGCACCGCCATATTGGATTCATGTACATACTACTACTACTTAGATTACATCAAAATACTTATAATTGGATATGAAAAGCTTGATCCACTGTAATTCATTTTAATTCTACAAAGTCCAATCTTCATCCTGTCATCATACTGTACATCTAATCAAAGACACAGTGACCTTAACGCCCCCAAACCAGAGACGGACGAATTCATTATCTAGATAAAGTATTTCAAATACCGAATAAAAGATGAAAAAAAGTACTTCGCCGTTTTTAATCGACTAAACGTGGAAATTCAAATTTTCATAAGAAGAATTTCATAATAATTCAATTTCAATTTCGTATCGAAATCATCCACCTTCCACGACGCACCTCATCGTACAATAAGAATCCTCCTCAAACCCACCCCTTTCCCCCTCCCTCCTCTATTCACGGCTTCTTTCTTTCTCGCGATCTCAGTCTATCCGGGTCGGTTCAGAGTTTCGCGATAAAATCCGCGATAGCGCGTCAAGGGGAGTGAAGGGGGGGGGGCGATAGATGAGCAAAAGGGGGAGAGATAGCCTTTGGTGCACCGTCGAGAGGACGGCCCTGTGAGAAAGAGAGACACAGAGAACAGACGGAGGGAGGGGACGGAGATAAGCTCGATTATGATCCCCGGTGGTTAAAGTCGAAGTTTTTACGGTAGATAAGGTCGCACGAATGGGTTGCACGGAGATAACGTTCCCGTGTCCGCTCTCTCCTCGGGCCGGTGTGTCGCTTTTTCCCTCGAAGTCCCGTCATTTTTCTTAATAAGGCCCTGCTACCACCCCTCCCCGTGCCGGACGTGATACGACGGACGCTTAACCCGATTTTCCACGGCGCTGATAAACCCCCGAGGGACACGGATCGCGCTAGAGATACTGGAGCACGGAGTAATTTGCCGATGAGGGATGGAAGAACGGTGGACAATGGAAGAATTAGAACTCCTTTTAAAGGGGAATTTCTTTTTCGGTGTATTCAAAGGGATGGTCGAGGAATATGTATGGAGTGCAGTCTTTTACAATTGGAGACAAGTGTTCTGCTAGGAAGTGTCGTTCAGTTTGGGTTAGGTTGATCCTGCTGAATCAACCGTTTCGTCCCCACTGTTGCCATTTAGTTAGGTATGTACAATAGAAACTTACGAAACTCTGATTTCTCTAGATTATTTTCATTCAAATATTTCAAGAAAGTCTACTGTCAAAGGTAAGGGAAATTGGGTTTGATTATGTATAATAACATTATAAAGAGAATATTGTTATATATAACTGTGATAGAAGTAAAATACGTCGTCAAGTGGCAAACAATGCGAAATGGCATTCGACGGTTTGAAAATGTTAACATACAACAGATTTCTTAGATTATTTTTTAATAATTTGGGAATGAATATAGCTGATTCGTTTCCGATAATCGACGTTCTACTATATTTACTCGTCCTGTATATCTTACTCGATCACAAGAATATACGAACAAAGTATGTACATCGAGAAGTCAAAGAGTACAAGCGGCTGGGAGGGAAACCGATAAACGCCGCAAAATTAACTTCCACTCCCGCCAAACACCCCCCGGCGTCGACTTCCTCACACCGGCCGATAAAAATCCATTTTCACGTATCTCTCCCTCTCACCCCGTACCGATTTACGGCTCCTTCGCCCCCTCCCCCAGCGCCCAATACCCGCCAGCACGGCCCAATATCATCGGAATTGAGCGATTCCATCCCCCCGTTCCCGCCCCTAAATAGTAAAGTGGCAACTTCCACCCCTACGTCTTCGACGGTTTACACCCCCGGCGGCAAACGAACGTACGTGCCTGTTCTCAGGCTGATGCATCCGCATGCATAATGCAGCCTGCAACGGGAATACAATTTTAACGAGCCATGCACCACCCCCTCGCCGCCACCACCCCTCGTAAACGGTGTTAAACCGATGCTCCGTTCGTGGATTTACCGCCTGGTGCTTCCGAGGCTGGAGCGATTGGATCGTGGAAGGTTAGGGGATGGTTCGTTTGGGGTTGAAGTAAGTGATCGGGGATACGAAAAAAGGGGATGAAAATTGTTATTGGGGTATATTAATTTTAACTACCTTACGGTTCGCTTTCTAGAGGCTTCTTGGAGATTTCGAAAAGTAGCACTTTTAAACTTTAAAATTGTTAACAATACTCGGGGGATGGAGATTCTTCTGGTGTATCGAGGAATACCAATTTCATCCCTCTTGTATTTTTAACTAGAAAATTTTTTTAAGAGACCGATAAGTGTGGAGAATAGTTCTTTTAAAGTAAAGGAAGTGTATAATATATAGAAGGAAGGGGATGAAAATTCTCCCGTGAGTCTGCAAATATTACCTTCAACCCCTTCTCAGTTTTTCATTCGGAAAACTTGTTGATAAGATTACTAGAAAAGTGTTGTGAATAATCCACGGGGCAATTGCTTCATTTTTTAAAACAACCTCAGTAATTACAACCCCCGTATAGATTGTGTTTCTGTATTGCATTTTTATGATCATCCACTCTTACTTCAGCTATCTCTCTGTTTCGTTTTCTACGTGTTTATGGTCTGTATACAGGGTTCTTGGAACATTATAGTGGAAACTAGATGTACAGGCTGGTTATACTCAGATATAACGGGGTGCTTGGTTCTTGGCACGTATAGCGGTACGTGAGAGTTTGCGACACAAGGGATTGTTCCTGGACGCGATCGTAAATAACGGTTCTTCGGCGATTTTCCGATATTTCGCAGCAACCTTGCAACAATTTGCCCCTGGGAAGACCAACAACCCTTACGGAAACGTTACTGTACCTACAATTATATCCAAGGACATTTTCGACTTATTATTTCTTAACGTCAACATTGAATAGAACGTTCTGACTAATAGAATAATTGATTAAAACTCTGATCGTATATTTATTCAACTTAGTATACAGTGGATCAACCTGAATTTCCATAAATTTCGTAAACAATAAAGGGCACCATAGGGACTTGAAGGTTTAGAAGATCTACAGACTCCGCGATTATTGTCTGGCTTGTTCTACACGATTATTGTCCAGGCATTATCCCCAACTGGAGGGGGGCCTGTCAAATGCATATTTTGTTGGCCCTCCCTTTTTGTCTGAACCATTCCTCCCTATAATATTACTGACCCAACTGTAGGACAATAATCGAGAGCTATCTGTATTCTCCATTTGATTGAAATTAAGATATTCCGAACGCTTCCACATATAGTTCACGGAAACATGGCTGACAGTGCCTCGCCACCTTGGTCGAAGAAGTATAAAATGATCCTCAGGTGTGTGTATGACACTTTAGAATCCCTGTTTTCGCATGAGCCAAAGGCTAGAATTAACGCGTCAGAAGCGATGGCCCCCCGTCGTCGACGTGAAAGTAAAAGCGAAAAAGAGGCGACCACTGGGTGGCGGAGGGGCGAGGTGGCGAGATATACCGGGTCCCCCTCCCCATTGATAATTATTCATTCGGTCGACTTCCAGAGCGATCAGATACGAAATCTCGATGTGTCGGTTCACCGTCGTCGTCTTCGTGGTCGTGGTCATCGTGGTCGTCCTCGTAGGCCTCGTCTCTCTCCCGGCGTGTGTATACGACAGAAAAGTTTTGAGAACCGGACGAGAGAAAGAGAGGAAGCATAGAGCCCCCCCCCCGGCCTTAATGTATGCACGTCGAGGTCCTGCCGAGCGATAATTGCCCGATGTGGCATTGCCTTCGGTGGCAACGAGCATTGGTCACGTCTCAATGTTTAAGCCCCGTTCACAGGGCCGCCGATTGATTCGTTGATCGACGAAGGATGTGTTTCTTCATCGACGTCGAGGACTAGCGGCCGATGCACGAGGGGACGTGGGGTAAACCAACCAGTGAATGACCGAATTGTTGAATTTACAGACGTTTCACATTAATACTTGAATGTATTTATTTATAATACCGAAACGGCTGTTGAAACTGCAATTACAATTATTTTTCTTGAAATTTTTATAAAAATAATTACCTTATGGTTGTCGTAGTTTTTAAAAATTATTTATAAAGTGGGAAATGTATAAAAGCCCGGTAGGTAAATGATAGCTACGTTTCTGAAATATTTTTAATAAAAATCGTACTTATTAATGTTTGCTTTACACGCTGAACTAAAAATATGGGATATTAAGGGTGCAACTACACTCCATTTATAACCATTTAGCAATCTTAAGAATTTACATTTCTTTGCCTAATGATCATTCGATGGTACGCAGTCAATTCCTGATTGGTTTACCCTATTATGGGTACCCCCATGCGGCCCCCACGACAGCTTCCCATCGATCGCGCGACGAACCCCATACACGCGAAAGGGGTTCGTTTCTCATGGCCGTGGTCCCGCAGGAAATTTGTAAAGACTCTCGAATCAGCTCGATCCTGGCCGAACGGAGAGGGGGCCGAAAGGTAACGAGACTAAAGATTGACCGGATCAGATACGAGGCGGGTAGGACCGGCCAGTCCAGATCCTCGAGATACGAGAATTTAATAACCTGCTACGTGGCGGAGGTGGGAGGCCAGGGGGAGGTTTGCCAGAGCGATGGGGTGGCTGGAAGGTGGTAGATGGAAGGGGGGAGGGGGGTGCAATAATATCGAGAGATATCGATCTTTAATTAGGCACGCAGCGCGGGAACGGGAGATTAGATCTTTCAGCTAGACGAGAAGCGAGTTCTGGCCATCTTCTCTCCTCTTGTTTCTCCCTCTCCCTCGTGTCCACCCTTTACTCGCCCCCTCCCCCATTGTCGAATGTTTTCGTTTCTTTTTTTTTTTTTTTCTCTCTCCGGTTCCTGTCGGTGGTTCTCCGCTGCTCTGGGTCCTCCAGAGATCTCTTTTCGGTGTAGTATCCTCTCCATGCCACAATGAGACTCGATCCAGATCCATTTTCTGTTGATTGTATCGAAAGAACGAAGAAAGAGGGAGTAGGAGGTGTTCGATGGTATCGCGACGCTCACTCCTCCCCCCTTAGGAATATTTTTTGAATATAATTGCCTTTGATTTGTTTTATTTCTCGTCGTTAGGATCCTCCGGCCACCACGGGGGCTTTCGTGCTCGAGGTGAATGGGTTTGTCTCGCCTCGGTGGCCGACGAAAAGACGCCCTGAGTTGTGTTACGCGGCTCCCGATGTTTGTTTAATAAATTGTTCGTTGGTACACCGGTGTTCGTTATTCACTTCGGGTAGTGCTTTCGGTGACAAGCAAGTCTTTTTTGTATATCTGGTGGTTGTGATTAAGGAAATGAAAGTGAAGGAAGAGTTTTTCAACGGTCTTTGATGCCTTGGAGCCGCGCGACGATCTTCTCTTGCCCGTGCATTGAAATCACCGAAACGGAGATTGTATCAATTACCCTCGACGTTTCGTTGGACGATAAACGGTGAACAGTTTACGATATGTTGCACTCGTTCTTTGCGACCGAAGCAGGTACTGTGGGCCAAATTTTGTTTGTTATTTTCTATTTCTTGTATTAATTAACATACAGAGACTCAAACATTTGTCCACAGACTTCTGAAACAACAACAAGGTGTGGAAGCTTTTATGTAATTTCTATTTATATATTCTCCTTATCCGTTACTTTCGTCATCCTTTCTTGACAAATGGTTCTTAATTTTCAAGTAATATTCGCATTTATTAATGCCCACCCGAATATTAATATAACCGTAAATACTGTTTCTACAAGTGTTTTTGGACTTTCTACGATATTTGAAATTAAATTTAAAAAAATCTCGTGTCCAGGGCCTATTTTTCATTTCTTTCCAAACGACACAAATGTGTTAACATTCAAAAAAGACAAGGAATTTATTCGAGACTGTCGATATTCCCGCCCAAAACGACGATCGACCCAGGAATGCGTTGACTTCCGTCTCCCCGAAATCTCCGATTCTCGATTCGCCAATAATTACCGGTACAACGGGCTTGGCCTCTTCCAGCGACGATTTAAATTACCAACAGCCAAATAGAGGGAAAAAAAAGGAAGCCTGGAGAAGCCGCAAAGGGTTGAAGCGAAAAGACCAAAGCACGCCGGTGAGGCGTGCGAACGGCGAACCGAAAAAACGAAGAAGGTTTATCGGCGCGAGTGTCTCCGCGGTGTCAACGGCTGGTATCTCTTAATGACTGCCCCATCTTTTAAGGCTTAATCGTCGACACGTATAAACCATATCCTGTCCCCTTGCATATTCAATGGCGCGCGGTAACACGGGCTCGTGCTGCGTACACGCGTTCAAAATTATCTCCTGGCCGACCGCCTCCTTCTTCTTCGATTAAAATTCCGAATTCCCGTATTCAGAACGGAATAAAACGTCCTCGACGGAAACGGGCCCCTTTTCTTTTCTTTTAACCGAACGGCATCGACGTCTTTAGAGAAATCCTTGCGAGTCGGTCGAGACGCACCATCTTCTTCACTCGATGAGTACTATAAGCACCTGACGTCTATTCCTTTAACACTAGGTTTACGGGACGCGTCATTTTGACGCATTTCGAATGCTTTCTAACCTCGAAATTCTCTATGTGGTATACCTATCTCTATAGCTATGCATTAATTTCAGAGATCATAAATTGTGTATTATATAAAATAAGTTGTTTTTTAAAGAAAATCTGCGGGTTCGTTGACGCGTGCCGTGGAGATACGTACACGATAAGTGCTCGTGAACCTAGTGTTAACATCCTACATAAAGTTCCAGTAAGTGTTCCAGTAAAAAGTCTGTCGAGAAATTGTAGAATGGCCAATTTCGTTCTCGTCAATAAATTACATTGAAAGTAACAGCAAATTGATCCTCGGTATAAACAAAAAAGCTGGAGAAACCTTGAGCTTTTTTCCTCGATTCACAACGGCCATTTCAGAGTTTGACGGGAGTACCGATCGGTAACCCAAGTACCGCAGCTTCCCTCGTTACCGACCGAGAATCGTAAAAGGCGCGCATAGTGTTTCCGCCTTTCCCTCGAACCCCTCTGCCCTCCTCCCACGGTTTGGGTTTCTGGTTTTCGCCGGCGACAGAAAAAAAAATCGCCGGCGAAACCAGTGAAAACCAAGTCGTTGACAGATGGCGAGTAACGATAACGTCCACCGAAGGTCCTGCCAGCAAGCGAAACGACCTGCACGGATCCTGTTCCTGTCCGCGCGATAAAAGAAGAAACAGCTGCGTCCCGGACGCTGATCGGAGATCGTTCTCCCCGTACCAGAATGCTCTCGACGTAGGACAATCGTATGGAAATTTATGGGGATCATTTGTTTATCTATTTATTCGCGTGTGTACGGTAAATAGACAATGGGCCGAGACATCGGTTCTGCTACTAGTCGGGGATGGTTTTAATGATGATATATCGCACCCCAGCCCCCACAATAAATTCGATGAACGGATATATTATGGCGATGTGCAATTATGATTCGCTGGAATTGAACCGTTACGGTTGCTCAAGAAAATATTTGATTTATTTAATAATCACGATTTGTACGAGGGTGGATGCAGCAGTAATTGAACATTAAATATAAAACCAAGTAGATTAAGTTGTTGAAATAAGCAACTGATTAAATATTGATATTCCCAATTCCTTGTTTCATATTCAAACAATTTTCGCGCCATTGATTAGAAACGTTCATTTACTTAATATTGTTCAATCACTGGTGAACCCTATATTTTTTTCTGTTCAATTTAATTAACCGCATTTGGGCAATTTTTCAAATTACGTATCTAAAACATATTATCATAAAAATCCTGGTGTTTCTAGAGATAGTTTCTAGTGGTTCGTCTATTATCTGTATTCGAAACATTAGCATTACGTGAACGGTAACAAGAATATTGTTTAATGAATCTCGTATTAGGGCAGAATAACCTGTAACACACGGGCAATAAGCATAACGACCGAATAATCTTCATTCGCTCGGCCCAATAAACTAATAATATTCCCGGCTGGTAATTGGCGTGTATTTCGTGCGGATCTAGCCCCGTGGCCGATCGAGTAATTAAGTGGTAATGGCTGAAAGTCGAAATGTTTCGGTATCTCGTCACGATATCGCCGTTGGGATTTATCGTCGCCCTTTAGCATAATTACTATCATTATTGGGTGCACGTGTGCGCGCACGAGCGCGCGTCGGGCGTAAATGCGCTCTTACATACATACATGGTCGCGCCAACACGCGACATGTGATGTTTAGCGATCCTCCGGACGTGTTCAACGGAATAACCACGATCGCTGGACGATCTCCGATCGAATTGCGAGACCGTGTAATTAAATTTTCGAAACGATTAAATTGTCCAATCGATATTTATAGTCCTCTTGGACTGGTCCAGCGCTGAAGACATAAGACTATTGCGGTCACAGAGTAAAGTAATTGAAAAAAATGATACAGAGAACTGTAAGGAAATGATAGGTATTGCCTCCATTATGAATCTTTTAAATTCGAAGAACGGTCTTGTATATTTCTTTATATCTTTGTTGAGTGATTTGTCATTTGGCTCGTCTGGTAGATCGATTTAACGGATAGATCGATTCAGTTTTGCGGGAAGGATGATGTAATCGTGACACGACCCATACAGTGTTGGACACCAGTGAGTCATCCTTGGTTATTTATACATTCACGCATCGACGACGTGATTTGAACTCTATTAATTACAAGAGACACTGGAAATTATTCCTTGAAAAGGTACTGGCATCCACTACATCTTGTAGATCTTTATAAAATGGACCTGCACAGCCTTTCCAAAGTTTTAATCCTTCCCACTGAATCCCAAAGGAGGATAAAAGTAAGTTTAAGTCAGCATCAGTCCATTTCTCGTAACTATTTCATCTCTGAATGGAATGAAGTATTTATGACATAATTGATTATTCTAACCAATCAAAAAGACCTTTGATACAATGAGAAAATATCACTTATTCTTGTCTGGTCCCAAATGCAGAACACAGAATTCGGTGGATGTATTTACACTTCGTTTAAAGGACGAGTAAAACACCCGATCCACCACACGAAATAAGCATTAACATTGTTAACCACAATGTTTAACAATTGTTTATACATACCCATCAAACTATTTCTGTTTTTTTTTCCACTAGAGGACCCCAAAAGCTATATGAATGGTTTCGCTATATGTGAATGACGTTCGTAACAGTGTGATCTCCCCCCCCCCCAATAGATCCAAGGCGACACGAATCGGCTGGCCCCGGGCGTCACCGCACGTATGACGGCCACGTATATAGCCATGCGTGTTGATACGCAGATAGAGACGAAGGTGGACGGTAGTAAGAGCTTTGCATGAATAATGTGCTCCACGACGTGATCTGAACTTCTTGGAAGGGATGGACGAACGTGGACAGGGTCTGTACAAGATCCTCCTGTCCCTCCCCCTCGCCCCTCTGCGCAGCAACCCACCGGTCGGGGACGAAGAAAACGACGGGGAGAGAGAGCAGGTCCGGAATAAAGGCAGATCGGAGATATCGGATCGATCGGGTAGATTTGCGTTTTAATGAGGTGTGCTTGCGCGCCCGATGCCCGGTGAATCTTGAGGAGACCAAGTGTAACGGGACGAATTGAATTGATCGATTGCATCGACGTTTAATTGAACCCCGAGACATGGGACGAGTCGACGTTCGGTAAATTGTGGGTAATGTGTACTACATCGCGCCGATCCAACGTTTGGCTTCAACGGGCTTATTGTCCCTTCCCGACGTAGTGTTCCGTGTGCTTGAAACGTGTGCTCGGAGAAAACGTTCTTGGAAATCTCAAGATTTCACTTGTATGTATTGATACTTATGTGATATGAGATTTTTTTGGATTTGAGAGATTCTACCAGTTTCGGGATTACTTGAACATAGACTAGTGTAGGTTAGGCTTGATCCGTGTGCTTGAAACGTGTGCTCGGAGAAAACGTTCTTGGAAATCTGAAGATTTCACTTGTATGTATTGATACTTATGTGATATGAGATTTTTTTGGATTTGAGAGATTCTACCAGTTTTGAGGATTACTTGAACATAGACTAGTGTAGGTTAGGCTTGATCTGTTCCTAATCAAGATACAGTAAATTCTGAATAAATGCTTGGAAAGATCTCGACGTTAAATGCTTCTGCTTCATCCCCACTACAGGAAATAATCGATGAGTGTATAGAAACTCCTCGACACTGAGTGTTCACACGTTATCCCCACCACTAGAAGGGTCCCCCATGGATCCAGTCAAGCGTCCAATGATGGGGATGATATCTAAACACTCAGTACCATTGAGCTTTCGAACACTCATCGATGATTTACTATACTTCTCCTAATCTTTGTGGATCGTCAGCAAAATATAAAAGCAAGCTACCACAGAGGTTCGACCTGAAATTTAAAGGTTGCAGATATACTTGTCCCTCTACGATAACTGTTCCAAAGCAATCTTGAGTCCCGAGCATTAATCAATGATTTACTGTACAATTCTACCCACAGTCGAGTTACTCAAGTCACTTAAATCCTTCGAACCGCATCTACCCACCAATTCGAAGGAAAAACCTTCAAACAAACCCAACCCCCAGAAACTTTCCTTTCACATCGTAAGAAAAATCATCGATGGATCCCGAGGTGGTCGTGGGTCCATCTCGTTGAAATTCTATCGAGCCAAGAAGACCGTCCTGCGCCGATGGCCGGTGGGCCGTCCAGCTGCTTCCTGCGCGGCCATCATCCGGGGCGCGTAGCGATCAGAAGAGTGTACACCGGTGGCAGGAAAACGAGCGGCGCAACGGTAGCAGCTTCATCGGGGCGCTATGCAAATAGGATCCTGATCGTGACGCGGGTAGGCAAACACGCGACGTACAGGTAACAGGCCAGGGGCTTGCTGCCGAGGGCCACTACCGAGTGAGTCCTCTCCTCCTCTTCGTCTTGGTCGTCCACCTCGTTCTGGTCGTCTTGTTCTTCTTCGAGAACGTACCAGGAGTCGTATTATGGTAGTGTGCGCCCTCTTTTCACGGGGCCACGACCCATGCCAGAGAGATGCATGCCACTCGTACCGATGCATCCCGGTGGAACACTTTGCTTTTCTCTTTCTCTCTGCTCTCCCTCCCACCGTTACCTCTCTTTGTCTCGCGACCATCACCACGCCTGGTGTCCTCCTCGTTCCTCTTCCGGCGGCGGGCACACCGCGACTGTCTTTTTCCCCTCTTGCCCTACACGCCGGCATCGTGGAGATATGCTAATGCAGCCGTCCCGATCGTGACACTGCGGCTGCTAAGTGAGAGCTCAAGTCGCAACCTTCTCATCGGCTCCTACGCCGCGCCAATGTATACCCGTGGGCTTCCTCGTGCTCCTCTCGTTGATCTCGGCCCCCGGTGTTCCTGGTGCTCGGAATACACCGGGGAATCGTATTCTTGACGTTCCAACGGACCTCTTTCTACTCATCGTCCGCGACTGATTCCGACCGGGGAGCATAGACGGAGGATTCGTTTCGACAGACGATCGCTAGCAGGTTGACACTGATGGGATTCGGTGGGTCTAGGAACGTGGAAATAGGCAGTGACACTTGGGAGGTGATCTTGACAGGCGGACCGTGTAATATTGTCTGGAGTAGTGGGAGATAGACCAGTTTTAGAGGACAGTAGTTTGGTGGCAAATACTTCTGTTGAAAGGGACCATGTCAGGGACTTGGAATGACATCACGAAGTTCATCGAAGATTAAGTAGTCTGTCTGGGTACTGTCGATGATATTTAGAGCCTATAGTCACATTAATCTCAGGTGGAATTTTTGTAGGATCGTAAATTGTATAAGAGTAGAGTGGTACTTCTGAGAATAGAACTGATCAGTGATGAAAATGTAGATTACCAGTGTAATGGAGGGGTCCAATGAAAGAGGGAGCTATACCATCAAACGTAGAAAAATGAGATTTTTTATTCATTCTGGCACGTCTTGGTGCCTAGTTATTATCCCTTAATTTATATTTTAGTGTAAAAATTCCCGGCTATACTATGAATTGTATATATTATGTATGATATACACCACTTTTTATAGCTGGTGATATAGCTCCCTTTTGAACTGGACTAACGGAAAAAGACCGAATCGCTGTACATTTTCAAAGAGCTCTATTCCACCCCTAAAGCTTATGGAATCATCAAGAAGAATTTAATTGTAATATCCAGCTATTGTATCAAACATTGGATATGTTTCCGTCGCACAAGCTGTTACCAACGTCGGATCAAGGGGAGCTAGGGGACCCGGGCCCCACTTTCCAGGAGGCTCTATTCTGAGCCTCCAATTTACATCACAAAATAATTGAATAAAAACTGTCTTTACTGTATTCCATTTGAAACCATTCAAAATTACAAGTATAAAAAAAACTGGGATGAAAGTTATTAAAATTATTTAGCGTATAGCGTATCCTCCCTCGTTTTTCAACCACAGGGCCCCTCGAAGAATAGTATCCCGAACCCCAAAATGTCTTAATCCGAGCCAGACTGTTACGCAAAGTGCATCGAATACCTTCCAGTTTATTTTGTCTAGCCTCTCGCCTCTTATTGTCGTTACCAGCCCCGAGCATTCTTAATTGCGCGTGCATGCAAGCGTTCCCGATCGAGAGAGGGCTGCACCTTACTCACCTACAACCACCTACGAACCGCCGCCAACCACCTCCGGGTGCTGAGGGTGTAATATATCTCGAAAAGAAGAGGACCCCTCGCTTTATGCGAGAAACGAACAGCCCGCGACCGCGTGAGAAACGGTCGTCGGAAGCCACTTCGCTCTTTCGCCGCTTCAAACGGCTTTGTTTCCCTTTGTCGCCGTGTGAGAGCTTGTTCCCCGGTTGTACCCGTTCCGAATTTCTCGAATCGCTTCGTAATAAAGATAACGTTTACACTCGGTTCGATGGTGTCCTCCCGGTCTTCCATGCGCACGCCTTGATTTTAGCCGACCGCTTCGGGTGGGCAGAATGGTTTTATTCGAAACTGTAAGAGGTGTGTATACCCACCCTAATAGAACTTGGTCGTGTGAGCAACGACACGGGTGTATTCACTTGATGTGAAATCTACTGGAAGATTGAATATTTTAATATTCAATGTATCATCTTTAATGATAATGGGTGATACGTCGATATTGAAATAGTTACGTAAAACGCATGTTACGAGATTTATAAACCGAATTTCTGAAGCTGCGTATGGTAATGCCTAAAAATATCTAAATGAATACCGTAAAGCAGCGTTTACGCTAGGCAACTTTTGATCGACCGACCGAGTCGATAGACTGTCAAATACAGTAATTCCTCGATAAATGCGACACGAGCAACGGCGTTATTCCCACCACTGGGGTAGTCCCTCTTTGGAACCAATCAAAACAGAGTAAACAAAAGCTAAGCAGAGGCTCAACTTTGAGCAAAAAGAATTTACGAGGTGCTGTGAAACATTTCCGTCTCTCTCTAGTTCGTCGCGATCATGGAAACATTACTGTACTTATTCCTGTATCTTAACTTTCTTCTGGGATCGTACTATTCTCGAACAAGTATTTACACGTCACTGTCTACCAGCGTGTCACCAGAGTATCGCAAAAGGAAAGTATCCCAATTGTGTAGCAACCACGCGATCTCGTTTATCGGCTGTTAAGAAGCTCGCGTCGTCTACACATCCACGATAAAGGTGTTCCAGGTTTTAACTTGTACACCCGTGCAATTAAGAATGCCTCTCCCCCTACCCAGGGAGCAACAAGCAAACGAAGAAATAGACGGCGAATGAGATAGCATTAGAAAAGCGTGGAGAACAGGCATAAAAAGAAATCCGTGAGGGGGTTGGAGACAAGAGGGAAAGAACGTGGCGTGGTCTGGGTGCCGATCCATCGATGACCGCTTATTTACAGAGAGAGGCAGCAGAGGAACACGACCGAGCTGTAGATGCGAGCATGGGATAGCCTAGAAGTGCGCTGCAACCCTTTGCCCAATCTCCTTCGGCATCTTGCCTCCGTCCTCTTCCTTCTTCTTCTTCTTCTTCCCCTCGTTCGTCCTACGAGTCCTTCTCGAGAGATCGAACGGAGACTCTACGTCCGACCACGTCGTCGAGCCTCGCCCAAGGAGGCAATTAAAGCATCCGGGTAATTCGACGGGGACGATACGCGTGTCGTCTCGATTTCGAGGACAACCCACCTGGACTGTCGTTGGTGTTCCACAGTCGTTCGATGTATCCACGAGATCGGAAACTGGCAGAGGATTCTCAGATGCTGTGTTCGAGAAGCTGCCGGAGGGATGCTGTTACACCTATTTGGCGACAGGATATTTTTGAAGTGGGAGATTCGATGATAGTCGCGCATGGGGTTCTAGAAGAACACCACTGTTGGCCTACTCGGCACGGATAGTTGGCGAACAATTACAATTATTAAAAACCACTCTGGCCAAACTGTGGCTCTTCTACACCCTTACTGATGCTCCCGTATATCTGGACCCCAAGTGTATTGACTAACACTTTTCAAACTTTAGATAGCGAACCAAAAATGTGAAAATCTTGTAACTTTGGAACCGTTCAGTAAGAATTCATTTATACACTATTACTTACAATCGGACAGAGTGAAAAATTTGATTCCTGGGAAGATTGTAATATGTAATTATTTTTTTTTAAAAGTGGACCTCTTCAATTTTTGTTCGACAAGGTAAAATTTAACCAAGACCTAGGCACTGATAGACCCTGACCAGTCAAATAACTCCGCCTTATATCCTTCAGAAGGTATCATACCCAAGTTACCAGATTTGAACTCCGCACTGTGTCTGAAACCCAAAACCAGATGAGCAAAGATAAGTCGACGGAATATCTCAGGGCAATCTATCGACGTGATCTATCCGATGGATGAAACCGAGATATTCCCCGCGTGTTCCCGAATAGTTCTAAGAAAGACGGTTCCGTTTCGTGGGATCGGGCCAATAGCCTACAACATAACCCCTCTAGCTTAGTCCGAGATTTCGACGCGAGAGCCGGCGGTGGCAGCCCCTTTCGGCATCGAACCGACACGCCGCGACGCTGTCGGCCGAATGGTGGGGATTTCAGAGGCGCGCGAAGGGTGCAGCGCCGCGAGTGGGGTGGCCTCTGGTGTAGGGGGATAGATAAATGAATAGAGAGAGATAGGATGGAAAGGGCCTGGCAGTTGAGAAGGGAAACAGAGAGGGTACGCAAAGGCTGGCGTGAGTGGCGTGGCGAGCGACCATTAGGAAGCCGAACGGCCATAGAGACGCATCGTTGATCGTGCGTGTGCCGGCCTTCTTTCCTTTTTTTTTTCTTCTTTCTTGTACTTTCTTCCGCTCACCCGTGACTTCCGGCTCCGTCGAAGCCTCCCCCCCCCCTGACCAAATCGCTTCCACGCGGGGATCCGTGATGGTCGTTTCACGGGAGGCAGTGGATCGTCGTTGGGGTGCATTCAAGAAATGTACGAACATTATCGAGAATATATTCCACGTGTATTTTTGTATTTGTGAAATCTTTGCTAGTTCACTGTGGTTTGGAAACATCTAGTTTCAAGTATAATTGATAATCTGGATATGATTAGAGTACGCTGAGGATCGTGGAAAGTATGATTTTTCTTCTATTGGATTTTCATTTTGTTCGCTTCTGTTTCAGGGGAGGATGAGGAATGGAGCGACTCGGAGAAGGCACCGTCGGTGAGCAGTGGCGTGGACGGTGGTGGATCAGCGGTTTCCAGCCCGATCGCGCCGGTCGTCGAAGAGGAATCGAGCCTCCCCCCACCGCCGAGACTAAATCCCCCCTCGTCGTCGGTCTCGATCGCGAATTCGACCGCAGAGGATATCAGATTGAGGCTCAGCGTTCTCTCTGAGGACGCTCGAAAACGACTGGCTAGTCTTACCGAAGATATCGAGGTGAGCAACAATAGCTTATATAAGACGATAAAACAATTTTAAAATTACAAATGACTTTTGATATATTGCCGCGGTGAGCTGTGGAAGAATAAAATTCTAGTAAACGGCAATATGTTGAAATGCCCCCAAGAGCATTGTATCAAGCGGCAATATATCAAGAGTTCGCTGTAATGTCGAATCTGTTTTCAATATCGATCATCTAATTTCCATCCACGTTTTCAGGTTGCCAGGAGCTTAAGAGACCGACATGCCCACACGAAACCCAATCAGACCCGAGAGTCGAGTCCCAAAGACACGGACGAGGAGACGATGGTCGTGGTCAAGGAAGAGGATTGCCAGCCAAGATCGTCGTCATCCTCGTCCTCCTCGATCCGAAGGAGAGATTCCATTTGCAGGAGAGACTCGGAAGACTCCTCGAGACGTTCGAACGCGGACGATCCCCCGTCCGAGAAGAAACTGAAGCTCGACGATGAAGCAACACCAAGACTGAGACTCAATGCTAGTCTGGCGACGGACCCGGCTCTTCGACCCGCCGCCGTGGCCGCACTCACCGTCAAACCTGAGAATACCTCGCCGCCGAATCCTGTACCGCCTCTACCGGCCGGTCTTCAGAATGGTAACGCGCCCTAAACGTCTCCTCGCTTAGATAATCAAATGACCGGTTTTACGTACGGTACAAATAGGTATATAAACGTCTCTGTACGGTTCGTTCAATTTTCAAGAAGTTTTTAATTTCCTTTGGAACCTGGTAGAATAGTAAATGGAGTAAACAGATCTTGGTTTGAGTCTAGTTCCAGTGAATTAATCCCCAAATATCTGTATTTGCATAAATATCCGTAATCTAATAACCATATACAGTAAATCCTCGATGAATGTTCGAAAGCCACCTGACAAGGATGTAGGTCCCCAGGTGTAACGTTCACGTTTGTAATCAGTTTGGAAAAATTAATATTAAATGTTCAGTAGAGGAGCCTTCGAGCACTCATCGAGGATTTAGTGCACCGTTTTAGTACCATCTCTAGCAATCGAACTAAATAAAAGCAAACTAATATTCAACTCACATTTCAGCGATTGCGTCGGGTCGATTATTCGTGTTGCCCACCGACGGCAAAGAAACGATCACCGTGGAACCAGCCAGGCCGGCGCCTTTGATCTGTCCACCGTGCGGCATCCGTTTCAGTTCGGCGAGCACGCTGGAGGCACATCGGACATTTTACTGCGCGCATCGTCCACGGCTCGAGGACGAGACCACGAACGACGAGGACGACGAGAAGTCGAGTAAATTCGAGGTCAGAAAAGCGTACGCTTGCCCGCATTGTTCGTACAGCGCGGACAAGAAAGTGTCGTTGAACAGACACATGAGGATGCACGCTGCATCGCCAGCACCACCTGCGATACCAACAACGCCAGCTGTTGTCGCGACCACGCCGACTACCGGCGCTGCTGTCGCTGCCGCCACCGCGACAGCCTCGAATGGGTCGTTGAACGAGGAGGCGGAACGATATTGCAGAAATTGCGACATCCGGTTCAGCTCGTTGAAGACGTACAGAGCGCACAAAACTCATTATTGCAGTACCAGGCATGTGGTTAAAGATACACCGCCGCCTAGCGCGGCGTCCTCGTCGGTGAAGGCGTCGCCACCGACGACTGCGAGTCCTGGGGACTCACCTCCACCTCAGCCCTGTCTGGCACTGCCCACCAACCCGATTCTGATAGTACCGTACTCTTTATTCCGGGGAGCTAGTGTACTGGCCGCGCCGACTCTGCCTGCGCCCGATACCGCATGCTTCCTCCTGCCAAATGGTTTGCAAATTTTTTAAATAGTAGGATAACAGTGTTTAAAAAGTTGGGTACAAGTACTCTATTCTGTTATCGGTACAGGTCACCTACAGCCAATGACGAGAGGTCTCGCAGCAACAGCACCGAACGCCGTGGTCGAACCACCACCTGTCCTTCGAGCAGCGAACAAGCCAACAACACCCGCATCGGTGGTGGCGTCGTCTACGTCACCACCTGGCTCAGTGCCGTTAGATCTAAGCGTTCGGAAGTCACCGGCACACCAAGACGAAAAGGAGAACAGGGTATCACCGGCTCCCTCATCTCTACCTCCGCCACCTGGTAGTCCAAGATCCAGAGGAAGTGGAAGTCCCAGAGCCAGGTCTATTGGTTCAGCTCCAACAACAGCTGGAACCGTTGCGCCTCCTCCGCCGACCGAGCTTGCCTTGAGATTAGCCGAGCTGCCACCACCGCCTGTTCCAGGGGTTCTTGTTAAACAGGGTGTCTCGAGGTGAGTTTACTTTAGTCCTTTTTAAATACGATGGTATCTTACGGGGAGGTGTTTGTCAAATCGGCCTTGTATTAAATACTACTCCAAATCATTGTATCCCCAGGTGCAAGGAATGCAACATTGTCTTTTGTCGCCACGAAAATTTCGTCGCGCACAAGAAGCACTATTGCCAAGCGAGAGAAACCACGGTCAGTAATAGTCCACCGCCACCAGGCACACCGTCGCCCCCTTTAGTACAGTTAATATGCGCCGCGTGCGGTATTAAGTTCGCATCCATGGACAATTTGGTGGCCCATCAAGCATTTTACTGCCCGAAGAGGCCGGAACCTCAAGAACATCACTCGAGATGCACCAAGTGCAAGGTTTGTAATTCGATTCCTGACATAACTCTTCAAATGAAAGCAGGCGTTGTTGAATGAAATAATTATTTTCGTACAGGCTATAATCGAGCCTGGATCCACCCATACGTGCACCAGTGGAACCACTGGTGGTTGGAGATGTCCCGTGTGTGGTGCGGTTAGTCCCACAGCAGGAGCTGCCCAGCGTCACATGGATGCTCATCAAGGTGTCAAGGCTTTCAGATGCACGATCTGTCGTTACAAAGGAAACACGTTGCGTGGTATGAGGACGCATATAAAAATGCACTTTGAGAAGCGCGGGGCCGATCTGCAGGTACAAAAATATCGAATATTAAATTCAATTAGATAATAATCAAATTATCTAGAACTATAGGCTATTACATTTATTTTAAAGATTAATCCCATAGCGCCTGTTAGCTACTAAGCGTTTCTGAATATTTTTCTTACAGGAAGAAAATTACATAACCTGCGTGCTAGACGACGAAACAGTTTTACCTACCCCAGAACCCGCTCCAGCCACTACTCCCGAAGAAATCCCTGGAGAGGTGCAGGTGAACGGCAAAACAGAAGTGCGAAAGAGTCCGCAGCCTCCGCCACCTCCACCCCCACCTCCTACGGTCACGAGCAAAGTGAAACAGGAACGTGAAGACACACCGCCACCGGAAGAGAGTCTCGATCCGAACAAAAGCGGTCCCCGTTACTGTCGGTCGTGTGACATCAGCTTCAATTATCTTAGCACGTTCATAGCTCACAAGAAGTTTTACTGCTCGAGTCACGCCGGCGAGGCGAGCAACAACAACAACAACAATAACAATAATAATAACTCTAGCAGCCACGCCACAACGCCACCAAGCGGCCGAACTGAAGCGTCCGTGCTTTAAAAGACTCTCAAGAATCGTATAAGGCGTCTAACGGTGATCGTTTTCCGACATCATCACCTGGGATGATCCGACGGGACTGTTAATTGTTGCCAGTTTATATATATACATATATATATATATAATAGAATTATCAACTATCCGTTTTAGTTGACTACCGTTGTGTGATTTCTGTTGATCCAGGGAATTGTTTGTACTTATAAGTTGTTTCAACCGACGTGTACATATACGCGTGCGTGGACACGGGAGCTGCGGAAGAATAAAACGAGGTTCTGAGCGGCGACATTTAGGCGGTCGTGGCCGGTAGTAGTGTTTCGGTAGTACGCTTTGGAGAACGAGTGGACGTAGAGAGTGAAAAACTAAAAAGAAAACTAGCGTGAAATATATTTGACACATACCAAAGTGAGGCTGCCCGATGAGATAGATGCGTGCTGTGTAAGATGGATCGTAGTAGATTGTTCGATTTAGGGTGGAACGACGATGTAACTTGGTCTCGAATGCCACGACCGACCCGATACAAAGGTGTGCAATCTCATGACTCTTCAATAATCTCGTAGCTGTAACTAATTAATCGACATACCTAAGGAATTACGGATAATAAAAGATGAGTGTAAAATGTTGTACAGTAGATGAGTAGAGTATTACCGGAACGATAGTAATTATCCCGATTGATACCAATCTCAAGCTTGTGAAAACGCGCTAAGTTGCAATATGACATTTAATTTATTATAAATATATAAATATAAATAAAAGTGACTTAATGTCCATAAATCGCGCCGATACACATCGGGGAAGGGGGGCGGGGAGGGAGGGGGGGGGGTAAGTACGTTGATAAATGCACCCATAGACTGCCATAAGAATCGAGGATTTCCATGTTGTTTCCCAATTGTTACGAAGGAATGAAAGTTCCATAGTATAAATTGGGATTGTTCTACCAACGCATTTGCTTCGTACGATACAATCAAAAGAGCAACGAGGAGTGTTTACTTGTGAACAAGTAACAGAACTCGTTGCGAGCGCGTAAATGTAAAAATTAGAATTAAGGCCAGTGTTACACGTATACGCAGCGTACTATTCATATCATATATTAACGAGTTCGTTGAATGGCATCAATCTTTTTTTCTTTTTCCCCTCGTACGATACTTCAACGACGAGAAAATCACATTGATGTGTGCGTTGTCGAACCGCGACAGCATATCCAAAAATCTCAGTTACATGTAAAATTGTTTTTCGTATTTCGACGACTAGCGTAGTCAGATAAACGCGAACCATTCGCGGATACTTTTTATAAAGCTAACTGTTACGTTATTTACGGGGTCCCCTGTTACCCTTGATGATCGCTGTCTAAAGGAACGCAGGACTCGCGATATTCCATTTAAAAATAAATACAAATGATTTGATAACGCATCACGATTAAGGATACCCTTTATTGCCGAACACTTGTAAATCTCTATCCGGTACTTCCAAACGATTTGTTATACATTATAAATCTGGTGTATTATTATATGCCATATATCGTCGAAAAACGGTTCTTTTTCTAAATACCTATACACCCTCCTCTGTCATCTTGACGCCTAGGTTTACTTTTATTGTTTTTATTTTGATAGATGAAATTTACATGCAAGATATATCTATATAAATATGTAACAAATATACAGGCATAAATAAAATTCTAAGACCATTATGATCCTTGCTTCTACACAGTAGTAGGAATACGTTCGAGATAAACGAATTCGATTTAGAGAACAATTTTAATTACAAAACAAGACATTTGTTCATTTACATATGGTTTAAAGTGTTCACAATGTAGAAGCTTTACAAAAATAAGTGTGGGTGGAGTGCAATTATACTGAATTCATAGTTTAGCTATCAGTAGAAAAAGACTTATATACAATTAGAATATTACTAGAAAGCTTAACATTAATCCTTATCAGAATCTGTGTTATCATCTACTTCTTCAAATACGTATTCTGCACTATCATCGCTATTACTATTTTCCTGATCTAATTCTTTTTTCATCTTTGCCTTGTACCTTGCATATTTATAACCGTAAGCTTCTACATCACCCTCATCAACTGCATAAACAAAATCATCTTCGCTAGATAAATCAGATCGTTCATCAAACCTCATTCTCCTAACAGCTTTGCTCATATCATCTTCATCAATTGAACTTCCAGAGTGGTCTGAATCAGGATAATCATTTCTCCAATTTGACTCAGAATTAGAATCTTCTGACTCACATTCAGCTTCAGGATAACCATTATCTCTATAATTATCAAACACTAGCTCTTGATCAAACGGATGGATAGACACCATATCATCTATGTACACTTCTTTATCAGTTTGCCCATAATATAAATCATACACATAACTGTCACTCTATAAAACATCATTAAATTATATAAAGATCAGCTACAATCACAAGAATATAAAGCTATTAATTGACAATTACTTTT
This sequence comes from Dufourea novaeangliae, assembly GCF_001272555.1. Classification (NCBI taxonomy): domain Eukaryota; kingdom Metazoa; phylum Arthropoda; class Insecta; order Hymenoptera; family Halictidae; genus Dufourea; species Dufourea novaeangliae. Next base: position 378,885 of record NW_015373934.1, read on the forward strand.
TCCGTGGAATGTTCCCTTGCATTAGCACACGAAACAGAATCCTCTACATCTATTACTGTCATGACCTTGTCCTCTAATACTTCGAGTTTAGTACTGTCCAAAGATCGAAAACAATTTATTACTTTGTAACGATTATCCGCTGAAGCCTGTTTTGTTTTCTCTCTAACTTTGTTTAAGACATCCACTGGATGTTGTTTGAAAGTCGCTTTTAATTCGTCTTTACTTAATGTTTGGATTAAGTGTTCAACAACATTATCTTCCTATTATAACGAACAGAAGCACATAACTTTTACAGATCTAAAGAATTAGCAAGAATTTTAATTAACTGTCTTTAAACTTCACCTGATTGTTGACAGTTCCAGCGAACTTAACAACAGTCGTCAATGGATCGGACGCAGCTGATTTTTCGGCTTCCTCATTTTCTGATGTTTTGAAACGTTTACAGGCAAGTAATAACGCGTTCAATGGCTCGTCATCGAGTCTACGTTTCACACGCAAGACCGTTGCCATTTTCTGATTTTTTTCAGAGATACTGGCAATAAACGTTTGCCCGTTTTAGAAATATTTTGTACTCGTACTCTAACCCGTTCCACTGACTTCGAAAATATTGACGCTATGGTGGCACCACAATACTACGACTCGTTAATTCGTTTAACTTGTGCCATAGACAAGGTATAAGTATAGACCAAGGCTGCTATTTAGATTTGGTTCCCCCAAACCAACGAATTTGCAAGAAAAAATGGCTATTGTTTCGCGTAAGACGGACCATGAACGCCTTCTACATTGTGTGGCCCTTATTGGTACCAATCCGTGGTGACGTTGGGTGACGTTTACGCAAGTATCGTAGATATATAGGGAGAAAGAATACGTAATATTACTGAAACCAATAATTAAAGTGTAATATAGATTTTTGGAGATCCGAGGGAGAGTCTAACACTGTTACAAAACATTTTTAATTGTAATTTCTATAGAGTTTTCTATATTCTTTTAAATCCTTTGTATACCATCGAATATCACGACATGAGAAAGGACTCTCGTTTTAACTAGCAATCCTTATGTGGCCGGAATGGGATGGACAAGTATTTTGACCGTCAGTGTATTTTATGCAACGCTTGCATGCTCAATCCAGAAGTCTAATGTCGACTTTTCAAAGTGTTAGCTCTGGATGTGCGACGCGTGTGACATGTGAAGTCAGAAAAAAAGAAACAGGACATAAAAAATTGTAAATCGAGTGGCGCCTCGGTAAGGGATGAACCCAGAAGGGTGGGTTTGTTGGTTAACGGAGATACCCGAAGAAATAATGGATTTAGATGAATTACTATACACGGACCCGTCTAGACGTATTCGTATCAGTATGTACTTAACAAAGTGCCGTAAGAACGTAAAATTTTGATTGATTTTTAGTTTATAGAGAGAACATTGTCTCGTGATATGTTTTGCAACTGACAACGACTGTTTTTATTTTATACGAACTGTAACCTACGAATGAGTGATACGATCACGGTGTTAACGAAATGATCAATCGTTACCTAGATCAATCTGCGGACGAATAGATTGTGGCGATATTACTAATTTCATTGAGATTTAATTAGTAAAAAATTTCAAGACATTTCTTAAGTATTGCCCCAATCTACTGATTGTATAACTTATCAAATCATGTATCATTGTCACTGTGTTGCATGGTTCCTGTACACAATAATATGAGAATTATATATTTATCATGCATTGTTATAAGTAGCATCAAGTTGTTCTTGAATGCTTTAATAAAGTGTAAACATTCATTGGGTTCACCGGGAGACATTCTAAATGTTTGTTTGTGCTCTCTGCTAGAGCCAATTAATTGTAGTGAAGGTGCCATGAAGTAAAATCAAAGGATGATGATGGGTGATCAGTTTCGTAGCAAAGTGGAGCAATATTCACCAAAATCGTCACCCAGGGGTGCACGTTCCCCTGTTGTTGCGCGTCAGGATTCTACAGGGACACTCAAAACAACCATTTCCCTGGGAAAGAATCCTTCTATTGTCCACAGTGGACCTTTTTACTTGATGAAGGAACCCCCTGGTATATATTTTGTGTAAGAACTAAAACAAATGTGAAATAGACATATTTTTTCTAATAAATTCTTTTGAATTAATATTTCAGGAGAAAGTGAACTTACGGGGGCAACAAATTTAATGGCCTATTATGGTCTGGAACACTCTTATAGTAAATTTAGTGGAAAGAAACTCAAGGAACAACTCTCTTCCTTTTTACCTAATTTACCTGGAATCATAGATAGACCTGGTCATCTGGATAACAGGTGCGTTAATATTGTAGCCTTTGATCTTATGAATTACTGTAATTATTTACAATTATTACTATTAAGACCTTAAACTATATTATTCAAAGATTTTTTATGTAGTGACTTGTTACTCTTTTTTGTTACTGTACATGTAAATAAAAATGCTGAAAATACCTATTCTCCTGGAGGTACTACATATGAATTCTAGAGAGCTTTTGTTTTTCAGTTCATTGAGATCTGTTATCGAAAAACCTCCAATAGGTGGAAAAGAATTATTACCATTAACTAGTGTCCAGTTAGCCGGTTTTCGTTTGCATCCCGGACCTGTAAGTAAACGTGACTGCATTGTGAAAAAAAATTGTTTTAAAACAAATGTTCAGACAGAATATAAAAAATGTCATGTTTTTGTAGCTACCGGAACAGTATCGTTATGTCAATCAGGCTCCACAAAGGAAACATAAAAATAAGCATAAAAAACACAAACACAAGCCAGGAGAAGTACCCACGGGTCAAGAAGCAACAATAACAGATATCGGTGGTTCGGATACTCACGAGAAAAAGCACAAGAAACAGAAGAGACACGATGAGGAGAAGGAGGCCAGGAAGAAACGGAAGAAAGAGAAAAAGAGAAAAAAACAGAAGCACAGCCCTGAACACACCGGAGGATTAACGCCGTCTCAACATTCCAATTCGTGATCTTTAATCTTACCTTTTTTGTTTGTATCAAACTTTTGACCTAATACTATAATTTACATGGACGCAATTGAGCTTCTCCTTTTTGGTAATCAAGAATACACATGTACAGATAACTATTGCAACTAAGCTACTTTCTACGAAAATTATATAAAACTGTGAGCTAGGTGAGCCCTGTGTTTTTTTTTATGAAGATTAGACTTCGATTATCTTGTACTCATCCGTTTCCTGCATTTGCGATTTTTATCGTAACATAGTACGTTCATTTCTATTTTGTTTATGTTTCAACCTATAACAGTTTTTCTTACGGCAATTGTACACTATCAGTATGTAATATAGAATCGACTGTGTAAAATGTATTTGTGTTTTACGTGTATACGTACGAAGTATACATGTGTTGCAATATACTATTCAACCCATCAAGATTATTAATTTTCAAAAAAAAAAAAAAAGAATTCTTTGTCGTTGATTCCTAATCTTTGTATGAAATTACCAGAAGTTTGTAAACAAAATGTAAAGAAGTTAAGCATCTTGATGAGTTAATGGGATATATGTTCAAATCATTACTGTAAACAAGGAGTATTTTCTGTGTAAATATTATATATCAAAAAAGCTGTAACAAGAATCAAACGACACTGCATCAAAGGTAGTGATTTTTAATTACGACTATCGACATGCAGTGTGTTTTGTTCACGAAATAAGACCAAAATTATGTATCGCACTGAAAACGTAAGCTAAGTGTAGTATTATGATAAGAGAATAATAAAAATTCAGTAAATTAACAAATTATCATGTCTATTACTTATTGCTGATGATATTAAATGCTCAAATTATGAATAATAGGTATTACTGACTGCATTCACATTCCATTATAAGTGTAAAGGTTTACACAGGACACATAAATTTAGATAATTGCAAAAAACGGTAAAATTATATCAATTGACGATCTACTAACGATTTTAGAATTCAAATTCGTAGGTATTACAACGGTAGTCAATTGACATGACTATGAATGTGTGAAACAGCGCCATCTAAGAAAGACGATTTCCGTTCTAGCGCTGAACATCCGGTAGGAAAACACCGAGTTGAAGCATTGAATTCGAGTCGTTCGGAATCGTCGTTGGAAAGTCACTCGATTCCCGCCATTACGTGCTTTTTCTACCGTGTAGCGATTTGATTACCGGAGAAAGGCACGATGACGGACACCCGTAAGTAAAGAAAAATTGCAAAATTTTTTACACTTAAGTCTGTGGTAAATTTTCGAATAACAGAATATCTATTTCCACCGAGAAACCGAATTTTTATTGCGAAAACTTGTTGGATAATATATTTCGTCGTAACTTGTAGGATTGCCACGTCTGATAATCCAGTTACAATAGAACTTTTTAATTATATGCTGTAAAATTTCAGAAAAAAAGCTACTTAAAATATTGTAATCTAACGTGAAAAATACAAGAAAATTATGAAAGTACCGTTTCTATGCGTCTGCATATGAGCTTTATTGATCGGCATTTCAAGCGTCTCATGCCACTTTTCTACTCCATTTTGTTATTCGATTTTTAGACAGTTTTCATTTTCGCCTACAATTCTCTGCTTAATTCCGTTTAATTTCTGTTTCATTTTGAAACACAACAATGGCATATTATGTGATTTCATGTGACAAAATACTATTACTACATAAAAATAGGCCTTGCCCAAATACATGATATTAGTCGCTATCAAATTTTTCTCTGTAATCACATGTATACTTTTGATCAATTTCAGTTATTATGAATATTTTTACTATAATTTAATACATTCCCTTTTTTCCAGGATCCTATAATATTTCTATATGAGTTATTTCTTTATATCATATTGCAATATTTATTGTTCAAACAATTGAATATTTATAAACAATATCAATGTTTCAGTAATTATATATATTATAAAATTATAGGGTAGCTCATATTCTAGCTCATAGTTTAGCCCTCGCAAAGATATGTGTGTAAATAGCATGGTCGTAAATTAACACATCGAGCAGCGATATATACCGATTGATGCCGCGGTATTCAGGACCGTGTCCTGCATTCTGTTGTAATAGCAGAAAAACTGCAAATATTAATTAGTGTTTACAATATTTTTAAGTTTTGTTTCAATACATAGTATACTATTTTACTGGGCCATTCTTTTTGGGTGGCCCTGATCAATGTTTTAGGTTCTCATCTTTTCATGTTTTTATCAATTCACATGTCCCGACACTATACACGTTCGTTGCCGCGTCGTCGCAGCATTTTTGGCACAAAATGACTTGTCCTTTGTGCCAGCGTCGGTGCCGCCCGTGTGTGATCAGCGGCTACCGTCGCAAATGCTGTGTTAAAACTGAAACAGCATTTGTTTGTGCATGTCTATCTTTTTAAAGTGTATAGTAATGTTTGTTTATCTATTCCAGAATATTCAAACTACCAGCAACAGGGGTACAATCAGTACAGTCAGCCACCACCTTCCGGTGGTCAGGATACTTCGTATCCGCCACCTTCTAGTGGTGGTGGCAGCTATAATCAATATAGTCAACCACCACCAAGTACTGGAAGCAGCTATGGCAGTTACAACAGTTACAATTCCAGCGGTGGGCAAGACTACAATCAGCCGCAGAGTCAGAACAGTTACAGCCAAAACAGTTATGGGAGTGGAGGTGGTTCTGGAAATAATAGCGGCAGTAGCAATTATAGTGGGAGTTATGGACATGGAGGTGGAGGAGGAGGTAGCGGTGGTTATAATCGTAATAATTCTAGTGGAGGTTATGGTGGAGGTATATAATATATGTTAAATAAGTGAAACTGTAATTGTTGTAATTGTGTTTGTGAGTAGGAAATGTAAATCAAGTATATATGTATTTACTTAGGCCAAGGAGGAGGCGGTGGCAATAGATATGGCGATCGCGGGGGATACAATGACCGCTCTGGCGGTGGCTACAAGTAAGTACATTGTTTACAATATATACTTATACATACGTATGACGAAGCGGAGAAAGTTATAAGACCAATTAAAGATTCAGTTATGTATCGAGAGTAACGATTAGTAAAAAGGTAATACATTCATTGAATTAATCAAGGTATGAAATGAAGTTCTTATGAGAGTATTGAAAACTTGTTGTCTCTTTGCAAATGGATTTATGCCCTCTGGGCGTTAATATGTTTGAAGTGTGCCTACAGGTTTAACACACAGGTATAACTGGTTAAGGTAAACACAGGTTGTATATGACAAATGACGTAAAATGGTTATAATGTGTGATATGTTCTGATTCTGCATTTACTGGAATAAGTAAAAACGTGATGCGTACATGTATTAAGGTTTCGCATCGATCATACCTGTAATGCAGTTAATACTGCCACTGGGGCCACTGTTGTTTAAGTCCTATCATCATAGGATTATTGAAATCGACTAGACAATCGAAAGACGTTCAAAGTTTTGTAAGAGATTGCAATTACTTGGTGTAGTGAACAAAAAAAATATATCATTTGTAAGTTGAAATTTCAATGAATCCATTGGCATTTGTTACATATGATTTAATGATTTGTTATCTTCAGTTATTCAAAAACCATTTATTTTTTCTTCTGAATATCATTTACTCCATTATTTTGTGCTGTTCTATCAAAATCAAAGTATATATATTTACATAAACGAATCAGTAGTAATCTCTTACCATTAAACTTTCAAGTACAATAGTTGCACATATCTTTCAAATACAATAGTTGTATAGGTGTGAATAGGGTAATGTTTTACAGTTTTCGACCATTTTGTCTTTGGTAAAAGCTGTTACATTAATTACTTTTACGAAAAGCACTGCTTTATTCTTGGTTTTTTGTCCATATTGTTACCACGATATATAGGTAATTTTATGCATGCTGGACACGACCGACTAACGCGACAGTGGACAAGACTTACCCCTAGTATTAAGATAATATGACTACAGACATTTAGACAGTAGGTACATCAAGAAGAGAGGTGGCGAGCAGCATTTGATTCGCCATGCATCGATCGATCGATCAGTCTGTCCATGAGTCAACTCATTGGTATATCTGCTTCTGTGTTTTAGCAGTGGCGGTGGCCGTGGTGGTTATAACAAAGGTAAATGCACCAGACTGTCTGTACGAGTCTGGTGCTATTCAAGCTTTCACTCTAATATTTACAATCTAAATACTCGGTTACTTGTATTATATGAAAGGGCTGCCATGCAACATTGTTAGGGGTGTATTTGTCTCGGACCAATAACGTAACATTTGATCGCAATTCTTTAAGATGTTTAAAAAGGAGAGTAATTACTATGATGTTACTGCAGCGCTGTCAAAGCTCTTTTAATCACCAATTGCTTTTTTCCTATAAATAACGAATATTTGCTTTAACACATTGAAAGTTTCTTTTCTGAAAATTTTAACATATTGAAAAGTTAAACAACTTGGAAGTAGTCATTTATCCAAAACATGAATGCGCTATGCGTTTGTAATGTTAAATTTCATAGGGAGATTCTTAAAAAAAAAGGGAGAGAGAGAGAGACGTACTAATGTAAATTGAAGGTTTAGTGATTTGGTTCTCTAATGGCACGTGTGCCATTTTTATCAGCATTTCTGCTGCTTACACAGACACAACAGTGTTTAAAAAAAAAAGTTAGGAAGTAATCATATAAAAGGCAGCTGGTGAACTTCGTACCTATCCCAGAACAATCGAAACTTCCCCACAGTATGTATTAGGGAAATGGTGAAGGTGGAAATAATGTTGCAGCCCTTTTGTATGCTAAGCTGCAACCTTGTGTTCTCTACGTATCATTACATGCTACTAAGAATTGTAGGGCAATGAGTACTAATACTTTTGTTAACGCACGGGTCCAAAGAAAGAAATGTATCGTAAAAATCGGTAACTTTAAGCGATGAAGGTGTTACAAATATTCTATATGTATAATAACTGAAGTACTATGAATCGACAATGTAACAGACCTCGAAGATGGTTAACATGGATGTATAAGTAGGCCAGACAAAATTCAGATATTCATGGGGTGTACAAGAAATATCTTAATTGTATGTTCCTAAGCATATACATGAATTTAAGAAATTCTTTGTGTACATCGCAAGAGGAATTTTTTTCACTAAGGAAAAGATAAATGGAAAAAAGTAAACTTAAAATACGTTTAGTTTCATTATTGATATGACTTACAAATTCTAAGCATACTGGAAATTCTTCAAGAAGAAATCGCATGAAAACATTCGATTACTCGCCCAAGGTACAAATATTTTGCTGTTTTCAACCCGACACAAAAGTTTTCCACTTGTTAGCTTAGACTCGAGTAGGTTTAGGGACAGTAGATTTGCAAGTATTATTCCTACTACGACAGGTGCGGTACCAGATCAGTTCTTAATTCCTATCATATTACAGGGGGCTACGGTGACCGTGGTGGTGGTGGCAACGATGGAATGGTTACGCAAGAAGATACTATATTTGTATCTGGTATGGATCCAGCGATCTCGGAGGAAGAAATCTGTCAACACTTTGGAGCTATTGGTATAATCAAAGTGAGTAAACTTATCTACAAGTATTTTCTATCCAAGATAATACAGAAGATAATACGATCGTTCGATGTTTTATGTGTAGCATGATAAGCGGACTGGCAAGCCCAAAGTGTGGATGTACAAAGACAAAAATACGGGTAAATCGAAAGGCGAAGCCACCGTAACTTACGATGATCAGAATGCCGCACGTTCAGCGATAGACTGGTTCGATGGGAAAGAATTCAAGGGGCGTACTATAAAAGTACAAATAGCCCAGCATAAAAGTAATTGGCAAGGTAACCGTACTGGCGGAACCCGCGGTGGTAGTGGCGGCGGCGGAGGCGGTGGTGGCCGAGGTCGAGGAGGTGGTGGCGGTGGCGGCTTTGGCGGTCGTGGGGGTGGTGGCGATAGGGAAGACCATCACCGTGGCGGTGGTGATGATCGACGCGATGGAGGTGGTCGTGGAGGAGATTGGAGGTAACTACATGACTATATCATTACTTATTCTGCAACGCACCGATGATATAGAGAAAAAAAAACACTTCGACTTGTGTGATAACCTTGCTAGAATATCGTTTTTACCTTATGTTCTTTCTGTACGTGAATAGGTGTCCCAATCCTGAGTGCGGTAACACTAATTTTGCTTGGAGAGATCAGTGTAATCTCTGTAAAAGTCTGAAACCAGAAGGTGCCGGTGGCGGTGGTGGTGGCGGCGGCGGTGGCGGTGGTGGCGGAGGCGGAAGAGGCAACCGCGGTGGCGACAGAGGTGGTCGTGGAGGCTTCCGAAGTGATAGAGGAGGTCGTGGTGGCGACAGGGGCGGAAGAGGTGGATTCCGTGGCGGAGACAGGGGAGGACGAGGCGGTCGCGGTGGACCAATGAGAGGAGGTGGCGGGTTAGTACCTATAATACTTTTTAACACGTTCCGTGCCCAGGCTTTCTCGCGGGACTTTCCGGTTACGTCACATGGGTTGTCATTGGTCCACTGGGCATGAAACAATATAACTTCCGAATTATTAATAGATTGTTCGCGTTAATCAACATACTTAGGGAGATAAGCAGAAATTTATTACGAGCTGTTAGGTTCAGAATAAAGTAATACTTAGTAACTATTTTCAGGAAAAAGCGATCTAAGAGAAGGGCCTCCTACCATTTTGTTTTGGAATTACTGAAACTTATGCCCAATTAACATTCGGTTTTAACATCTGTTTTAGTATTTGAAATCAATTTATTAAGCAATAGCCCTTATCCTTGCGCCACTTTTCCCCTCCAGAGGAAGCCGAGTTTGCTCGCGAGAGTACACTGTATTGTGCACAAAGAGAGTAATAGTTTGGTATTAATTTTATGTTTTGTTTCAGACGAGGAGATAGAGACAGAGATCGTCAACGTCCGTATTAAGAATACCGTGACAGTGATTATTCAAAATCACTTATCAGACATACTGTACACATTTTGTACACAGTTTCGACGTGATGTACATTATTCGCCCTAACACAGAACTCATGTGTTACAACTCCATTATCATCGATTTGTTTCTTCGTACATTTTTTATATTCATGAAGATCGATGCGTGGACGCGTACTTTGTGTTTTATATATGCGCATGTAAATGATGATATATAATCGTACGTGTAAAGTTACGTTTTAATAAATAAGACTCTCGCCCCCATCCTACGTCTCTGTGTTCTTATCTTTTACAATGTGTTCGCAATTACCACCCGCTTAATTAAAAAATGCCCCGAAACGCTGGGAAATTTTGTTTATTGAAAGATAAAAATATAGTACAATAAATTTATATCTATGTATGTATACACGTATATAAATCTAGCAGGTAAATAGATAATTGAAAAAAAAAAAGTGGACCAACTAAGTACCTAATCCAAAATAAATACAACTGCGTTTTTACGGCAAACGCACGCCTAAAAATTTCTTGATGTAATCAATAAGCTGTATTACTTTAGATTTATTTTATCGTAGTAAATATATATGTCTTACATATGGATAGATTAGATGAAGACCAACTAGTTTATGGATTTACTTGAATGGTATGATATTTTACAGATTTTCTCCTCCCTCCCGCTTAGTCACGTTTTCGCTTCTCTTTTGCCAATTCCTGTAAAACAAATCAACGTATATAAACAGGCTTCGTGATTTATGATAATACTTGTTATATGGTTTCCGTTTTTCTTTTTTACCTTTTGTGTAAGGATGATGAGAAGATGACGGAAAATTGCAATAAAGTCTATGAAAAGATCCAAGGAGTGCAAAATGAAATCTTTGCTACCCATGTGGAACTTTTCGATGATTAGCTGAGTGTCGTAAATCACAAAGCCGCACATCAAAAATAATCCAACATATAAGTGGGCTTGGTAGAAGAAGGACCAACGGACAAAGAGATTTATGAATGAGAACAGGACCATAGTATTCAGCAAGCTAAGTAGAGTGCCGCCAAGATACAACCAACGTCCTCGTTCAGCCAAAAGGGAGGAGATACTGAACGATACAAATACAACAGTTGTTCCTAGAAAATTAAAGATATTTTTTCATAATATTTAAAACAATGTTTACATCTGGATTAGACAGAAATAACTTGTATGTACTGGTCTCAAAAATAAGTATACATATATACAGGGTGTCCCGTAACTGGTGGTACAACCGGATATAGGGTGATTCTACGCGAAAAAATAAATCGAAAATACAGAATAACATTTTTTCATTCGAGGCTTAGTTTTTGAGAAAATCGAATTTGACGATTCATTTATAATGCGTGTATTCGTCATGGCAGTGAGTAGAAACTGAATGCAATGAACAGACGCGTTAGTCAAGTCTTATTCAATCGCACACGTATTCAGCAGTTTTTTAAATTCGATTTTCTCGAAAACAGTCTCAAGTGAAAAAATGTTCTTTCATGTTTTCGACTTATTTTTTCACGTAGAATCACCCTTTACCCGGTTGTACCACCAGTTACAGGACACCCTCTATATACATATATATTAGATAGATACATATTGTTTCATAATGTGACATCAAAATGTGCAATAATAGTACTTAACATTCATATATATAATTAGCAACATCAAGAATTGCAGTAATACCCCTCATAGCTCACCTATTAATGCAGATACTATGATGCTTGGATTGATAGCTATAATCATTTGGAACAGGGGACCTAATCCGAGTCCAGATAGAAGTGCAAAGCCCAGGAGGTAGCTGAGCCGCAATTTCTGATTTTTTCCATTGTCTGGTGTACTGATTAAAGCCAGCAATAGACCGAATGTGCCAAGGGTGGTCAGCATGTTAGCCTGCAGAAGTTCTGTGTACAGGTGGATGTAAGACCCTGCAGCGGCCGAAACCATTGACAGGGACAGACAGCCGTAAACATTTTTTAGATGTTGTCTGACCGGTGCTTCGCTGCAAACATATCAAACAATTGTTATCTAAGAGGTAGTTGACTGTTTTGTGATATCTTGTAAAGAAAATGGAACAGCCTGGAGGTTGAGATTAGAATCAGAGATAAATAAAAAAGAAAGTTAGCACGTAATTTCGAAGATCGTATAACGATATGAATACAGCAGGTCCCAAGTATAAGGTGAGTTCATATTTTAAGGGATATTTAAAATATTTCGATTCATATTTACAACACCCTGTAGTTCGAAAATGTCGATTGTATTTGATGTATTCGTGACGCAGATCACGGTGACTGTGCTCGCAAGGGAAAAAGTTTCAACACATGAAAAATTCAACCTAACGAAGTTCTGGAAACTACGTGCACATTCGAAGGTCGCACGGTGTCCTAACAACGCAATTAAAGAAAAAAGCATATCATGATAATTCATATAATTCGAAACAGGATCGGGAAGGTCATATATATATATTTTTTCTGACAAATACGAAACGTTATAGCGCATACGAGTTACATCACCATGACCATCGAGTTTCGGAAATACTAGCATAATGATAAAATAATTAAAAGCACTGGTAAAATGGATTCACAATGGAGCGACAATAACGCGATACCGTTATCAGCGATGTCGTTATTCGGACGTGAGCTTGATAGATTACTTTAAGACGTTGAGAAAATGTACTTACAGTCTGTTAGTGAAAGAATTGACGAAAGTATTTAATAACGCTGCCATAATTTCGTAGCAAGATCACACTGGTCACAACTGTCGATTAACGTGAACCGTCGAACACTGTTGTTTTCCTCTTATATAAAACGAGAATAATCATGAACCCTCGATGTAGTCCCCTTTTCGTGGACACGTCAGTGATATTTCTGTGCGTAAATTTCGTCGACACTTCCTATTGGACGACGTGCCCCTTGAAATTTCACGGAACGTCAGCTTTTCCCTGACGAGGACAAAAGACTGAATGTTTCATGTGATAGACGAAGCAAGAATAAAACTTTGTACGACTGTGGCGACACCTTATAGAACTCCCGTTAAGGGGCCACAAATGATAATTCATTCTCGTAATTTCCTCAATGACACCTGAGACATTTTTAAATATTACTGAAAGATTGAACTTAAGTTGTAGTTATGTGTATTATGTATGAACATTAACGGTTGAATTAGTTGTCCACTAAAAACTTTGACGGAGCAAGAATTACCAAACTGAATGAGAATCTTTGTACATAGGCTGTGTTATTGAATAGTGGTGTTATCCAATGATGTAGAAATATTTTTTGGAAGAATCTGAAGCAATATTATGCATTAATAATTTTGTATCTAGCGGTTTTAATTATTGTTTACTTATTTCAGAAGTATTAGAAAAGTAATCGAAACACCCGTGGCGGTATCTATGAAAAAATGGCCAAGTTGTTAACCAAATAGTTGCATACTTCTGCTATGAGATGACATGACCATGCTATCATAGTATGAGATGACAAAATAGTAGAAAACACGTATAACGCCATCTACCACAAAGTACGGAAGGTAGTAGCAAATAGTACAAATTTTTTATTACTAGATGACCGAAGAATACATAGCGAGAAATTGTATTCGTTTCGATCAATCTCGATGCCGGTATTACAGATCCCTTGGGAATGACAATTACCGATTGGTGTGTCAAAATAGTCAAAATATTGTTCAGTTACAATGTTTGCTGAACAGAGTACTCTGTTGTAGTGTCCATTTCGAGGTTAGCGTTTCAGGAAGTGCAATAGCAGTTTAAAACAGTAATATATTGTGCATTATTCGATAAGACGATGAACTTCTAAATTGAATTATAAAGCAATTTGATCCTTATGCTCTGTACTGTCAAAAGTCGACTGCTGTACCTATTTGGGTACTTAAAATTAAGGCAACAATGAAGTCTGTAACACTTGTGTAAAATTTGTAATTTACATGGTGTCAGGCACATTGCTGTAGTAAACCTACAGGTACAGTTATAAGGAATAAACGTTTAACGTTGTGTCGTATGGACTGTGATGACCAATACAGCCTAAAAATGAATGAAAGTGAATCTGTTTATGGGACTACATTGTCTCAGGAATCAGTAAAGGTAATTGCAGAGAGTATAGGTGTTGGAAATTTTCCTGATGAAGCTGCTAAAGATCTTGCTGAAGATGTAAGCTACAGGCTCAAAGAAATTATTCAGGTTTGTTTATGTTTGATCTATAAACAGTCTTATACTTTGATGCCATTAGTCTGAAATTGGCTTTTTAATTTAAAAATTTTACTTCTAGGATGCTGCTAAATTTATGAGACATGGTAAACGCCAACGTATGACAACTCATGATATAGATTATGCTCTGAAAATTAAAAATATTGAACCAACATATGGATTTTTTGCTAAGGACCATGTACCATTCCGGTTTGCTTCTGGTGGTGGTAGAGAATTACATTTTGTAGAAGAAAAAGAAATTGATCTGAATGAAGTTATATCAATGTCCGGTGGGCAATCATGGCCAAAGCTGCCTCTAGAAATTACGTTACGTGCCCATTGGCTCTGTATAGATGGTGTTCAACCCACCATTCCAGAAAATCCACCTCCAGTCTCTAAAGGTAATGAGCTTGAATTGTAATATAAACAGCAACTTTTCATTGGTACTAAGATTTTTACTGATTGCTTTGCAGATGTTCAGAAGTTGGAGAGCGTCGATCCGACAAGTAAACTCTCAAATAAGAGTCAAAATATTGGTGTTGGAAAACCAGGAGGTGGAGGCAAGAGTCAAAAGTTACGTAACGTGGAAACTGTTCATGTGAAACAATTAGCAACTCATGAGCTGAGTGTCGAACAGCAACTATATTACAAAGAAATTACGGAAGCATGCGTCGGCTCAGATGAGGCCCGTAGAGCAGAGGCACTTCAATCTCTGTCCGCCGATCCCGGCTTACATGAAATGCTGGCACGCATGTGTACCTTCATCGCCGAAGGTGTTCGTGTGAACGTTGTACAGAATCATCTTGCTCTTCTAATATATCTCATGCGTATGGTTAAAGCTCTTCTGGACAATCCGAGCCTTTATTTAGAGAAATATGTATGCATTCTTGTACCTGTTCCATGTAAGGCTTAAGAAACCTGCAGGCAAACAACGTCAGTGTTAATTCAATATTTTCCTTGTAGTTACACGAACTGATACCGTCTATTGCAACTTGTATAGTTTCACGGCAGTTGTGTATGAGACCGGAAGTAGACAATCACTGGGCTCTGCGTGATTTCGCTTCACGCTTAATGGCTCAGATATGCAAAAATTTTAACACGTCTACGAACAATGTACAAACCAGAGTAACCAGAATGTTTAGTCAAGCACTCGCTAAAAATAGTCAGGTATAGCGATAAAATTATAACGCGTTGTATACCTGAAGGTGAACAACAGTAATAAATAGTAAATTACTTTCTAGACCCCGTTAGCGTCTCTGTACGGTGCAATTGAGGGATTATGCGAGCTGGGTCCGGAAGTAATAAAAGCGTTGGTTATCCCGAAAATTAAATCCATTTCTGAACGTATAGAATCATGTATCGAAGGACCGGGTTTATCGAGTGTGGATAAAAACGGAGCGGGTCACATAAAAACCCTGCTTGTGGTAAATCATACATTGGTTTTATTAAAGTTTCACTGAGTTACAGCGTACAGATTAAAATGAAGATGTAATATACTTTACAGAAATCAGTCGCTCCTATTTTAAAAACTATACGGTCACCGCCGGATTATGTGGAGGATTACAAACAAGATTACGGTTATATAGGTCCTGCGTTATGTGCAGCAGTTGCGAAGGCTCGTACACAGCCAGCGACGTTGGCAACAACTGCCTCCACAACAACGGCTTTAACGACGAGTCAACAAGGTCCAACATGTTCTGGAAAAGCTATCATGCAAACTGGTAATTTTGTTTTCCGTGAGATGATATTGTGTACATCATTGTATAGAATTTTCATTTTTTTTTTAATTTTCTATTTAAGTGGCGAGCTCTAGCCCGGGACAACAAACTGGACGTGCAATAATGCTGGGTACAAGTAGAACCCCAGGTGGAAGTAGTACTGGTGGTGGACAAAAATTCGTGATTTTGCAATCACGATCGCAAACACCAACCGCAACTTGTGCAATACAACCACCGCAACAACAACAAACACCTCAGACACAACTACAACAACAGTCGCAGCAACAAGTTAAAATTTCTCAAACGAATGTTGTCCAACAAAAGGCACACCTACAAAGCAGTGGCACTAAATTAGTAGTAGTTTGTATGTCAAGTAGTAATCACTCCACTACTACTACAATGTCACAGGTACGTGTACTGTATTTGCACTTATTGCAGTATGTAGACAGCTAAATTTGTATTAATTACTCCAATTTTATTATTACAGGCAAATCTAGCATCCAAAGCGCAAAACGTGTTTGTTACTCAAGAAGGTATCGAATGTACAATAGCTCCAGATGAAGAACAAAATACTTTTCAATGATAACGACTACACAACTTATGAAAAACGAATGTCTGATAATTTGTACAGGATGTAAAAAGGCCATTTCCATTCCCTTTTTTTTATACTGCAGAAGGAGTGAAATCTTAACATGGACATAACGAATGCAAAAGGAATAAAAACATTTTTTTATAAGTTTCACATGCGATGTTGTTAAACACGTAATCTCTACGTATAACATAACTATGCCCTAAATATATAATTTCTTACATAAACGATTATTTCATTTATGAACTTCGATTATGTGTATTTTGGCCGTAGTTGAAATTACCGACAAAATACATTTCCAGTACATTACATATATCAGTATGTAAAAGTGGTGAAAGTAAAAAACGATTTAAATTTTGTCTGTTGATAAAGAAGGTAACATGTTAATGCTTTCAGTCCCAACCTGGTGGCGCTAGATGCCTGTATAGAGAGGACGTTTTATTCTCTACTATGAGGACTCTATTTATTACCTAGCAAAGCACAGTTACAGAGCTTAGTTTTTCAGACTTTATCAAAGAAAAATACTTATTTCATGTAAGACCCGTAGAAAACTACTCTGGCATCATTTACTTAGGATACAAAAGGTTAAGTTGCAGATCGATTGCTTTGTGTAAACCCTTCTCACAAGCTACCTAGTATCTTGGATATTTCCGAAAAGTGTACGATCCTATCCCTCCTCGATCTCCCCTCTAAGCTGATCGATATATTCGGGCGGACCACATGATTTCAAAGTGCTGGAAACACCCAACCGAACTACCATATGACGCGCAGCTGGGATAACTACGCGATGAATCATTCAAACTCGTCCACCCCAAAGCGTCCCTTAGGCCTCCCTCTGCCTGACTATTAAAAATAACCGCAGCATTTCCGTCCAAAACGCCAGACCCCTAACGCCGTTTTTCCAAATGCGTATCTAGAATCGTACAAATATAGTCCAATAGCCGGAGAAGTTCTGTAAAAAGGTTGTTTAACGCAAGGATTTCTTTTTCGTGCAACGAATGTGAAATTATGTCTGTCGTGAAGGGTGAGTCAGCTACCCTCCGATGACGACGGTCAAGGAGACGATTGGAGGAAACATTTGGAACATGGTAGGAGAAATCCGACAGTGGGGGAGAGACAAGCGATGTATTGCGATTGGTTGAAGTTCGGGGTCGGAATTATGGTGGGGACGGAACAGTGCGAGCGTAGGATCGACAGAGGGAAGAGTGGAAGAGTGGTTCGCCGGTGTTACCTGGTGTTACGTTCCACAGAATTACTAGCCGGTCAGTCAGTATACTGTCTCCTTCCTGCCCTTGAACACTCGGCTGGACGGAGTTCCTTGCGCTTGCCTACGTCCCATAGTGTCAACTGACAGGTCAGTGATCTTCGACGCGATTCATTCTATCTCGTTGCTAGAGATTGCATGCAATGGATTAACTTTCCTCGAGTGAACGTTTCGCCGGTAACACACGCGACCGGCTTTCTTCGTAACGCACGAAGAAAGCCGGTGGGATCCCGCTGTGTATGCGCGTGTGCCGTATATGTGTTTTCAACATCGCGAACATTTTATCAAGACGTTTGTTATCGACTCTTCGTTTGCTAAACATTTTTTTTTTGGCGATCGTAGGTTTAACGACATGGTTATCGCTCGATATTGATCGACTATGTAATTCAATGATCAAAACTAGTGGGGTGTGGTCAAATCTTTTGTACTCGTTTTGTGTATCTCAAAAATCGACAGATTTTTCAATGTGTGCACTGCGAATGTTTATGCAGATTCTCACTTTGCAAACTGATCTTAAAAAAATTGAATTTTATTAGAGTAAGAATAAAGTACATACTACATTAAAAACTTACGCATTGTAATGTTTGTAATGTTCGATCAGTATCGTCATCCGTGAAACAAAATGGAATTTCTCGCGAAACTGACAAGCATTGTCGCTGTTCCTGCTGTCCCTACTGCTTCGAAAAAGTGATCAAATTTTAGTACGTTTGGTAAACCAATAGATCTAATATAACTGGAAATTGCAATGGCAAGATATAATGAAATATTCGTGCATACGTTTCGATGAATTGGAAAAGTGGAGTAATTCGAAAGGAAAGAGGCACGTTTTGTAAAATTTCGGGTAGCCATGTACTTACCGGCCGAGTTTCTATGTGTACTTCGTTAGGGCGATAGGATGGGACAAGGGCGTGGTTTTGACAGATGCACTTCGCTGCGCATCAGCCACGCAAATGCGTTTCTGGTTGCCGAGTGACGAGTACAATCGTATCCCCCATCATTGTTTGAATGTTTTTCATCTCTCGCTTTCATAATTTTCCGTTCTTCGATGCTTTTTTGGTAATGATTTTACTTAGAAATCAATCTGCTTAAAAGTTCCAGTCCTATTTAGAATAATTTCCATAAAAACATGCGACGATATCATTGAAACGTAAACAACATTTATTCCGTAATTAAATGTACGCATTTTTATGCGCCGTGTCTTTCACGAGGGAGAGTCTCGAAGTATTTGCATCTTATCATGTCTCGAACGAGTTGGCTTGCTTCAAGGCGAACGAGAAGGTCTTTCGAATAAGTACTCTACGAATTCTATTTACTGCGTCGAGAAAATTGTCATAGAATCTACGTTATTGGATCGATCCAGTGTCCGTGCGAGGATCGAAGGAAATATTGCAGATCGAAAAATTAGCCCCACATCAGTAAAAATGGCCCTTTTACCCATGACCATGAAAAATCGTGGTCGTCACGTTACGTGGGTGTGTATACAATACATATAGAAGGATATAGATAGCCGTGGAGTTCATGAACCCCACTCTTCGACCCCCGCATTGCCAATCGATGAAACCGTCTGCCACCCGTCGACCTCTTCCCTGTGAAACCCCTCACGTACGGACGCACACTCGCGCATCTATTTCATTCAGGGTTACGAACAGAAATCTGTACACTCGTTTCGTGATACTCGTAGCACGCATTTCGATGGTCGATCCGATCCACGAATGAGGCATAACGTTCCGTCAGAGTCGTGACTCATTATGGAAATATAGGATTACGAGGATTTAGGAGTTACCAAACACGGCTGAACATCCGTGTAACTTTTGGACGGGACTGTACCGCACCCCCTATTTGCCGTCAAGTGTCGCGCGGTCAGGATGCTGCTCGTCGTGCAGAAGCTTAATGACGAGAGTAATCTACAATCTACGAGATTGGGTCAAAGGGTTCCCTACAGAGGTTCATTCAAGGGAGCGTGTACCTTCGTTGGCGTACTCGTTCACGAAATCTTAACCGCTGAAGGGGGGGAGGGGAACTCTCTTTGCTATGCCCAATGGCAACGCAAGCTCCGTGCATGATTTATCGTGCGCCGCGCTTTCATCTACCAAATTGGATTTGGTGCCGGATTATTCAGCTTCTCTGGACGCGCAAACAGCCCTCCTTGTGCTCAAACGATCCGTGCACGTTCCACGCGTAGGTATACGCTATGCGAGTTCTGTGAAATCGCAGCTGCGACTGGAACGCGGTCACAAATAAGAAAAAAACCGTCTGTCGAGGTCCACGGCGCGGATGAGCCGCTTGGTAACACGTAATACGCCCCTGAACATTCGCGCCACCGCTCGATACGAGATACGCGCGCGTCCAGGGTTCGTTAGCCGTCACGGTCGTACCGAGCAGTGAGCAAGAGAATGAGCAACAAGGGAGGGAAGGAGATAGAGGGCGGCCATATCGCGAGCGCGTTCGCCTCGGGCGCGAACGCGACGTGAAATCGTCGTCGTTGTCGTCATCGTCGTCGAAACGCATTTTCTAGGCGCATGCTGCATGATTTTATGTGGGTATTAGGCGCGCGTAGGTGGGCCCAGAGTGCAACCCACCGGTCGATACACGCGCCGACCGGCCGCCTCGGAACCGCCTGCATACTCGATCCGAGGCCCTCCGTTAAACGCGATTACTCCAAGTTAATTGGCAGCCCGCGCGAACTCGTTAACCGTCAGCCGTAAGATATCTCTCTCTCTCTCTCTTTTTCTCGCTTTCTCCTTTCCCCCTCTATGTCGGGAACCCACGACAATGTTCGACGAAAACCCTCGGTTGATTGCCGGCCGATGTATCGACCGGCTGCGCCGGGATACATGTTCGAGATCGAACAACCTCGGACAGCTGGTTGTCCGAATTGTATCGTGCAAACAAACGTGCTCGCTTCTTCAGCTGATCGTTCATCGTGGTGTCTGGTTACGCGCGAATTATTTAAACGTAGTAGACGATAATCTTCGCCGATGGTAACATAACCTAGTATCGCAGGAGCCTGTTGGTTTGAAAGAGAGTGGGCGATCTTTATTCTAGATGTTCGTATCCTACGCCAGGTTTCAAATGATCAGATATATGTCATAGAATATCGGAAACGTTATGTCTTATCTTTATAGACAACTATATAGAGTATGAAATATATGTTTGTCGTTCCTTTACCATCGTCATTTCGATAGCAGACGAGCTTGATCTCGATTCTCTACGGTCGAGCGATCACACTCAACACATATACACATGACATTAAAATTCCGCATGAACGGAGTCGGTTTTATGGTTGACTTTTGTGGATTCCATGGCGACCAGTGAAACGTGAATCTCCCACCGCGACGTGTTGGGACTGTTGCGCGATGAGTACAGGCCCATCGAAGCAGCCGTGTACTTACACCGACGCGTCCCGCAAACCGGCTAGCGAGTCGGTGCGCACGGCCAACCTAGTTTCCTTATTAACTCTCGGCCCTCTTTTCTCGTCGCGAGATCGTGTAGAATTTATCGTGATTTCACCAGACAACCGTGGGCACCATATCCGAGCATTTTCATTTCTCCTCCTCCCCCTCCCTCTGTTCGCCTTCGATAATCCGGCGAGATACGTCACAGAACGAACCACGGTTTTCTGGCTCCTGTGAAATCGACCGACTTAACGCTTGTAAACGCGCCGTGAAATTCCGCGGCTCTCAAGATGTATACACGAATCGCAAAACCGCCGATACATCGATATTTATTGCCAACGAAACAAAGAATACTAAGAAATATTACGGACCTGCAATATGATGCTACAACGAGTATACGAAACGGGGGGAGTAATAAGGATCGAAAGCAGCGTTTATTCGACCACTGTCGCGACACAGACGATGGCATTTCTAAGTGTACATACATATTTCGCGGTCAAATTCGTTGCTTCTCGCCGGGCGTAATCAAGGACGCGTTAGAAACGGCGATGGAGGTCGAGACCACGCACGGTAGCCTTAAAAAGACTAATCGAATCGCATCGTTACATTCGATTCGCGTGTACCACGGCGTTTCATCCGAGCGTGCTAACCGTACCACCAAGCTAATCGAGAGGTATCTCCTCTTCGTTTTGTTACCGTTACGCGGTGTATCCGTGTATAATACGTGCCCCCCTCCTCCTATAGGTGTGTACACTCGATGCACAAGAGAGACTCCTACACGCAACCGTGCCGAGAGGACACGGGAGAGAAGAGAAATATTCTACGAGCCGGACACGTAAAGGACGCGCGAGCTTGTGCTCGACGGTTGCGTATTCGGCCTCTTTCGAGCTCTCTCTATATACAGCCATACGACCGGCTACCATATAAGGACCTATACACAGCCTTGTCGATGCTGACCCACCGTCGGAGAAACATGTATCCCTCGAAACGCGCTCTCCTGGAGCCCACCGCTTCGGTGGTGTGTTGGTACACTCATTTGGCTCTCGGTCCTGGACTTCGAACTCGCAATTTGCTCGCCGCCAATCGCGGTTTTCCTTACCCACCAGCCTGAGGATCGTACCTATCTGCACGGATGAAATTTTCAGCAACCGTCGTTCCCCTAAGCGGAATTTTTTTCGACGAACGAAACTGATGGAACTCCGAATGCACGCGTGTCGGTATTTTAACGAAGTCCCCGCGTGTGTAATTCGACACCGTGGACGGTCACGTTCGTTCACCCGACTATCCGAACGGAATGGTAAAAATACGATTTTGGTTACGCTTAGAAAATTACGGTGCATCGAAGATAAAAGTTTTATATAATTGTGTGTGTGCGTATGTAACAGTATTGAACCTAACCTAGATAACCTGTAGGATCGAGGGAATTATCGATGTGCTGATTCGTTACGTGTGTGTTTGATTTCTAGGGAAAATTCAATTGACTAACGACAAGTCGACGCAAGGATAAGTACTGCTGATGAACGATAACGCGATTTTTCATCGATGACTTGACCCTCTTGGAATGCAGATGGGTGGACCCCGGCTCCTTCTTGCGCCTTTCATATATATATATATATATATATATATTTGATTCCGTAAAAATAATCGTCTAGTCTAGATGCTAAAAGTAAACGAATATACAAAGGACATAAATAGAGGAAAAAGCGAGGCAGAGAAAACGGGATAAAGAAATGGAAGAGGGGGGAGGTCTCGACGGGTATGAGTCACTGTGTGTGTTCCAGTGGTTCACAAACTTTTTTAATTACGTGTCCTTCCGTGACTCTTATCATCGTTCTTGTACGTATTTGAAAACACTTGTGTATACTATTTTTTTTCTTTACTTTTTTCCCCGCGCATACACCGAGCGGAATTCGTTTTGCACGTTCATTTTGCTTCGAACAATCGCAAAAATGCTCGTCGATGATTGCGCATCCCTGGCCTAACAACCGTAAAGCGCTAAAGTACCGCGAGTACCGGATTCAATATAGGAACATACGACGAGTCTCTCGAGTCACTGGACGTGCGAAGACTACCAATTATTCTTTTTATTTTATTTTATTTTTTTCTTGACTTTATATCGGAGAGGAAGTTTATTTCACGTCGCAGTTTCTGTCAACGAATGCTATCGCGGACGCGCGCGTGTAGTCTGTTAAAAAGAAAAAAAAGGAAAAAGTTTGACCGTTTTCTTTCTCCGTCTATACGCCATTCGGATAGTTTGACCTTGAAGAAAATCCCCCCACTGCGTAAAACTGCGAACGTTTCGGTGGGAGATTACGCGCGAAGAATGTGTGACAAAAAACGAAATGGAAGGAATCGGAGACCGGAAGTGCCGAGCTTCTACGGCTTCCGCTTCGTAACGCATTACTTAGCAGTACGTAGCAGCGAGATTCAGAGATAAAGAAAAGCCTCGAGCGTGCTGATTCATTCCCCGGGCCGAATCTAACGAGGAGAACTTTCGTTGAACTCGAATAATAATTCGTTGTTTTTTTTATCTTTTCTTTTTTAGTCAAGTCGAAATCCGTCGGAGCATGTCGGACTTGAACCGGTACGTCACAGTTCGTTATAACGAAGCAGGAGGGAAAAAAGCATGCGCGCTTCAAGGCGATTCGAAAATCCGTTAGTTTCTGCAAAAGAAAACGGGGAAGACCGGAAACACTGGAACGAACAACGCTTGGCGTTTGCATTCGCCAGAAAGCGGTTCCGTTATTCGTCCGGAATTTATGGCGCCTAAGGTTTCGTTCAGCCTGCATCTCGCAGTAGGAATGAAACGGACCTGGTCGGTTTTCCTCCTTTGTGGAAAGAGAAAAAAATCGAGTAACACGGTCTCCATTGTTTCGAATATTATTTCGAGGTGCCACACCCCCGGATAGCACATGACGCCTTGAAGACTGCTTAAAGGCGTCTTAGACCTAAAACAGCCGTAAAATGGACGTCTTCAAGGCGTTATGTGCTATCTGGGCCGTGTGGCCCACACGTTGAATCTGCTGTACGACACAATTCGTCGACATGCACCGACGTTTCTGCCGATAATCTGCTTGAAAAGTCGTTCTCTGTCGATAAATACGTGCCGATAGGCCGTACACATAAACTTTAACATTAACAGACAACCTTGCTCCGTTCCCGGTAACACGATAACAATGAACCGATGCGTTCGCTGACACCGTTGGTGCACGTTTTGTTATTTCCGATAGCTACGTGTCATCCGTCGTCGGGGCCATTGTGACGCGTGTGCGCTCGCTGTCTTTACGAGGAAAATCGCAAGGTGTCGTGCTCAACCCGGTAAAATTGTCTTCAATGGGAATTGACGATACACGGAATAACCGGCACGCGAAAAAGGAACAATCCGTGTCGTTTTATCAATTCCCTGCGGTTGCCACGCGTTACCCCTGGCCGCGGTAAACAGTTACGTATCACGTCCGCGCGAAAAAAAAAACCTCGACGGTTAATTTCAGATTGTACGGTTCGAGCAGTTGATGTCACTTCTGTGCTTGGAAATTCTTTCGCCGCGTACTCTCTCGTTCCCCGGGGTCCCCGGCTGCTGTGTTTCGTAGCAGAGAGAACGTACTCGCGTGTTGCCAAAGTACACGAGAAAGCATTTGTCGCGAGCCGATTGGAAAATATCAGAAAGGCGTAGTTATGCGTTAAGGAGTCGTCTCTCGGTAGTGATCGAGTTATTAACGAATGATTTTGTCGAGGTTATACAGGAAACAGTTCGACAAGAACGTGTTGATCAGCGATAAAAATTGTCACTTTGTTCCAGATTAAAGAGTACAACACAGCCGCCATGTCGAGTCCGTCGCTGAAGGATCTGCCAAAAGTAGCCTTAGACCTGAAAAGCGAACTGGAGGGTTTCAATCATGGCTGCATGAAGAAGGCTGCAACCGCCGAAAAGAACGTTTTGCCCTCCGCCGAAGGTATGTTTCACGCGAGAGACTTATGTTGCATGGAGTGTCTCGAAAACCTAATGTCACGAAACTTGTAAGAGAAAGTAGTAAATGGGCCCTTAAATCGTGTTTGTGTTTAAGATACAGAATCGTTGCTTCGCATTTGAATTCCCGTTTTACTTTGTTATAGTGTAAGTATCTTAAAAATGAATAGTTGTATCAATCTATTCCCATCACTTGAAAGTTTTATGACATTACTTTTGAGTTACCCTGTATAATTTACAATCTTTTGTCGCACGCAAGTGTGTTTCTCGTAATTAAAATCATGCCATAGTCTCGTGGCCAGCAGGTCAGTAGAAATCTAATTTATTTATCGAAAATATCGTAACCACACGTGTTGTATGTAGATGTACGACAAGAACGACAGCATTCAGAATTAATCCACGGTGTGGAGTCATTTAAGGCAGATCAATTGAAACACGCCGATACGAAAGAGAAGATTATTTTACCCAACGCCAAAGGTATATGTACCAAAAGCGATTGTATCAATCGACAGGTTTCTGTTTCTTCGACCGGTAACGGAGGGGTCTGTTGCTTCTGGTGATTCGAAATTGCGCGAGTAAACATACACGATTATCCAACAATCCATACACCACTCCTTCTTGCTTTCGCTTTCTGATAGCTCAGGAGGGTTACATTTTGCATGGGAGATTGTTAGTCGCGTACTCTGTACTGTCGACAAGAATAACACAATGTTACGTCCGCTTTGGCGATAAACGTTTACGAAATATCACAAGAATAACACAATGCAGCTTCCTCAACATTCTTTGCTAAGAAGTAACACGTAAAAACGGTGTATAACATCGGACGCTTAGACACGTAGTACATACATATAAAGGATAATTCACAAAATATGGGCATAATTTTGGGAACGAATAATGAGCAGTTCTTAAGTTGTTTGTTTTATCCTATTAACGAGTTATATATACGTGTTTAATTCGTAGCTGAATTTATGTTCATATCTTACAAAACATTGTAGAATTAGTTTACGTTGTTTATGCCTATATTTTAAATATAAACAACACGATACAGCTTCGCTATTTTTTAGAATCTTGGTGGTGTATGTCAAACACATGGGGAACTTAAAATTATGAATCTTCGTTTGTTTCTAACAATAATTTATTGTTTTGTAGATGTAGCCGCGGAAAAGACTCAACAAACCCTGATCGCCGGCATCGAGAAATTTGACCCCGCCAGTCTAAAACACACCGAGACCCAAGAAAAAAATCCCCTACCTGACAAGGATGGTACGGTATCCTATTTTCTGTTTCTGCTTTTGTTAATTCTTATTCATGCGGAGAGAATCCGAATTCACCGGAAAATATGCGTCTTTGTTGCACAGTGATCCAGCAGGAGAAAGGTAAACAGCAACTAATCTCTGGAATTGAAAATTTCGATCCGGCGAAATTGAAACACGCGGAAACGCTCGAGAAAAATCCCTTGCCAACCAAAGAAGGTAAGTCTAAACTTGAAGCACCTTTGTAGTGTGTGGATTAGAATATCGAGCATCAAAATCAATTAAATGGAACGATATTACTTGTTTCAGCGATCGACGCCGAAAAGATAGCTGCTTAAATCAAGCTTTTTGTGATTCAAAGAAAAAAAAACCGAAAAGAAAGGGAGCAGCGACTCATTTCTTCCATTTTCTATATCATGACATTTTATAACAATTACTCATACATTGCCGACAGGAAAAAGAAGAATGCGAAACACTGTGTTAATGTAATCTTATGATTATACTTATCCTACCGCCAAGAGCGTTCCTTTCGGCGAGACGTACAAGTCGATTTTTTACACGGACCTATTTGTATTAACAACGGAAGGACGATGAGGGTTCGGGCCCGGAAGTTTTGGCTTGTATCAGCGATCTTGGGCTTGTATCAGCATCCGTCTTTATACACTAACTCGCCAAAGGATGTACTTTTTATACTAAGAAAAGCTCTGCACGCCAGACGAACGTTATTTTCGATAGCAACAAAATTGGGTAGCATTGCATGCGTTACAGATATATCGCAATGGTACAGCGGTTGATCTTATATTTGTGTAAAAATCATATTTTATATAACGGGCTATTGTACTTTTTTAATATTTCGTACACATCGCATTGTCATTCTGATAAAAATTATGACGAATAAAAAAGTAATTTGTAAAAAAAAAAGTATGAGAATGTGTAACGACCAGACACTTTTTATTTCATTCTTCATCACATTCCGTGACAAGACCATTTGTGTAACTTTCCGATCACGCCGCGTGGGCCATCGATGACCTACAGTAGATAACAAGGCAAATACTTTTTTCACTCACTCAATACATAAATTGCCAATAATTGGAATGAAAAATTGATCGTGGTCCATCGATGGCCATATGGTTGTGGAACGGGTTAATCATCAACGATTTTGATGTCATTCATAATTATTTGCTTATTTACATAGCAATGAGAAAACGTAGACAGAAATATGTTTTATGGAAAGAAATATTCTTTCATGGGAAACACTACCTGTTTCCTAATCTGTACGGGTAACGTGTTATTTAAACTGGCGCGCAAAAATACAAATGAATGGAGCATCATCTCGTCGATATTATTAGCTTGTGGTGGTTATGTCCTTTTCCGATGAGAACCGATCCAGAAAGTGACAGAATAACGGATCACGATTGGTCGACGAGTAGTTTTCGTCCAATAGTCTTATGGAAAGCGATTCTAATAGCAACCTCGCGAAGAAGGACCTGTTGCTAATCCTTTGGTAGCCATGCTGTTATCACAAGTGCAAAGTAATTGTTAAATTGTACATCTTAAAACGTTATCACCGACTATATTCGCTCAAACAAGATTTTCGGCACATCCACAGATTCTTTTTGAACAGGTATACTAGTATATTTATATTGAATTAGATTTGATTATATTTTTTTTCTGTTTATTTTCAAATTATTGATCAACGACAAAGAGCAATGTCCTTTTGTGTTTTTCGAACGTCCTAAATTGTTACTGAATGTCTCCCGAATTGTCCTAAATGTCGTGATATTACGATGTTTACGTTTATGTTACGAAAGATGCAAAAAAAATGGTTCTATTTCTTCAAATTATTAGAATAGTACCTAAATATTGGAATTATTTCTCCTCGATCTGTACATTGTCTTTGTTTCGATCAACGAACCAACACGGATTGAAACTTTTTTCCTTTCATCCTTTGCTTTAGTAAAATAAAATGGAAATATCGCCCAGGAAGCCGTCAAAACGTGCTCAAGAACCCGTCGATGAATGGCTGCAAAGTGAAGGGTATTTTAGGAAACATGCACCCAGAGATCCTACTTGTTTGTTCAGAGCAGTCAGTGAACAAGTTTATATGACACAGCACTATCATATTAGAGTCAGGGAAGAATGCGTGGAATTTATGAAAAAAATGAAACATTTATTCACTGAGGTAGATTAACATACTTTAAATGATATTAATTTATAAATCATTTCACAGTTAACTCTTATTTCCTTAGAATATAACTATTCCATTTGATGATTATTTGGAGCAAATGGCATGTTATACTGAATGGGGTGGTATAAATGAAATTCAAGCCATGTCATTGTTATACAAAAGGGAATTTGTTATATTTTATGGTCAGAAACAAATTAGTCGTACTATTACCAACAATGGTTTCAAAGATGTAATTTACTTGTGTCATACCCCACAAAAACAGTACGAAAGCATTTACACACCAGATTTTGTTGCATCGGCTGCTTATTGTCAATGTAGGTATTAATATACTTATGTTTTTTCTTTTTGAAACAACAAAGTAATTGTAATCACATAATGGTCTATACATTGATTTACAGCTATTGTTTATCAAGTGCTTTATAAAGATGTTTTTCACATGGCTAATATAGAAAATACTGTTCATAAAATGTTACATGACCGAACTGCTACTTTCAGACATGATAAGTTTTTCCTTAAAGGCAACATAGAGATACGAGAGTAAGTCTATTAATACTTGTGCCATTAGTATTCAGCTAAAATCATAATATAAATTCAATTTACATCCATCCAGTCAGTTGGCTGCAGAAATCTATACCAGAGTGGAAAGTGGAAATGATGAGGTTGACGATGCTCCAGCTATAGTAAGAAACATACCACCTTTTCCTTATAGAGTAGCAAAAGCTCTTGATCCCAACATTTATCGTAACACTGATTTTGATATATGGCAGGAAATCAGGAGAGGTAATAAACTTTGATTATACCATATAATTGCTCTACTGTATCCAAGACGATAATTATTATTTCAATCGTTTAGAGGTGAAAAATGCTGGGTGGAATAGGCACAATAGTCATGAATTACAAGTCGGTGGTAAATGTTTAGTTCAGATGGATTTTAATGAGGAAGAATTTGACAGAGCTAACAATAACAATGTTTATGTGCCTTCTCTTGAAAAAGATGCTAATTGTAACGACACAAAAGTATTACAGAAAAAAGGGAAACAGGACTCTATGTTCTTTTATGGCTACATTCAAGAAATGGGTAAAAATCAGGGTCCTGTATTAGTATTCATTGAAGAATTGGGTGAAAAAAAAGTTGTACCATATTCTGCTCTTAAACCTTTGCCTTTAAGAAAAAGTAAACAGAATAACTGGTTACCAGTGTGCAAAAGGAATGTACTTTTAGACACAAGTAAGTAATTAAAAAAATATATATATAAACTATTTGAATATATTCGTTGTCTTATAAAAAGCTTACTTCGTGTTTTATTAGATCAGAAATGGAAAAAAACGTATGGCACAGTTTCACGCAAGATTAAACAGACAGTTAGCAATGTGAACATTTTATCGGGAAGTATCGATAAAAATGGAAACAATGATAATTACACTAATGATGTCAATAAAAATAATATTCAGTGGAAAGACGAAACTTTGTAAGTGTTTTTCTCGTTAACCGAGGAGTCTTTGATATACAAATATTTTCCTCTGGAAGTAAATAAAAAATATTTCCTTTTTGTTATAGAACAATTGATTCTCAACAGACATATGAAAATTATGCATTAGACAAGTGTGCTAATTATTCAGTTAGTATAAGTTGAATCATTCCTTAATTGTAAAACCACTTGTTATAGACACTTGTATAAAAAATCTTTGTTCACAGAATTCTACTGAAATGTTTCCTACACGAACGAATGTTGATAATACCCAGTCTACAGCAGTGGATATTATCAGGCAGGAAAATGGTAAAGGACATAAAGAAAAAAATTCATTTGGAAATAAGAACTCTGAAAATCATTCAGTAAAAATTTCGAAATCTGACACTGCGATGAACTCTGAGAACAATACTGGGTTTAACTCATATTCAAAACAAAGAACGCAAAATGAAAATTATTATTCACCGTATTCTGGTATGTAATTGGAGACTGATTTGTAGATCAATTACTGTATCAATAGTTTATAATTTTTTAGGGGAACCCGTTTCTGTAACTCAAATGGATAATATCCTGCGTTCTATTAATTGTTCGGTGCAGAAAAGCATTGATGTAAACGGTAGTGATTTGCCACTATCAGGTATAAGTAAAAAACATTTAATATTAATACGATATTACGTATGATATTATATACAGTATTTTTTCCTTATAGATCCATTTACTTTGAGATTTTTTTATAACCTAGGATTAGAATATTTTCGCGGGAACAATAATTGGAATTATTTGACAAACGCAGAATCTCCCGGTCTTGGACAATGGTACCAAGGTGGATTAACTTAAAAATTTATCTAAACGAAACATATGTATTATTACATCGTTTAACAGAGAATATATTTGTTGAAAAGGTATGCCGCAAGGTGAGGATGAAGTTATAAACATTTCAAACGGTGTAATGCAAAATTGCACATTGACGCAACCTAAACGAGAATATAACAATGACCGTAAAGAAAATAACAGTCAGCTAGTGTGCCAAGAAAATGAGGACAAATACGTAAACGGCACGAATGACATACAGTTACAAAGAACAGAAGTTCCAAGAGGAGAGGATGCAAAAAATTCATTACATCCGCCACGCGAGAAAGGAAGCGAACAAGAGCTTGTTAACAGAGACTCTTCTCGTATAAGTAGGAATGGCTTGGGTCCGCGATTTAAGAAAAATTCTGACAGTATGTAACAGCAGCATTTTACCAAGTTTGGCAAACAAAACATCTGTATGATTCTACAAATTAACAAGTATTTAATGTTTTCTTTTTCAGATCGACATCGTACTGCCCAACAATTTACGCAATCAGGCAATCAGTACCCACACCCTGGAACAAATTCAAAATCTTCAAGACCACAAGAGATGGTGGGTGACAGTACAAGTTTGCAGCTTTCAAGAACAGTACCTCAACAGGTACATGGTTCCGCATCTGCTCCGGTGAACTCGTATCAAACGTCTTACATGCAACATAGCATGTATTCTGGACTATCCTATTACGGGAATGAAGCAGAACCATTCACTAATCCTTATTATCCTCCGAGTCCTGGATTCTTTCAAATGCCTTGTCTACCACATTCGGATATACCCGACAATAGCAACATGCAACCATTTTCACCCCATTTGTGTCCTGGAATCGATTATGCGCAACCTTATTCTGGCATCTGCCCTCCGTACGTGTGTCCTCAACCAGCCCCATATAGTATACCGCCTCAAAACTTAGACCACTGGTATGCAGTTGCTGGACAACCGCATTATATGCAGTATACACCAGTATTGCCCATTGCTGCAGATGCAACTTGTAACGGATTAGCGCAAAATATCAATCAGAATACTTCAGCTCAAAATGTATAAATGTACGACGACACATACGTTCCTATCTCTGAATATATCTTACGTAAGATATATTACCGCTATTATAGAAAGATATTTTCATGTTTTTGTGCATAATCTACGTTTAATTAGATAATTTTGCGTTAACATACATCAGTATACAACGATAACTTAAGTTATCACAAGACTGAAGTCATTACTAACAGTATTGTCTAAACAACTGACACCATTAGTACTTAAAAATGTAAATGTCTATGACGCATAAAGTTCCTTCGCAAAGTAGTTTGGATACATGATGTTAATTAAAATATTATTGTTTTTAAAATGATAATATTGTAAGTCGAAAGTTTGCCATTTAGTATTTAGAGAAGCGTTTTGTAAGAATTTAAGCGACAGTAGTATAAACCAACCTACTTAAGTAGCTCAAATCCTGTATAACATATTCAGTAGATTGTTCATACAGTATAGCTTTGTCACCGTACATACGTTCAAAACGAAAATAAGTCTTTCTGAAATTTTATACAGGTGACTCCTTATTTCATTAATATATTTAGTTGTTAGAATTTTCATATGTTTCTAAGACATCCCTTTGCAAATAAAAAAACTGCATTTAACATATGTAGTTGTATTTGTTGTGCTACTTTTACAAACGCACGTACTTACATATTTTCAGTCTAACATAATAGAATAATAACATTAACAAAAATGTAGAAATAACAAAGTAACCTATACAAATAACAAGTAACCTAACCCAGACCTCTTACACTGATCATCGTTATTTGATCCGCAATTCGCCAGATGAGGGTTGAATAACTAACAATGTTGGTTTACATAAATACTGATATTAAATATTCTCTAAAACTGTCTGATGTTAAATTCAAATTGAATTACGCTCTCTTTCAGAGGTGCCAACGAATGCGAAGGTTAAACAAACATCACTAGACGAATTTTCGTTTCATTTTAGAAGAAACTTTGCTTTATTTTTCGTTCAAAGAGAAATGTACAAAATATACGATTATATTAACGCTGAAAATTTGTAATATGTTATCGTGTTTGTCGCTTTTAACGGTGTTATCAATGGTTATGTTGAGTACCATTTGAACTGGCCCTAAAATCTCCGCCATTGAACGGCCGTGGCTGTAAACCGGTGAAGAAGGTGCGCGCTCTCGAGATTCCTCAATATACAAACACCGTGGTTCTGTTTGCTGTATTCCACGCCATGACTAAAATTTGTTGGAAGAGTAGGAGTGCAGTAGCAGTGACAGGTCAAACGGCTAATAGCGAGATTACTTAATATTCGTCCGATACGAAACGAGGATTTCCCGCATCGAAAAAACGCTTCGAGATCTCTCCTCGGCACTCAATTTCTCTATTACAAGAATTATCGTCGGTGGTGGAGAATTGCTGTTCTTGTCTGAGCAGTAAAACTCGCTGAACAAGGGGAGAGCAAGCGCAGGGAAACTGAAAAGAATGGAGGTTGGTCGCAATTAATTATTTCGAAATTACGCATCCGCGTGATCGATAGCACTGTGTATGTGGATACGCACGATGCCTACCCTGTGTCATGTTACATCGAAAAATGATAACGTCGACTCTTGTTCCTCCGGTATTCGTAATTTCGATCGTTACAACCTGATAATTGATTAATTGGATAATTACTCGTGAACGTTCATACATGTGTTCGTGACATATTTATGTTGTATCGTGTTTACTCTGTCTCTGTATTTTTATTCATTTTATTCCTTATGACGCGGCGTTACACGATACTGCATTTTTCGCTAATATATTATAAATATGCCACTCAATGTGCATGACTGATTAGATAATGTTTAGGTCAGATTGTTCATATGTATGTGTGAGTACATGCTTTATATTTGTAGGTCGATGAATGCTCAGCTGGTGGAGACAGTGGAGCAGAAGAAGATGAAGATGATGCTTCATCTCATGCGTCCAGAAGTAATAGCAGTAGTAGTAGCATTAGTGGAAGTAGTACATCAAGTGACAGTGGAGATGACAGTGGAGAAGAACATGGTTCCAGTGGAAGTGATAGTCATAGCTCTGGAGATGAAGATGAGGATGAAAATGAGAATACGGAATACTCTGTTAAAGCAGAGAGTCCAGACACACTGGTACAACTAATATTTTTTTTTTATACAGGCAAACAGAGAATGACAATCATACAATAAAACATTTTATTTTTTAGAAGTGGGAAACTTGCATTGTTGCAAATACCAAGGTAAAACTACCGCAAGATCTCTGTGAAGATGAGGCACTTTTCAAGGAGTTTATGGATTATCCCCATATTTGGAACGAATGCCTAACAGAAAATCAAAGAGAGACTCTCTGTAATCTGCTACCTACCTTTCCAAAAGATTGTGATGCAGAAGCAGAAACAGAGAAGACATTACGCATGTTATTCAATAATGAAAGTCACAGGTAAGATAAACTGATCTGCTTGAAATAAATATTTAATAGCTGGACATCTGGATATGTTTGTGTTTCTTTCAGATTCGACGTGGCACCATTAGAATCGTTTCATAGCCACCTGTCTGCCGGTCACTACCGGCCGGACATCAGGAGGATATGCAGCCTAGTTCGAAAGGCGCAGCAAAGACGATTGCTCTTCGAAGAACGGAAGCGATCGTACGAGCTCGCCAGTCAGTTGCTAAAATCCAGAGAGAGCTTACTAACGAACGCGTATAAACAAGGTTTCTGTCAGCCGGCGCAGAGGACGTTGTCGAAAGTCCACTGGAGGAAACCGAAGCCTGCTATGGGTAAGTTAGGCTATTGCTGTGAATAATTGTAAACAGTTTTCCGGCTGCTTATACTTCCCCCACGCTCCAGCCATTTGGCAGAGAAGTATGTAGTAACTTCCGAGGGACAATACTAACAAGCAATGCACCGACAGTTGAAGAAAAAACGCAACTGCGCTATTTGGAAGAAATGAACGCGCTGAGGGCAGAGCTTGGGGTGAGCGCGAAGCTGGCCGCCGACACCACATCCGAGAACGAAGAGAACTATCCTTACTATCAAGTTTCTGGAGCTAAGCAGAAGAGGAAGAGGCGCTCACTCATGGGCTTCCAGGGCTTATCCATTAGAGGTCTACAAATGAACCTCG
Source organism: Dufourea novaeangliae (assembly GCF_001272555.1). NCBI lineage: Eukaryota > Metazoa > Arthropoda > Insecta > Hymenoptera > Halictidae > Dufourea > Dufourea novaeangliae. Next base: position 413,810 of record NW_015373934.1, read on the forward strand.
ACGATGAGACGATTCGTCCCGTTTTCTCCACGCTGCAACGAGCCGAGTTCCCCGCGAACCGATCGTTCTTCATCCGTGAACAGACGGAGGAAATGTACCGCGAAATACTTCTCGAGCATAAGAAACGAAGAGCACGTCGTGATGTATGTAGAGTAACTGGTTCTTCTTTATAAATTACAACAAGTTCAATTTTATTAATGGAAAATATTGTGTCGTTTCAGATTCATCCAGAATTGAATACGCAGGGTATCGCCCTAGCGGATTTAACTCAAAGAGCACAAATTGGCCAGAAGCACAAGTTATCTATTGGCCCGTCTACGCGTATCACACCTGCGAAGAAACGAATAAAGATGGAACAATCGCCGCTCTGTCCGCCCGCGCCGAGATTAATAAACTCGAATTCTATAAAACACGAAAGCGACAACAGCGACTATTCTCATACGACGGACGACAACAGGCATTCCAGTGCACTGGACATGGATCACAGGATGATGACTCCGATTAAATCGGAACCTGTGGACCCATACGAAGTGCATCAAATGTCGAAAAAAAAATTGTACGTTCATTTTATTCTCTACAAGTATTTACGATTACTAACGTGACGATGGTGTATATTTATGGTTTTTATAGGAGCCCAGTCACATCGAAAGGTAGCAAGTCGTGTTTAATAACTGCACCGGAGATTAAAAAAGAAGTAGAAGATATGGAGTACGACGAGATTAAAACGGAGATAATTACGGGAGTGAATGAGGACATGCCTCCTGAAACAGAAGAAGATGAGGAAAATGATAAGAAGGAACTTGAGTTGGATAGTATCGATATGATGCAAATACCGATCCAACTCGATGATGGAATCGACATATTGGACGAAGTAAAGTATGTGTCCCTTCTCCAACGTGTGACTACAATACTGTGCCTTGTGTCCTTATTTACAATGTCGTTTTAGATGCGAGGACGAAGGCGTCATCTCGATACCTGACAAAGAATTGAACGTTCCTACAAACGACGAAACTATCGATATTCACAGCGGAGCGGAACTAATGCAAGAAACACATGCCTGTTTCTTCTCATTGCTAAGAGACGCCTTTACGTCGAAAGGCGAGTACAGAATGAGCGCTGTGGAAATGAAAGATGCTGTAACGCTGTGGCAAGGGAATCCTATTTCACCATTAAACGATTGGTAGGCATCATGACCAGGCATCTATTTTTACGTAAAAATCAAAATTAACTCTTAATTATTCTCCACATAGGTATTCTATGGCGTCTTCTTGGACCGCATTGGTTCCATTGGCGTTAGGTTTTCTTGCTGGAGAGTACATTTACTCTCAAGAAGTGGGTGACCGACAGGAACGTGAACTAGAGCTTGTCCCTTATTTGGAAAATAAAGGGCATGGAGTTTACGCATGGATCGGCGCAGGTCGGGATTCAGATTCGCGTCTCTCGATTTTGTGTACGAAATTCTTAATGCACAGGTAAGTTTGTCTAACGAAAACTGTGTATCCATCTCTTTCAGGATTACTCCGTAAACGATGTGTAAAAAAGAATGATTTTCCAGAGATTCGTTAGGTCCACCGACGTCGTCTACTGCTTGTTCCGTGGTATCTGTAAAGCAGCAACCTCAAGTGGCTCAAATTACCTGCGGTAATATTAACAATAGTTCCGGAAATGGAAATATAAATACCACTGCTAGAGATAGTAGCCCTGCGATAGAATCAATCAGTGTTGACGGGGGATCTAGCACCATCGCGGAATGGGAACCACCGCGAGCTTTATGGCCCACCGAATGGAAAGTTCGACCTGCTACGACAGATGAACGCGAAGAATTTAGAAGACAAGAGCGTATGCGCTACGCTGCACCTCATAAAGCCTTCACGTATCGAATGCACGGTTACGCGTCTGTCGTAGGTCCGGTTAAAGGAATTTATCAGCATAATGTCGGTACGTTCTTTCGTACAGTTTTTTTTATGAAAAAAATTTTATCCACGCAATAAATTGGTTATGAATGAATTTTGAATTTTATTTAATTTCTGTAATAGCTGCAGGATTAACGAAAGCTCGTGGACACTCATTATTGGTAGCGGATCGTCCGAATTTCGTGACGATCTTGGCGTTGGTTAGAGATGCGACTGCAAGATTACCCAATGGCGAAGGGACTCGAGCTGACATTTGTCAACTATTGAAGGATTCACAGTATATCAGAGATCAACCAGACAGTGACGACAAAGAAGGTTATCTGCACTCGGTTGTGTCTGGTGCTTTGGATAGGTTGCATTATGAAACGGATCCTTGTGTACGATATTACCCGCGACGCAAGGAATGGTTGTATCTTCATCGAGCACGATCAGAGTCTGAATTCGGTTTGTGTTTATTCTACCGCGATTATTAGTTCCCGTTTTGTTCCACTTTTCGGTAAAATGCATTGTATTTTTATTTTTACAGAAATGTATCATCAACAACTGCAAGGTGTTGCTAAGAATAAGAAGAACGTTGGCAGTATGTCGCGAAACAAAGCCCTGCCTCCTGTCATAAAATCCGCCAACGCCAATAAAGAGCAATCTCCGAACAATAGTAAAGAAACTACACCTAAAAAGGAACGAAAAACTGGAACTACTGCACAACCAATTATATCTAGGTTAGTTTTAAGGTTACCATTTCCTGAAATGAGAAACTTGCCATACCGTATTAATACTGCTTATTATTCTTGCAGGAAAGAACAAAAGAAAATCGAAGAGAAGCTTATCAGCGATCACTCTGTGTCAGCCGAACAGACTGTTGTTGTTACAAATGTGATGACAACAATGAGCGCCACTACGACGTCTCCCGTCATCAGTGCGGCAGGCGCTTCGGTTCCTGTTACACTTCCTACCTCTTCCGCTTCGCTCAGTACCGTGACTGTAGAGAAAGAAGTTGCGACCAGTGAAGTGAAACCACTGGTTACCACGACAGCTCCAACGAAAAAGTTGGCCAATATCGGCGGCAAACCGGTTGCCGTTGTCAAGACGAGCGCTCAGAGTTTGCTACAGTCGAATCAGCAACACTTCCCGCATCACCAGATTCAGGTGTCCACTTCTGCAGGCTTGCAAACTATTCGGTTGTCCGGGCACTCTGTGCTACACTCTGCTCAATCCGTCGCAGCCAGCAGTGTTTCCAATAATCCGACCAACGTGACCAGCAATTTAACAACTATATTCCCGTCTGCCAAAGTGCAGAGCCAACAGCAGCAGCAGCAACAATCGCAGCCCCAGCAGCAGCAACAACCGCAAACCATAGTAACGAACCAAGCAGGAAAGAGTATCTTGCAGACCGCTAATATTAAGCAACAACAGTCTCAGCAGCAACACGTGTTGCCTGGAAAGACTCTGTTAGCCTCGCAGATCAAATTGGTCACTTCAGGGCAAATTAAATCGCTTCTCACCGGTCACGGCCTCCAAGGCCAAACAATATTTATCAAGCAATCGTCGCCGTCCGGGAATCAGCCGCAGCAATTGCAGCAGCAACAGTTGAAGGTACTGAATCGTGTGCAAGATGACTTCCTTTACTTTGTATAGTTTTTACAGATTTTTCCCTAGAGTTTGGAGTGCAAAAACCTGTATCGTAATTGAATTATTCATTGTATTCCAGCAACAACAACAACAGCAGCAACCGCAAATTCAGCAACGGGTCGTGACCAATCAGCAACAGTCGATACAAACGTCCGGCATGCAGCGTATAATCGCGCAGATCGGTGGAAAGCCGATTGCCGTGCAAATACAACAATCGCCGCATCAGCAACAGCAACAGCAACAACAAAAGATACTAGCGAAAGTTCTAACCAGTTCCGGTGGAGGTCAGCTGATATCCGTGGAGAGTCTCCTGGCCCAAAAGGGACTGAAGTTGGCCACTACAGCAAGCCACGCGAATCAACTTAACAGACAGGGGAAGCAGCTTATGACTCAGTATCAGGTATATAATTATTTTCCAGTACAAGCATTGCCAGCTTCCCATCAGTTATAATATACCCGCCCAGTTGGGAAGTCACCTATTGTAATAAAATACAATTCGAATGGAATTCTCAGGTTGTGTCACAGGCACAAACATCGTCAGGACAGTCCAAGATCATAGTCAGTACGCAACAATCCCAGCCTCAGCAGGCTCAAACCGTGCGAATGGTGACCGCTCAGTTGGCCGGAAAACCAATCGTCTTGGCCAGTGGTAACAAAAATGTCGGGGTCGGGGTGAGCAGCAGCGGAAGCGTGGTCCTCGGGAAACAACAGTCGTCGCAACAACAAACGCAACAACAGCCGATTATCCTGCCAAGTCAGTTGCTCAACATCAAAACGCTTCACGGTTTGAAAGTGATACCGACCCCGGCGGGATTGAAAACCACCGGCGCCGCGGTATACGCGCGAGTGATCGCGCCGACGACCATAACCTCAACGCAATCGACCGGGAATCAACAGCAGCAAACGATACAGGCACAGCAGCAATCGAGGAACAGTCCTTATACCGCGCCCTGACAGGATTGATACTCATGCTTTCTTATTATCGTTCAGTTCTTCGTTCAATTCAATTTCGACGGGGGTGTTAGTTTCGAGAGATTTCATGGAGAAGCTAAAGCACGATTCCCATGTAAAAAGCAGTGTAAAACGTAGAGGTCGCTCTAGGTCCCGTTTTCGTGCATATCGCTTCGATCAAGGAAAGTCTTTTCGAGATCATGGACACACGCGCAATAAATAGTAGGCCAGGTGAAAAATAAGTACACACACACACACACACTCACGTGATTGACCTTGTTTTCTATTAAGTGTCGGATTATTTACAAATGCATGGTACGATTTTTTTAAATACAAAAACACCTTCCGTTCTCTCTCTTTCACTCACTCATTCTCCCTTGCTTTCTCTCTTGTATCAAGAAGATTCTGCGAAAGTCGTATGTAACGTATAAATAAATCTTACGTAATTACCGTAGAAGATTAAATTATTTTTACAAATCTCTGCGGTCTACGGTTACTATGAATATACACCTAGGCAGCGTGTTCGGCCGCCGCCGCGTCTTTGGTCCGTTTCTCGCGAGGATACCCGTGAACGTCCTAAATGCGAATACAGTGGAGACTCTAACTATATTGCCATGGTCGGGGTTGTAGGGGAGTAAAATGGTAATGAGTTCGGAGCCCCCTCCATGCTAACTTCTATCATCATAGCCTCGGCCTCAACGCCTGCGCAAAAGCTGGATCGTGCTGGTGCGCCGACGTACGCAACGTGGTGGGAGAGCAAATGTGTGTGCTCGAAAGTACGTGTGAAGGGGAAGTGCCTCGCCGTGGCAATATAGTTAAGAGTCCACAGTATATCTATATGTACAAGCCTTAGAGGGAGAACCGTCATAATAGTCGTCCGTCGTCCCCGAACGAGATCGAAGGTTTTGTGCGTTCGTTCGTTCAAGGCTCTTTTCCACTGTTGTGCGCGTTCGTCGAGAAACACGTTTTGTTGTACGGGATTAATTATATATATATAAAAAAAAAAAAAAACTACGTTGTCTCGGTGTTCCGAATATCCTGGAATATGTCTATCAGATTGTTAACGCCTATCAGGTAACCGTCTTCGTGGTTTCCCACCTGCCACTCGGCATCGTGGCGGATCCGTGGCAGATGCTGGGGCAGCGGCAACGTTTTCGCGAAATCGATCATCCAGATACCGGCGTTCTTCGCGTCGTGAACGAACAACAGACTGGATCCGACGACCTCGTGCGACGCGAAGAACGGGGACGCTTTTAGGGTCGCTCTGATCCCCTTTAACCGTTGGATATACTTTGGCACTGCGTGCGGATAACCTTCGACGAAACGTCTCAACGCCTCAGTCACCTGTAAAAGAGAATTGTAAAACATTGGTAATTCGTTTAATGTTACCCTTTCGTAATCGACGTTCTGGTCCCTGTCGAAATCTTTAAAAATAACTCGAAAAGTCTATATTCTCTTAATTTCATATTGCAAAACGTTAACCTCCCATTTTTCTCGTGACTTATCGACCAGTCCATTATTACCAGAGCAATTAACGAACCTGTTCCCGACTCCTGGTCGTTTTAAAGTCCTTGGACGAGCCCCCGTGCGCAAGCTTGATGCCCTCCACGCGAAAGCCAAGCGTGGCCGTGCTGGATATGGTCTCCCGCCAAACCATGTACCTCGGTTTAGTGACACCCTGCACCCGACGTTCCTCGGCGGTCGGCGCGGTCGGGTCCACTTGTACCATTTTCTCGTACATGTCTTTCCTCAACTGTGCAGGGACACAGTTAGTGTTAAATCGATTATTTCATTAAAATTACCCATACAGTAAATAATATAATATCAGAAAAAGAAAGTCCTACAAAAAGTGTCAACATTTTATGAATTTACAAAAAACACTTTTTTCTAGGCATTTTTCTATCATTCTCCCTTAAAGCTTTAAAAGCTTGAGTTTCATGTAATATTAGAGTTCAAAACTGAAAACTTTTAGGTTAAGTTTTAAGGCCTCGAAAACTCGAGTTCTGTACATCACTACATACAATTTATACGACTCGAGCTTCGAATATTGAGGGTTTGAACCGCGACTCGAGCTCTTAAAGCTCAAGACTCGACGCTCATTTTAACAACACTACCTAAAATCCACAGTCTAGTTTTTATTGATCACTTTAGATGAAGACAATCGTTTGTTTCGATGAATCGTCCGCGACGATCATACAATGTATTGAAAAGGTGTGTATCCTTTATCTAGATAATTTGCTCCCTTCAACCCGCATCGATCCATATGTACCTTGGGTCTTTCCTTGGCCTTCGCGAGCTCTGACTCCAGATACGTTCTGACTCCCACCTTGCAATCCATCACGCACGGGTGCTCGAAGTCACCGAGAAGGTCCTGCAGTTGCAAGTAAGAGGACACCACCGTTCGTTTGTTCGCCGTGCTGTCCTTCGGACAATTCTCCCCTGTCTCGGGCTCTTCGGTGTTCCCTTCGTCCGCCTCTTTCACGTCCAGAACACCTTTGAACTCCGGCACGAACGGCCTCAGCACGTCGTTCATCAGCAACCGGAAACACGCTTCCTCCTGGGGACAAAGTTTCTTCAGTATCGTTCCTGGTGTTGGCCCAGCACGGAAATTCCCTTGGTGTCCGGCGAGCTGCACCTGAATCACAAAGTTCAGCAATTTATTTTTTTGTTAAACGTTGTATTTCCAGAACAGCAACGACGCTTACCCATGGATACCTCTGCTTCTTGTACGTCTGGAAGAACGGTGTCCAGTGAACGATATTCCTGAGCTTCCTCCATCCCGACGACTGAAACAAAATGGAAACCTGATATTACTAAAGAGCCTCACACGCCAATTTATCCGCTTCGGGAAGGGTTTGAAAACTGTTTAATTGATTTAGGTTCTTGGAACAGTTATGAAGAACCTTTATTTTCTGAACAACTTAAATTTCAGACTATATCAGCTTACTGTACCTAGATCTGTTTCCATATCAATTATATAACCGTTATTTTTAGGTTTCACATTTTTAGCACGTGTGGCCCTGAAAAAAACTCACAAAAAGTCGAATTGTATCCATTTGATGCACCCCTTAAAATGCTACACACATAATTCATCAAAACATTCTTATCGACTCACCCTGTATAATCTAAAATTGAGGTTCGTCGTAAGTTATTCAATCTAAAGATTCTTCATGACCGTTACAATCTGAACATCCATATAACAATTTGAAACAATGATTTTCTAATTCGGGTGCGTTTTTGATCATCTAGGAATACGAACACATTAGTACAGAGGATTCGATCAAGGATTCTTTATTCCGTAAACATTTCTATTTTCAATTTCCATTCATCCCCCTAGTTTACCTTGCCGATCGTTTTCTCATTCGACCGCTCGGTATAATCGGAATCCCACTCGGAGCTCAGATCGTCACCGCTACCCTCTCCCCATTCCAGATTCGTTTGGGGCACGACCAGCAGTCGAAGGTACTGCTGATACCCCGAGCAATTATTCAAGCAAGCCTCTTCCTTCTTCCTTTGTCCTTTGATGCATTTCTCGCACATTGGTCGACTTTTGCAGGTCTCATTCACCATTGACTTAACGCTGACAACGATCACCTCTGGCTTCGTGGACGATGTTTCCTCCTTGCTGTCTTGATTATCCAAGAAGCCATTTTGGTACCTGTCCACCGTAGAGGACTCCACGTCATTGGACACGATCACCTGATCACTCTGATCGGTCTCGACGTCCGTCACGTTTTTCACATCCCTTTCGTCGTCATTTACCCCCTTTTGGGCATCTTGGTCCTGATCGTGCGTTCTGGGGAACGAAGATGGCGATGGGCTTCTGGAGGAGGATGGTGATCGACGATCGACGATGCTCGTCGAAAACCGTCTCGAGTGTTTCCTGCTCCGTAATCTGATCATTTTCTGTTGCATCAACGACAATCTTCGATCACAGGAACCGTCCACTACGTCCGTGGACTCGTCCAACGCGGATCTCGAGCAGACCACTATCCTCGGTACTGTGATCCTCTCGTAAGTCTTTTGCATCGCCTGTAACTAAACGAATTCTTCTTTTCCAGGGGACCAGTAAATCCTGACAGACACTTTTAAATATCGTTCTGACTATCAACCCAAGTCGGACCAACCCGCAGTTGAAAATACACTGAAATTATCACTTTCAATGATCACCAAAGATGAACATCACTTCCAGGTCCTTTATACATCCAGCCCCTATTATCTTTAACCTTTATATTATCTTTAACTTGTTTTTAACCTGTATATTATCTTTAACCTTTATATTATCTTTAACCTTTTTTTAACCTTTACATATTCTAGTCATTGGTCACGTGGATGTGCAACTCCCTCTCCAAAACGTGTGCACTGTCTTCCTTGACTCTGGATTATCAGAAGAACAAAAAATCGAGAACAAATCGCTCGAGGTGTGTCGCAGCGAACAGGTGATCAACGCGCGTCCCACTTTTCGTATCGGATGCAAAGCGAGTCTGCGGACGGCGTGAATGGACGAAAATTCACGTTTCGACTTTCACGCTCATCCGTGTGTCTCGTTTTTCCAGTCGACGATACACCGACCCACGACCTACGATCTGAGTTCTAAGACCCCTGTCTAGATCCTAACGTTCGTGGATGATCGCTCGGTCTGGTCGTATCAGTTCCACGTTTTATCGTTTATTCCAGGACGTTACACCGTCGATCGACGAACACTTTTCCCCTTCGATCAGCCACGATCCACATATACCACGGTCCCAAAACCAAAATTGGGCAGAATTTTATTCGAATAATCCATCCAAGTCATCTTTAAACAGTTAATCAGATTAAAGAATCTTACTTCAAATTCATCGACTCGTTCAAGGAAGTATTATTTAAAAAATTATATTTCCTATAAAAATACTGCTTATTTTTAAAAAAAATTTTTTTTTTTTTTTAATTTTTCAAACTGCTCACACAATCACTAATAATAAAGGCACGATCTGGTCGTGTATCAGGCCACGTTTGGTGATTCCAGCCGCTACCGTCGATCGACAGACACCATGTTTCTTCTTCGATCAACGACGATCCACCACGGTCCCAAAACCAACGACACCACGACGATCATTGTCTTATTGTTCCAGTCGGTGTCAACGGTTCACAACGTTCATAATACACAGAATTTTTAGTCGGACGATCAACAAGGTGTGCGACCGATCGGAGACACCTTGCTCGACTGGACGCGCCTCCACCCACGTCGCTAACCTCTTCCTTTACAAGCGCACAGGGGGGGGCACACAACGACGCGATGTGTGTTGACCGTGGAAACCGAGAACTGGTGGCGTGCCACTTTTTTTTTTAACGCCTCGGTCGACGCGATTCGAACAGTCGCGTTAACAGAAAACGAAAGAAAAAAAAAAAAATTCCGTCGGCTATGCAATCGTCGAACAAATCGACTCGCTGCCAGGTGAATATATTTTCTAACGAACAGAAAGTGCGTCACTGAGTCCCTCCTGTTTCTCTTTCAATGTTAATTCACTCGTAACACGCTTGTGATTGGCCCTCTCTCTATCGTTCTTCACCCCACTGCGCTGGCTTGCGGTGGTTTTAATTTCTCCTGATTAAATTCTTATCCCACTTTCCCGCCCGTTCTTTCGACGTTTTCGATTGCCATCGAATCGTGGGCCCTTTCGTCGATCGAAAAAAAAATTTTTAGAATTCGTTGGGAATTCTGTAATTATCCGTGGTTTTCACGAAACTCCGCTTCTTATTTTATTTGCAGATGAAATGCGTCGGTATCTAAGTCCGAATCATCACCTTGGACCTCAAAATTCAGGCATAAAAGGGACACAACTATTCTGCACAACGATCAGAGGTGGCCAGTGAACACTAAAGGTATACCTATGTATATATCCTTTCTATTTGGCACTGAACATTAAAAATGTCATAAACTAATCACTGACTTTAAAATTTCAAGCTCATCGATATGCTGAACCTGATTAAAACCGTCAGCGTTACGCCTGGGGACTTCTCCTTATCAGGAACACTTATCGATGATTTACTGTATCCTGAGCCAGTACAAACGCAGAAACAGTGGTCAGGTGGTGGTCGAGGAAATTACTGCTGCAGTAGTCAAACTCTCTGATCGATTTCACGTGGTTCTCATCGATTCTTCGAACAATCGCTCGATGACTCAGTCCCGTCACTCCTGTATTCGGTTCATTCGCTAGCCACCTTTCCGAATAAACTGGCGCCTTAGACGTTAGACCTCCCTCGGACGGTGTGTTACGCAATTCGTGACGCTTTCACGGGCCCGTGCATGTATTTCCATTTAAATGCCGTGTGTACACGTCAAACGCGATCCCACGGGTGCCGCGCACTCACTCGTCCATGAATCGTTTTAGAGGGGGGGGGGGGGGGGATATTCGCGTGTGTAGTTCGTCGATCGCGTGTCGTACAGCAGAATTTTCATTCGAATAATACATAATGATAAGCTGCGGTATCTAAGAGCGTAAATTTTAAACAATGAATGAGATTAGATATAATTGTTTGCCAAATGTGTCCACCGTGGAAGTATTATTTTTGAAAAATTGAAATTTTCACGTTTAAACGATTGAAGATGACAGAAGTACTTCCTTTTTAATTTTTTATTCGTTATTCGAATGTCTTTATCTGGATCATAGATTCCCAAACTTTTTAATTCACCCTGCTCCCTTTTCAAAGTTTGTTTTTAATCATCGTCCTCTTCGGGTGAACTGTCTCTATTATCAAAATTTTCAAGTGTGGTTGCGTTTGTAATCTTTGATAATATAAAAGAAAATCTGTCGTAAATTGGAAGCCAATAAAAATTCCGCGAAAAGCATCGTTATAATTTCAGATATGGTAAAATAATAAATCTGTAATCTGTCATTTTGACGAGGGTCTGGTAGTTATAGTGTTGAACAAAAAAAAAGTAAAGACAAGTTTAAAACGCTCCATAGACGATACGATTTGTCGATGCAATTGATCGTACTATACCAAGGTCGTTTCAACCGTCTGAACGATAGTTGCAACGTTTCTTGTGCAGTTGTACGACATGTAGAGAATACGACAGTATTATTTATTGATGGACAATACTCTTTCCAACTCCCTGGTGCAACTTGTACGACAAATCGTATCGTCTATGCGAGCCTTAACTCGATTTGTGCATATATTATACGTAATTATACGTGACGACTCGTATCGGGAAATCTTATCGGTGAAGCTAACGGTTAATTGACCTGACCGATCGATCATCCTCCGACGGATTTGTTTTCACAATTAGTCGCTTCGTTCATGGATCAAAACGGACGCAATCTACTATCTCAGTTTTTTTTCTTTTTTTTTCCTTTTTTTTTGATCGATGTCACTGTTGTCGTTTCTTCAAGTCATTCCGTGTAATCCCCCTACTTAATTGCACCGAAATGGACCGTTCTTTTCCGAACGTAGGACGGGTGCACCCGTAAATTAACGCACTGTTACCAGCGAATGAATAATTATATATGATAAAAAACGAGTACATTAAGTTATTAAAATGAGCGAACGATTAAATATTAATTTTTTTCTTCGATTTCATAATCGATTTTTAGCGCCACTAGGTTAGAAATAGGTTTGTTCACCGGTGAAATCTATATTCTTTTCTCTTTTAATTCGATCAATTACATTTTTCCAATGTTTCGAATTGAAATCTATACCTTGTACAGAAGGGGTAAACCCGTTTCATCAAAACACCATCTGCGGTATCAGATATATCTCTATGGGCTCTTATCCGAAACGAGTTTTTTTTAAATTTTATATTAAAGTAGACAAACGGAACTAGTACTTATCGAAGCCGATTTAAAAAAAATATCAATAGTTTCCAAGATAAATTTTCAACTTCATAATGGGATATGTTGAATTTTTATTAAACAATAATTCTGCATGTACATAAATATGTTTAATTTTCTCACTTATTTAACAGCTCAAAGGTTTATAACCCCTCAAACAAGAGACCTCGACCTCGTCTCCGTGGATCGTTTCGATGATCCTTGGGAGAGGAAGATCGAACACTGTATACGGTGATCCAGCGGATTTCGTTCGATCGAGGTTCCCCGAAGAAATACCGATTTTTTCAATAGCGTAGTGAGTATCTTCGGCTGGCTGACTAGCGAGAACCAGTCGACTCAACGATCGAAATGCGTCATCGGCTAATTAACCGGCGCTCGCGACCGTCATTAGCGGAATTATCAGGAGCGGACGAAACGCCGTCACGATGTTCCGAGCAATGGCAAGAAAAAACATCAAAAATTCAAATTGTGAGTTTGGTAGTTTTTTTTTTAATGGGCCACCCTGTCTAGTAATTTAAATTTATTCCAATAATCAATTATAATATAAGGGAAGGTCATTCATGGATGAGATTGTCAAGCATCATTCTAAAATTGTAATTAAATATTCATTAGTAAATTACCCAACGAAACAGGCTACTCTACTAATCGATGGTTGCTAGCATTAATAAATATGTTTCAATTAAAAACACCTGAAAAATACAAAAATACATTTCTTCTGGTCTTAATAAATTCGTCCTTGAAGAGGTTAACCCTCAAGCATTTACTTCGAGGGGTCTGACAGACCCAAGGCGTTCCGTAATATGTTTATTATACCTGTCCAGGTAAAGCGAAGGTGTCAGGACTGAAGGGGGGGGGAAAAGGTTAAGGACTGTCGCTATGTTTTCCGCTATTAAGTCGCGTCAGTCTGTTTTTCGTTACCGAGTGATTAACGTCGAAAGTGCAAGTTGTAAATTAGCACGCAATGGGGAAAACTAAATTCGGGTAAGTGTTATTTAATGTTCTTATTTGTGCTGTGAATCTGGTGGAGTGTGAAATATGCAAAAAATATTGCGTGTGTTTTTTTTTTTTTTAGAAATACGTCACAAGAAAGAGTATTTCGTGAACAATTATTTTATCTATCTTTGTAGAATTCAGAGTACTAATGATTTCTTTGTGGTATTCAATCCGTATACGTAAGATTTATAAATATACTAGTGTAAACATATTGTTTGATGAGTTTCAGTTAACTGTAAATTATAACTGTAAATATTTTATTCGATAATGAAATCGAGACCACCGTAATTTGTTTTTTTTTTTTTTTTTTTTTTTTTCGAACGGAACTGTACATTGTTTTCTTACATATTTTTGCATTCTCTTAAGAAAAGAAGTATTAGGGTACTTAGGATGAAATCACATATTAGTTCAGAAGTTACGATTATTTTTCTCGAACGGTCATAATACGCTTGAAACACTGTGTGCTCTGGGGCGAACGCGTCGCCCGCGGCAATTAACGAGGGAACGCGATCGAGACAGTGTCGCGCGTGTTAACGTTTTTTAAATACTTTCTGTTTCAAGTTTCATGTTTTTTTTTTTTTTCATAACCTTACCTGACGTACTAATCACGTTTAACGTTTGTTTACGACCTACGAGACTACTAATGATTTTGCTTTTACAGTTATTCGAGATTTATTGAAACTTTTTCTCTTAACTGAATCGATAATATTTTTATTTTCAAGTAATAAATATTGAAAATAAATTATTTTCAATAATTATTTCTTATTTTCATTTCAAATACAATGTTCCCAGGTCTGAGTGTCAGTAGACGGAGCTCTATACTCAGAGTAAATATTGGAAGAAAAATAAAATGGTGTCGCGTGAACGTTTCGTTCTGTACAGGGTGTGTTACGAACAAAAGGTTCTGAATCATAAATTTTTTTTTCGCGTACAGCGATAGAAAAGAACGTTGCCTCGCGACACGATGGAAACTTCATCCGTCCATTTCTAAATTTCTAATTCACTTGACAGATAACACAGAGCAGCAAGCGTCTTTTGCGAATTGGAAAACTAACCGCCAACGACGACCGCGGTACCATAATACACGACTTATTGAAATTCAAATCGGGGAACCGATATGATGTCGAGTATGCGCGCAGCTTCTTTGTGATTCTAGTCAGTGAAGCATTTTTGGTTGGAAAAACGATAGGATTTCTTTGCCAGGTGCCCCCGGGGTTCGATCTTTCGGGTGTCTGTTTGAACAAGACCGTCTGTCGTCCTTAGAACGCTTGGATCTCTCTGTAAATAGTCTGTTTGTATGGTACATATGCCTTGTGCTTAAGCTGCGTCTACACTACGTAGCATAACACGTAAAGCTGCGTGTACACTTTATAGCATAACATTTTAAGCTGCGTCTACACTACATAGCATAACATTTTAAGCTGCGTCTACACTACATAGCATAACACGTAAAGCTGCGTGTACACTTTATAACATAACATTTTAAGCTACGTCTACACTATACAGCATAACACGTTATATAGCAAAGTTATACAACTTATTCGAAAAACAGGAACAAAAATAGTGTTATATAACAAATTGTTATATGTGATATAGTGTAGACGCAGCTTTACGTGTCCACGGTTAAGAGCGTATGTACATAGTAGTCTCGAACTTGGATATCGGTGCTCGGTTACTGTCAACCTTTCCATATAATTATTTCAGGTCCGATTGTAGAATACCGTAGACGTGACAAGCAAGTAAAAGGTCGTTGATGGAAGATTGTGGACGTCCGAAAGAATAAGGAGCGAAAACCGTGTGTCGATCTGAGATGGGCAAATTCATTATCTAGATGAATAATCTCGAATAACGAATAAAAAATAAAGTACTTCGTCATTTTTAATCGTTTAAACGTGGAAATTCTAATTTTTATAACGAAATTATACTTGTTTAATACGTCGATGTTTGGCAAACAATTATTTCATCTCGTTAATTTTTTAAAGATGACGCCATTAGATACTGCAGCTTGTCTTTATGTTTTATTCCAATAAAATTATGCCCAACTATGGTGTCGATGGCAAGTGAGGAGGGGGATTCTTCACAGAGGTCGATCGACGACTCTATACGGCGATTCAATTATTTCTCGTTTGGAAAGTGTTCCCGCGCGACTCGATACCGTAATTGATACGTCTCAACGTGGTTGAATTCCAGTAGAATGAAAAAAAAAACACCGGTTGCAACGTGGAGTCTATTAGATTCTAGGCACTTTTACTCTTAAAATGTTATTTATCAATACGCAATTCAGCTTATAATTATTGAGACAAGTTTTTATCAAAGAAATCTATAATGCTTTTTCGATTCTGTTATATATTCGATAAATGTACCAATATTTATAGGTTAAAGTATAGAAAATACGTGTGCATAGAAACTCATTCCTACCCGTAACTTATCTGTTTTATAGACCGCTGGATTACATTTTCCAAATGTTTGCATAACGTCTAGCTGATCTCGCTAACAGCCACAACCGCGAACAGCGTTCTCCTTCAAGATCATATGTTTCCTATTATTTTCATTACTCATTATACCGACTGTATCTGCATCTCCCATTTACGTCACCACAATCACACGCAGATACAGTGCAACCGTACAATCAACCAGTGTTAGATTCAGAAACAGGCGGTGGTATGTAATCGGGTAGACTACGGATGTTTATGCAAATATCTAACTTTTTTTCGAACGTTCTGGTAGTCAAACGTTTTACTATGGGAACGCTCTACTATCCGAACGTTCTGTTATTCGAACACTAATATTTAAACCTTTTATTATCCGAATAGCTTAATTTTCAAATCAGAGCACTCTGTATCCGAACCTTCTAGTATTCGAACGTTCTGTTATGCGAACATTCTACTATCCGAATATTCTGTTATTCGAACGCTAATATTTAAACCTTTTATTATCCGAACAGCTTAATTTTCAAATCAGAGCACTCTGTATTCGAACGTTCTACTATCCGAACGTTCTGTTATTCGAACATTCTACTATCCGAATATTCTGTTATTCGAACACTAATATTTAAACCTTTTATTATCCGAGCAGTCTAATTTTTCAAACCTTCTATTAGAGCACTCTGTATCCGAAACGTTCTGGTATCCGAACACCCTAATCACATTTGGACAACTAAGTTGTAGTTTACTACAAGTCAGTTAGAGGTATACTAGAATAGTATAACGTAAGTTATATTATACAACATGTGCAGGTGAATATGGAAGTGATAAAAAAATCAAGAAAAAATTGAACGTATCATTTATTTGACGTTAAATTGATTTACGTTACAATAATATGAAAGCATTTTTGCAGCGTATTTAATTGACTTAGGTCACTTTCATAATCACCGGAATATATTATATAGTTTTATTAAGTAACTGTTGTACGACAGAATTTATTAGTACCCGGTAACTCGGAGCTTGTGCCTCGTAAAATTTCACTAATAATATTAGTTCAATTATGCAAGAGGGGGCCTCGCTGGGGTGACAGTCCTCGTTCACCCGTAATCGCTCGTAAAACCGCGTGCAATGACGTAGGTTATGTACGCGCATGGATTCACGATCGTTTCGTCGTTGAACACTTTCATCGCCGGACAGTTTCTAAATGTTCTACTTAAGATACGGGAATCTCTGTACGTTTTTTTTTTTATCATGTTTCCATTACATATGTTTCAGCTGTTTAACCTCTTGAAGGATACTGGCAGGTACCTTTAGTTTTTCTTTCATTCAAGAATTATTCCGAAACTGCAATTAGATATTCACCAAGAAATTCCCTAACAAAAAAGCACATTCTACCAGTAGACTGTCGGTAATATTAATAAATATATTTTAATTAATTACTGCCGAAGAATAAAAAAATATTCTTTCTGGTCTTAATAAATTCGTCCCTGAATAAGTTAAACATCCTCCGTCAGACATTTGCGTGCAATCCCTTAAATTGGAAATGCAATAAAGTAAAGGTTTTAATAAAGTTTAGCCAAAAATTTCAATTTTTCCATATTACTATATTCGAAACTGTAAATTAACATAAACGTCCGTGGTCTAAAGATAACTCTTGCAGGAATCTATTATATTTCCCGAACGAACATCTTTGAAACAATTTCATTGCCAGACCAACGACTACACTTAAGACATCATCCTCTCGAGTGATTCGCGGTCGTATGACGTCATCCGTAACTGAAAGTGTCAAACGTGTCTAGCGCGCGCGACTGGCCAATTGCGTGCAGTGCGGTGCCGCGAATCACCTCGAGTCCAGCCGTTCAATTAGCCAATTTCACACGCGTATACTGACAATCCTCGAGACGACGACAGACACCGTAGCCGTTTCAAGAGTTGAATCCGTAAAAAGGATGTACAGGGTGTCCCAAAAATGTTGTAACTTCTTGAATGGGGAGATTTCTAGGGCAATTTGAAACAACTTTTTCCTTTGCAAGAAAGTTCTCCGAGGCTTCGTTACGGAGATATTAACGAAAAACCGCGACCAATCAGAGCGCGAGTCCACCGGCCGAGCTCCCGTGATAGTATTCGGTACGCGCTATGATTGGTCGGGGTTTTTCGTTAATATCTCCTCAACAAAGCCTCGGACAACTTTTTCGCAAAGGAAAAAGTTGTTTCAAATCACCACAGGAACCAGTCCTTTCAAAGAGTTAGAATATTTTTTGGGACACCCTGTATACCAGGGCCAGAAATTCGGTCGGTCACGGTGCACAAGCCCAGACGGCCATTATGGAAGTTTTTTTTTTATGGCGCTCGTAAATTCGCGCGGTTGGTATCGCCAGGTTTATAAGTGTCTCCTTAAAACTTTCTCCGTTAAATCCGCGACTGTTGTACATATATTATGTACTCGACGGAATCGAACCATGTCTCGGAGGAGTCGACGAGAGCAAAGGGACGAACGGAGTAGCAAAGGGGACAGAAGAGGATTGTCCCCGATCAAGACGAGAACCCTTGACCCAGATGCATTTAACGGACAAACAAAATATTCAATAAATACTTGTGCTATCAAGGCTCCACTGTGTCGTGAAAAACCGCCTTGAGTGTCATGGTCGGCGAAACAGTGGTTTCCCTGTGTATAGGATCCCGATAAAAGAGCCGAGGTCCGATTCAGCTGACGTGAGGAGACGACACCGAGACTCGATCTTCTGACGAAAAAATGACGGTTCTAGAACCGATATACGAACGGTAACTGAAATAGTAATATCTATTCTATGTGTAGTAGATCCTGGATTTACTACCCTCGGGATTGAACATTAAATATTTGTCAGTGTGATCCTTCGAGCACTCATCGAGGATTTACTGTATAACAGTAATAATAACTATATATAGACGGAAACTTCGGTTCTGTCATAACTGTTACAGAAGATAACGGTTCTTCGAAACCGTTTCAGGATATATAGGGTGTAACAAAAATGTTGGAGGACCCGGGAATGGAAGACTCGTCAAGTGATTTGAAACAAGTTTTTCCTTAGCAAAAATATTATCCAAGGCTTCGTTACGAAGATATTAACGAAAAACCCCGACCAATCAGAACACTATCGCGGGAGCTCGGCTGGTAGACTCGCGCTCTGATTGGTCGGTGTTTTTCGTTAATATCTCGTTAACAAAGCCTCGGAGAACATTTTTGCTAAGGAAAAACTTGTTTCAAATCACCTCACGAATCTCCCATTTCCGGGTCCTCCAAAATTTTTGTTACACCCTGTATGCATAACAGTTTTCAATCCCTGACTGCTCGATTCCGCGGGAAGTCGTGGATTCCCGGCATTCCAGTTTAAAGTGAAACTGGAGCTGGCTAATTGGAGCTGGCCGAGAAACTGCACGCACGCCAGATTGGCCAACGAGAATCGAATGTACGGAAAGGGAAACTGTTAATTGAGCTCCGCGGAATGATCGCCGGTTGCAGAAACATCGTAAGCCAGGAACCCAGAGGGGCCCGACGACTCTAAAGAGATAGAGAAAAGAAAAAACGTGCGATAGCCGCGAGGAAACCTCGTGGAATTTAGGCCTTCCGAATCGGGTTGCATAACCGATCCAACGGGTAATGAGTTTCTAATCGATCATCGGACTGTCGACGTTTACGCGCATTAATTACAATCCAGGCCCCGGCCGGTGGTCCCGTGGCATACGGAATGAAAGTGAAAACGATATCGATCGCTATGATTTCGACACGTTTCTCTATCTCTCTCCGTCACTCGATCGATCGATCAGCTGTCGATGGAAAAAACAATATCCCCCGGTTATAAATGGCCCACAGAAGTCGGGTACCAGTGAGCTAATAGATATCGGTGAAACGTCGGGCTAAATAAGAGATTCCTACTGTATACAGTAAATCATCGATGAGTGTTCGAAGGCTCCTAGACGCTGGTGTATAAATGCAGAGTTGAAGGGATTGCCAGAGATCGGTAGAAATCATTATAGATTACTTCTATTCGTTGGTTCTTATACATATAGGCATCGAATCATATCTTCAACTTTATAAGAATTTCTGGGAATTTTTACCTATCCTAAACTCGACTTTCGCTAGGGGAAAAAGTGATGTAAGGATCAGACCTCCTACCACTTGGTCTTGGAATTACTGAAATTTATCCAGTATATTACTTTTTCAGTATTTAAAATAAATTTATCAAGCGGTACGAGGCCCTCACACCTCCATTGCTTTTTGAAAAGAATCAATCCTCCGTTCGTCCGTAAACGTTGTTGCCCAGCCTAGAACATTACATTCGTGATATCATGTTCTGTAATTTCTTTATTATTCAACGCGTTCTAACAATTCGGTTTTGGAACAACTCGTGCAACAACCTGATAGTACAAAGCTAACATGCTCGCAAAGGGATCCAATTGCTACTCTCGACGGAAGGTAGGGCAAAGCTCGAACTCCCCTTATCGGGGCCGACACCAAGACGTTTTTATCAACGATTTCTCAACGAGCATATTCTGCAGCAACTGCTTAGTCACTTCGTCCCGAGATTGCTTCGTTTCGAAGCCATATTAAAGAATACATCTCGACAGAGATTGCGGTACACTTTTGGCGGTCCCAACACCGGCCGCGAAAACCAGAAAGCTGGAGATTTTTTTTTTTTTTTTACCTTTTTCCGTCCAATCGACGACGACGATGGCGGCGTCGGCGGGCTGCCCAGTTGGTAGACGTCGACGATCCCCAGCAGGCAATCGTCGCATTTGCAGTAAAGGGGATTCCCGCTGGACGCGGAATCGCTCGACATCAATGACGAGTTGTACGTGCTAGCGCTGGTCTGACTGTCCATCGAGTCGGTCCGTCTCAAAAGAAGGCTTCTCCTCGCTTTCGATCCATGTCTGCTTTCCATCTCTGTCCGATCCTCGCGCAAGCTCTGCCTCTCGATCTTCGCCATTAGAATCTGTTCCATCAGGTTCAACGTCGGCGGACGTGTCGGCGACGCTGGTTTTGCGTTCCCTGTTCCTTTATTCTCTTCCATCCTTGAAGTTCAAATCAGTCCAGATCCGGAGATAATACGATGTATCCCTCGAGAAAGAGGGCTATCACTAACGTGTCGTTTCCACTTTTTTAAGTTCACTTTTGTTTCAACGATCACCACCACATGAGTTCTCGAATCCACGAATAAAGTTATATATCCTCGTGTATATGGATACGATTCACAAATCGATCGAATAAATATTATCGGTATTCACTCGTCGATCCAAAAGACATATTCGGATTGCTAGCAATATGGAACGTTTGAACGATCCAGCTCAGTCTGTTGGTGAATTGCGACATCTCGAAGACGGTTCACCTCGTTGTTTCTGTATGTTATTTCACTGTTTCACGGAACACTAACACCCGCGTCGAATTCATTTGCCGCGAGACGCGTTGTCGCGCAAAAACGTGCGCGCGTGTGACCGTGACACTCCGCCACCAGCGAGGGGGATCAATTTTCCCGCGGAGGACATGTGCGTGTCTGTCCCGTTTCCAGCGATTTACACGACCATTGATCGAGAGCCTCGTCGAGGGAACAGCGTAGAACGGAGATCTAGAATTTACGTAACGGGGAACAGAGCTTAGAATCGATACCCTTCCCTCTTGTTTCTTTGTTTCGAGTGTAATCTCTGCATTGTTGGAGGAGCGTCGATCGATCTGGTTACGATAGGATCGAGAAGATCGTATCGCGTTGGTGACCACGGGTAGAATCGGGCGGGTATACCAATAAATGAACACGTACCAATGAATGAATTATTATAGAAAGAAAACGAGTGAATCGAATTATGATTAAATATTGATTTATTTTTTAATTCCTTGTTTCCTATTCAAACGATTTTCGCGCCATTGGATAGAAATGGTCGTTCATTTAATATTGTTCGTTCTACTGGTGAAAATCTGTACCTTTTTTACGTTTCAATTTAAGCGATTATATCTTTCCAATTTTTCAGACTGAAATCCATAGACGGTATAAAAAGGTATAAATATTTTAAAACATCTAATTTTCGTGGGACAAATGTTTATTAATCCGAATTTTCCCTGTTACTACTATCCTAGTTGAAATAGAGGATTGAAACTTTGCACAGGTTATTTTTTTTTAGATCGAAATAATATTTTTATTAATTTTAATTTCGGTCTAAGGGCACTCTTGACCCCCTCATCCTGCTATACCCTTTCGCTGCCATCCTAAGTGTGTTTAAGTTCTTGGTCCTGGGGAGCAAGGAGACTACAAGCACAAGGACATGGATCGGTCTGGATCAGCGTATCGGCTAGGAGGCTCGGTTGCACGGTTTTCCTCTACTGACCCGAATTGAGAGCTTCCTGTTAACCAGTCGGCCACGTTGTATCGCTTGATCGTCTATCGCGTGTATACGGTATGCATATGATCTAGTCGATCCATAGATCAGCAACATCGCGATACAGCGGGTGATAATTCTAGCTCCGGTGATCCTTCGGCTTTGGCAACCACACATCTGTCGCGACGCCTCGATAACCCAGGCCTACCACCCCCACCCCCCATTGCCCTTGCCTTTCCAACTGGTTTGTAACATTCTATTGCATAATTATATTAACAACGATTGAGAATGTTCATTTCACTTGAGTATGGAACTTAATTCCACGCGTGAGAAGATAATTTCACTTGTAAAATCTGTCTTACTGGCGGAAGTTACGTGTACGGCTCGACCAAACAGTCGAATCGAAACTGTTCGGTGGCGGCCATTTTGAAACCGGTACACGGGGGCCAACGGATCAGCGACTAACTTCGGGTCCTACGGGAAATTTCCTGAACGTTTGAACGAAATGTTCGACAACCTCCTATACGTTCGATATCTCAATTGTTTTTAAAGATACAAACAAATATTAGGGGAAAGTATTATTTGGTTAGAAGCAGCAAATACTATGATAAGTGAAAAAATTGTTCTGAAGGTCATATTTTTCGAAATTTCAAGGTCATCGATGTTTTTTCAAAGACTTAATATTCGAGAGCAGACGTGTAATCCGTTCGAGCTAATTTCTTCTAACGTGTATCCGAGCGATTTTTCCCCGTAGAAATCTGCGGTTTTAATCCGTCAGACGGCGGCGCAGAAGGAACAAAAGGTGTTCGATTACGTGTCCTATCCGGTATCCTCCTCTTGCATAATGAACCAGTACATATAATACATCCGATCCATCCGATTGACGTAACACGTGCCCCCCTTCCCCGCCTATCGCGTCGCAGCTTTTCCAACTACTTTGCCTTGCACAGAATTCCGTCTCGAATCCAAAAGATTCATCCTCAGTAATGTCAGAAAAATCGGTGCATAACGAATCGAAGATTCTACTTCAAGGAGGCCTCAAATAATTGTCGTCCAACCGATTGTCACAACACAACAAACAAATCTCACCGCACGCGACATTTGTTGCGACTTTCACTGATACTCCTCGATCCTCTACGCGGCCAGATTTACGATTTCAAACGATGTCCAAACGGGCCATTAATATCCCAGGCGAGAGCGTACGAACGCGAGTTTTTATACCTTTGTTAGACTTAAACTGGAGGGAAAGTGGGACTATGAAAGTATGTGGGGGATAAAGGACTTTTTCGTTATCGAGTTGTGTACACTGACTCGGCTTCCGCTAGGGGAAAAAGTGCAGTTGGCGAAGGGCCTCCTACCATTTAGTTTTGGGAGTTACGGAAATTTATGCCAAATTAATATTCGGCTTAACATTTATTTCCGAACTTGTCATAAATTTAGTAAATGGTAGGAGACTTTTCTTCTACGCCACTTTTTCCCCTAGTGGAGGCCAAGTTTGACGTGCAAACTCGGCTTCTGCTAGGGGAAAAGGTTGTGTACTGGAAAGGCTATCCACTTGGTATCGGGAATTACTAAAATTTATGCCAAATTATCATTTAATTTAACCTTTATTTCAGTACTTGAAATAAATTTACCAAGTGGTAGGAGGCCCTTCATCAACGTCATTTTTTCCACTAGTGGATGTCGAGTTTGTTCGTGAGGGTACCCTGGAATTAGAATCGAATGTTGTCCGACGATTGTAAACGATCGATAAAACAAGATATCAGGAGGAATATCCAAACTATCGTGACACGATCGTAAATCACATGGAGTTCGACTGAGACCAGAGAGAGAAAGAAAGAGGACGGATAAGGCATGCGGCGTACACACGGCTCTCGATAAACATTCCCGTCGCACACGTTTACAGCAAACGGAAACGAGTCTACGGGGCCGCCGTGGTCATAGAGACGGTTCGGAAAAACATAGTTCTGCCGTTAAAGGAGACGACGGACTGCGCCTTTTAGCGGACGCGAGAACCAACGATCGACCAAGGCTTTGAACGGTACCGCGCGTGTTGCTCTGGATCGCCTGGATATGGCCAAAGGTGTCCTTTTTTTTTGTTCGTTATCGGACAATTTACACCCCCAATGAGAGAACATTCCGTTTGGATGAATAAAAGACACAGAGTATAACAAAAGTGAGGTGATTTGAAACAAGTTTTTCCTTAGCAAAAATGTTATCCGAGGCTTTGTTAACGAGATATTAACGAAAAACACGGACCAATCAGAGCGCGCGTCTGTCAGGCAAGTTCTCGCCAAGTACGCGCTGCGATTGGTAGCCAACGTTACCGCGGGAACTCGGCTGGCAGACTCGCGCTCTGATTGGTCGGGGTTTTTCGTTATTATCTCGTTAACAAAGCCTCGGAGAACATTTTTGCTAAGGAAAAAGTTGTTTCAAAACACCTCACGAGTCTCCCATTCCTTCTCTGTAGGGATGTTCCAATTCCGATTCGATATCGGTCCTTTTTGACGTGACCATGGATCAGGCGTGAAATAGTGAGAGTCAATGAGAAGTTATTACGTTCTGGAAACGATCTATTTCAGAGGTGGTATGCGTAGAAGGTAAAAATTTCAGTGGGATTACCCGACGAGAAAACATTCGACCGGGTTGAGAATTACTTGGAACCGGCCTAATTGGGAGGACTGCTTAATGGGAACAGATGATAATCTTCAATAATAACACGTCTTATCGGTATCGTTATTATCGCCACTCGTGGAACGATATCAATCCAGGTTCGTAATTTATTGTTGTCAACAATAACACGCCCGATATATTTCCGTTCCTTCTTGACGATGAACTTCGCCGATTCCCATTTCTGAGAATAGAATGTACAAATCGTCGGTGAACAAGAATAGATTTTGTGAAAACAAATTTTGTCAAAAAATGTTGGACCAACTTCAAAATTCGCTAGAAGGTAGAAAATAATTTTTATTTTTATTATTTGTATAGAAATGCAACAACGGTTAAGAAAACTTATTGTTTCTTGTTAAATAGCATATTGACCTAGTTCAATCCATTCAATAATTCATATCATAAACATTTATACAAAAAAACATCTATAAATAAATACGAAAAAAAAAATTCGTGGATCTTCCGTTTCCCACGGCTCGTATAATTCAATAATCGCGAACCGATAAAGTTTGTTCCTCGCGCCTGTGTTTGCCAATCGGATCGATCATCAATAACACAATAGTCTCGCGCTCTCGGAAATTTACCTAGCCCGTCGAACGAACGAACGATCGAGACTGTTCTTTCGTGATTCCACGATCGTCGGAATTATACCCACGGAATCTACATCACAAAACCTTCTGAATACTTCGACAAGCCAAGCAACGCGTGTGTCCTCTAACTACTAGAATATCCACGAGGAAAGATTTCGATTCACTACGAAGAATCTACATCACAAAAACAGGGACCAAGGAATTTCCAAGAAGCTTTCAGAGCTTAGCTTCGTACTTAGGGTATACCAGACAGTAGAAGATCCATATTATGGTTCGTAGGAGCGCCAAGTTTTCGAAAATATTTATAGTCAACGGGCAAGATATTGTAATTTCATTAAAATATATTTGTAAATATTAACGACTGTTAGGAGAGTACCCTGTTTTGTTGAGGAATTTTTTAATGGATATTTAATTACAATTTTTGAATGATGCTTGAATGAAGGGAAAACTAAACGTACACATACGTGCCAATATTCCTCAAGAAATGAAGCGTCTAGTAGAGTCGCCTATTCGTGTAACCACACCAAACCTTGCAAACGTCATTTATGAATCGATATTTCAAACATCTGCTTGCAATATGTTTCATTAATGCTACACGGCACAGTAAATCCTCGATGAGTATTCGAAGGCTCCTCTCGTCCCTGAACATTAAATATTAATTTTTCCAAACACTATCACTCTGCTAAATCTCATTAAAAACGTCAGTGTTGCCACCTGGGGACCTTTCCTTGTTGTTAAAAATGTTAAAGAACATGTACATACTAGACAGGATCAATTATCTGAATATTCTTCTAGTTACACACCCCAACTATTTTGCTCACGGGCTGCACATGAGTATAACAATAATATTTATGTATTTGTCATGAAAATAACAATTCTTCCATTCAGTTTAATTTTACAATAAAGTATTTCTCAAAGTTCCAACGAGATTGGTTTAACACTTTCTTCACAGTAAATTCCCAAAAATTCGTTCATTATTACCTGTTCACATCCACCCCCTTAATATTTTTAAGGCGTCACAATATCGTGCCCGTCGACGTTACCTTGTAGATGAACGCGTCGCGGGCAATATTTCCGTCGAGGATCCCGTCCAGATTGTCGATCCTAAGCAGACTTATGGGCCGTTGCTTGCCGCGCCTCATTATTCGCATGGTCGCGAACGACCCCTCTTGACGTTCGATGATTAAATTTTCGACTGATTTGCACGGAGCGGTTTCGTGTCGGCGGTTCGCGAAACTGGCCGACCAACGCGAAATTGCGATCAACACCACTGGGAAACGGTGCATATTATCACGATGTCGAGATACTTTTCGATAAGTGCCCCCTCCACCCCCAACGACAACTGGCGGTCCGTGGATCCGCACGCGAACGAGATCCTTTCGTGGATATCTGCGGCTGCCGCGACAACGTTATCTGATCGCGATCGCCTCGATCTGGCCGCAACTGCGCATCGTGATCGGTAGAGATGGGCAAGCTAATTATCTAGATAAAGAGTTTCGAATAACGAATAAAAGATAAAAAAATAATTCGTCATTTTTCACCCTTTGCACTCCGACAAATGTATGTAGAAGCAACATTGTATTTTTATACATTTAAAAATTAAAATATTCTTCACTTTTCCATGGGGGCTTCTATTGTTACATTGCATGTTTAATTATGTGTTAAAATTAAATAGTCCTGGAGTAGCTGGTTGCTCATAGTAAAAATGAAGAATCGCTTTTCCTATATGTACAGTTTGACAATTAAAAGTTAAGTAGTGGTTTTTAAATATTTTTAGAACACCTAAACTTTGTATATTCGCAACACACAAAAACCTTCTAGCAAAGTATTGAAGGTCTAGGATGGCTCAAAGTCCTCTTAAAAATCGATCCTCCCGCGCCAGCAAAAGCTGGTGCGTGTGGGACGCAACTGGTTCAACGGTTTTTCGAATCGCGAATCTGTTTCATCCAGCCACGGTGAACGAAAATACACACGTGACACCCTCGAAAGACACACGTTCCTCCCTTTTGAACTCCAACGATTTATAATATGTTTACACAAACGATAGATCCCAGGGTTTTATTTAAAGATCTTTTTCATCTCTTTCTCCCTCTCTCTCTTCTAATCCGAATTCTATTTTTTCCTGACAGACTTGGTTCCCCGTCATTTTATTCCAGATGAACGTAACTTAACATCTCAAAGATCAAAGGCATGAAAAACAGAGGGACAATGAGTAACACGAAAATACAGGTGAATATCCCAAGACCACAATTCTGTTTTTATCTTGTGTATTCTTATCTTTTATTGTTAATTTTCTATATTCTTGTGATAGTCCTTTCTCTGTTTTTATTTTCCACACCGTTATCCATTATGTTGCCGATAATCACGCA
Source organism: Dufourea novaeangliae (assembly GCF_001272555.1). Taxonomy (NCBI): domain Eukaryota; kingdom Metazoa; phylum Arthropoda; class Insecta; order Hymenoptera; family Halictidae; genus Dufourea; species Dufourea novaeangliae. Next base: position 441,501 of record NW_015373934.1, read on the forward strand.
TTTCTTTCTACATAATCGTAACTTTCTGTATATTCTAGTAAACTTGTAAATTTTTTCCTCCTTTTCATTCTTCAGTTGTGTAATTCTATATATAATCCTGTAGAGCTTTCGTTAAATTTTTTCAAACTCTCCGTAACTAAACATTTTTTTTTATACTTGTATATTATATCAAAAGCTTCCATAACCCATTTACAATTAAATATTATTATTATCATCCAAGTAAAATACACTGACCCAATTTCTAAGTCGCGGATACACGACGATGCTGGTAGCAAACGCGTTCAAAGATAATCATACACAGAGCTATTTGACGCCATTAATAAAAAAAACTTACACAGAGCTACGGAAAAAACTACAATGAACGTTTTTTTTCCTGATTATTAAATCGTGTGTCACTCTTGTGTGGACGATATATACAATACGAATTCACTGTACGAAACCGCGCGCGCTCGCTCGCGGCCACTAGACAGTACGACACAATATCAGCCAGTCGCCGCTCCTGTATACACTCGAGAGAGTCGACTGACAGTGACTGACCCGGCTGAATCCTCTAGAAACCGTTGAAACCCGACGAACGTATAGGAGGCCGCTGGCACACCGCTGTAGGCGATCTTTTACCGGCCGATCGGTCACCACTTCGAGGGTCTTTAAATTAAATATTAGAGACACTGGCAGTAATTGGGACATTTACCCTAGTCTTCGTGTATACATATACGTCTGTTCAGCTTTATTGCGACAAGGGATGGGAGGACATCCCCCAGGACTTGGGAAAGCACCGAGACCCATACAGGTGCAATGAATCACGATTATTATACTGATAGAAACGTGTGTATCGGTGAAACAAGGAATTGATTCTGAATCGAGCCAAATAAGGGGTATCGAGAAATGGGCGAATTTGTTTATATCTTGACGAGATGTGTCGGATAACCAGGGGTAAAGATAAAAAAAGTTTATCGAACAAAGATAAGGACGACTTAATCGTGGAATGGCCATTGTATATTTTGTTAGAGGATTGTGGCCGTCACCTGTTGTACACGTGTAGAATACCAGGAGTGTAAGTAACTACCCTTACGGACAGAGTTCCTGATCACATCTAGAAAAATTAACCAAAAAAGATTCGTTGTTATTCTAGTAAATCTATGTCTTATATTTAATTCGGTGATAATAGAACTGTGAGCTTATCGAATTTTACATACAAATTTCAATACAGTTACTAATTAGTTAGTCGTTTTTAAAAATAAATATTTATCGTAACAAACTTATTACATGGTATCTATATAACAAACTGATCAGGAACTGAGTCCGTAACACGGTACGGATGTGTAAATTGTTTGTCAATAATTATCTATGGTGAACAATGTCAAGTAAACATCGTATGAATATTGTTTAAGTCATAAAACAACTTGATGATTCAACCGAGTAGGAAACTTCCTCTTTCTTTTAGCATCCTTTGAATTAGAATTTGATAGACTGTACAGTGGATTCCGGTTATTTATGGACACGTCATGCGATATCACACATCATATAGAAGTATCATAGAACATTCTCTTAGGTTTTGTTCTTTGAACTTTGTCCCGAATAAACGTTTGCCACGAATCAACCCGTTGGCTCAAATACAGCAGAATCCACTGTATTACCCTTCTACAGAGTCCTGTTACTTAATCCTCCTGCATACATAAGTTCCCTGGCCAATTATAACGAACTAGACCGTTTCGAATCCGTAGCTTAACGGCGTCGGTCTCCATTCGTTCCTGGATCCCAGGCCAAATTCGCCTAGCCAGTACCCGCTAGATTCCTATCTGTGGCGTACGCGCGCGAATCCGGTTTCCGATCTCGACAGCTACGCGGGGCAGCTCGGTAAAGAGGAAAGTGGCGACCAGTGACGTCAGGCAATTGTGGAATTTACGACGGTGTTTGCGTGCCGCGGTTCCGGCCAGGTGGATAGTCCCTGGCTACGTCATAGTCGGCACTATCGAAACGTCGTTGTTCTTTCGATCTGGGAGACAAAAGTAAATGATAGAAAAAAGAAAAAAAAAAAATCACTCCTTCGGTTTCTTTGATCTCCTATGTCTTTAGGAACTCCGAATTCCCTGGAGCTCTTTTGGCGGACAACAAACGTTTGGAATTTGAAGCGTAGGAAATTCTGAAACAGAACCCAGTTGGTACTCTTAATGCCCGATTTTTGTGGACGACAATGTTTGGAATTTGAAGCACACGATGATTTTGAAACGAAACCAGATGGTACTCCGAATTTCCTGGAGCACTTTTTGCAGACAAAGTTCAGAATGTGGTGCGTACCAGTTTCCTGAAACAAACCAGTCCCTATAGCGAGTTCTCTGGAACTCTTTTGCGAACAAAAAACTCCGAATTCGAAGCGGACAGGATGATGTACGGAAAGGAACAGCCAGCCCGATATGGAACAGTTTGCGACACTAATGGAAAAACATCATTGATTCAGCGAGAAGCGTGTTTCACGAGCCATGGACGTCACCGGAACCCACGCGAAGAATGCACAAAGCGAGAGAGCGTGCATATGCGCGCCACACGGGTTTGTAAACACATTCGATCCTGTCCGTGCGAAGAATGAGTATGCAGATAGGACGGGGGTACGTTCGTTCGTACGTACAATACGTACAAAGAAAAGACATGCATAACAGATTCCCTCGTGCCGTTTGGTTTGTCGAGCGGGTCTCGTTGGAAAAGGAACCAATCGGTGTTGCCCCACCTCGGTTCCTCGTGTATAAGTACGTATCTTCCTTGAATCAGAGAGGGGGGGGATTTCGTAGGACTATTGCGTACAAATATCGTTTTCTTTCACTAGTTGGCGAAACGTTTTCGAATGATTAAAAATAGAAGGTCGGCAAACGTAAACATCGTAGATAAAGCTGAAATGCGTACGTGCGACCGCGCTGTCTCGTTAACAGTTTTCATTAAGTGTGCCCCTAAATACCGACGCAAATTCCGTATTCGTTGCGTATGAACAAGTATGTTTTGTTCGCGAACTGGAGCGCAAACCGGTGACGTTGCGTAAGATAAATTAACCACGTGTTCAGGCGTCGACTGCGACCAACAACGAACGTGTTGGTGGTTTGTGCGTCGCGCTAAACATAGCACTTTGCCTTCGGTGTAACATTGAAATATTTATACACCTGGAATGGAAGTACATACGTCAGAGAACGCCGGACAACCGGGCCCGTTCAATGGATTTATGTAAATTTTATTTATCCGTCGCGCGCCTCTTTTTTTCTTTACAGTCTGTTTTTCCCTTAAAATAGCTCTACTTTAAAGAATAAAGGGAAATCAGTGAAACTGAAAATCGTAGCTGAGGTAAACTCCTGGATAGTCGTGGCGAGATTTATTCTCTCCGTGTTTTCTTTCGCTTTTTTTGGTTTTGTTTCGTATGATCTTTCTCCCCTTGGTTTTTTATCTAAACGACGAAAGATACAATTGTTAATCGTTACACTTACTCTAGGCTTTGACTGCCGATGATCGATCACTTCCGATTCGTCGCCGCTGAGGCTGGAGGTTGAACAGTCGGATATCTTTCGTCCGGGTGGAATGTCCAGAAATTCAACCTTTGCCTTTTCTTGCAATTCTTGAGAGTCTTCTTGGGTGTACCGCAGTAGCTGAGAGTCTAGCTTGGTGTAGTAGGAATTAGTGGTGTCCAGACAGGAGTTCCGTCTGTTCCCGGTTTCACAGAAGTTTCTGAAGAAATTTTTCAATAAGCAGGTAATATACGGGCCAATACAACGTGTTCAGTTGACAGAATTAAAAGATAAATACCTTGTACCACTGGTATTCATAGAATCAAGGCACAAGCAACAGGAGTCCGAGTGTCTCCTGCTGTGACAAACTCTGGGGAACTGGTTGTCCAGTGACTCCCGAATGTCATCACAGTCCAAGCAGGAGCAGCTACTCGTCTGGCTTGGAGTTCCACTGGTTCCTTCATACTTCTCAAGCTCTAAATCATTTCTTTCGAGCTTCTCATCCAGATACGAATAATCCGAGTAATCACTGACAACCACGCTTGGTGTTCTCCAATATCTAGGCCTCCCTTCATTCTGCTCAGTTTCATTTCCCTCGACTGCATTCGTGCTATCCCATCCTGAAAGCATTGATTCTGTTACAGTTGTCACCTGTACACGAATCAGCAGTGTCTTGTCAAAGGACATGAAACAATAAAGTAGAAAATCCTGTTGTTTTCAATGTAAATGAGACTAGATTACACTGTTACCAGACCTAAGAATACGTCAAGAAGAAATCCAGTCTTGGACTAAAAATAAACTCCACAGATGGCCTTAAATAAAAGAACAAAACATTAGACTTTTAAAAATCAACAAATTATTCAGAAATACTGATGTGAACGTCCCGTAACGTACTTCCATGGTACTCGATATGCATGTTTGTTTTTTTTTACACAGTACCCGGTCAAGTTGAATCGCGAGAAGAGAGAAACATTATATACCAATATCAAGCAAAACAACACTGGATTCGTAAACCGGACGAAAAGAAGATGAATGAAAAAAAAGGGACATCAAGAACGATGATGTCAGCGACACACAGCACGCGTGGGTCAGGGAAACGTGTTTTGAACAGAGTATTCCCCCCACCCCGCGGACAAAAGGAACCGGTGTGTGCGTGTGTGGTGTGTCTCTGCCCTGTGTATGTCACGACCAATATTCCCATCCATCCCCTCACCTTTTATTTGATCCTCGTCGCTCAAGACCGCGCTGTCGTAGCTGCAACATCTAGTGACCCGTAGTTTGTGCCGTTTCAGCTGGTGCGTGGTGGTCAGCGACGCGTCCTCGTCGCTCGCCGCCGCGGAATCGAGGCTCCAACAACGCGCTACAGAGCCCCTCCTTCGTTCCGGATCCGCCTCGATACCCTCGTCGCTCTGCGGACTTTTGCTAAGGGATCTGACCACCGGCATCCTGACCGTGTCGAACTCGTCGTATGTCTCGTTCGCCTCGATCGGATCAACGACCGTGGTTGACGTCGTCGTTGTCGTCTCCTCCTCGGTGTTCTGTTGCTTCTTCGACCTCATCGTTGACCCGACCTCGTCGCCGGCGGGCTCTCTATCACCGAGGAGCCGTTCGAGGCCGTCCACCAACTCGCATACCGACGAGCCACCCTCGCACTCGGCGACGTACTGATTCTCCACGATACCGACGCGACGTTTCCGCGAGATACGACCGGCCGAGGACCGTTCCTCAACGTTCTGGCTTATTCGTGACGATGATTCCACCGCCCCGACCGGATTCGACGACTCCGGCTGCTCGTCGTGACCTAAGCGCAACAGCTGCTTCGACTGTAGCCGCCGTCTCAAGACCGTGTAACCCTCGTCATCGCGTCGACCGCGTTTCCGAGAGGATTTCCATCGTCCTCGGGACACTAGGTCGGTAAACGTTCGATTTGAAATACGGGAGACGCATCGCGCACCGTGCCCGAACCAATCGCGACCGCGGCGGCGTCGACGCTGATAGAACGAGCGGCCATATTGAATTCCGTAGAGCACGCGGTAGCTAGATGGGATACGTATGCCGATGATCTGACCCGGTTTCACCGGTCGGACACGAGTCGATTTCGATGGTATCTTATCACTGCTGTCCGAGGTATCGTCATCGTATTTTTTGCTTTTCTTCTCGTTCGTCGGACGTTCGGCGGCCGTTAAACCTACACGGTCTTCGTCGGGTGTCGCGTTGACGTTCCTCGAGAAATTTACCCTCTTCTGGATCGTGTTCTTTCTCGTATCGTCCTCGATGGTGTTGTTTCGCGGTCGATTCGCGCTAACGGCGTCGTTCGATAGAGACGTTCGGCTGAAACGAAAGAAATCGTGATATCGAGATTCGAATTTATTCAGCCGGTACGCCGCAACATTATGCCTGTACGTTCGCAATCACGTCCCACTTTGGAAATACGCGATAGCCTTTGAGACACGTTCGAAAACAATTTGTATTCCGAATACAAATGACTGGCCAGATATGGAATCAAAACAATACTAGGTATACGTAACTTCTTTTTTTTCACGAGCACGTTGACAGTTCGTAGACAAGAAAAATGATTTCTTTTCTTGTTCGGTATAGTTTATTTGACCTCGCGTGAACGTTAAAAAAAAAAAAGTACTCATTCAACAACGAATTGGCTTTATGGCAATAGTATGGTATGCCGTGCGGCATAAATTTTTCTAATCCAATGCCGTCATTACGTGCTCTTATCTAATCTCGAAGTTATACCATGTACACTCCTCTCTGTTCCCCATATTAAACATTTACGATGTGTATTCTATTTTCATCTTTTGTTTTCTTCGCGAAATAATCCGAATTGATAGCTAGGAGACGATAACAGAGTAATACTAAGGCGATTTGCAGAGAACTTTGAACAATTTCACATATTTGTAGGTAGTTGTTTCTCATACGACGTCAACTTTCGTGCCACCGAACGATCGAAAAATATCTGTATTTTGATAGAGCCACGTATATGCTTGGGCTTGAACTTTTTCGGTCGAAAAAAAGTTGTTGTTTCTCGCGAAATCTACGGTTCAAGCGAGAGTCAAGGACCGAGTATCCGGGTCGAAGAAATGCGGAGGGAAAGATGCGTGGAAGGTATGCCAGGGTTGCTTCTTGCTCCTTCGATTGACGTCACAAGTGCGTCATTGGAGGCAAAGAAACAAGAAAGTGCGATTGAATGATCGCGCGGCGGTTACAGCGATCGCGTACCACAGCTCTCGTGTATCGTTGTTTCTTTCTCTATCTCGACAATCGGTCCATTATCTCGTCAGTTCAAGTGCCCCTTGGCCACTTGAGCCTATCTGTGCTGCGAGCGTTCGGTCGGTCGTTCGGCGGCTGTTTCATTGTACGAAATAGCCGTGCGCTGCAACGAGCGGAATTATAAGGTCTCCTTTATTTTTTTTTTTTTTTTTGTAGCTTTTTATATCGCCCACGCAACGCTTTCCATTGGCGGGAGACCGTTCCCGATTGCACTCGACGCAACATTGCGACAACACAGAGATAAGATTGCGAAACAGGACGCCTGTTGTCGTTTTTATAACCAGGAAACTAGTCGTAACGCACAAATAGAACGTCGTCTACGAGAATTCGACAAAAGTCTACGACAGGGGTTCCCAATTCACAACCACTGGGGTTATCCTTTTGATTGTCGAGCGATTTATGCGGAGGTCGATTGGAGGTCGATTGATAAATAAAATCTCGTGTTTACGAGTATGTACATAATTTATGAATTTTACTTCCCTTTTTATTTCAGATTTATGTCTATTCCGAAAAAAAATGACAGGACAGTTGAGCACTCCCGGTACTACAGGCGACGTTGTTGAAAACGATCATTTCGAAACGTTTTATCAGCGTATCGTGAATTTCACAAAAGGGAAATAAGAATATTGGTAAACGTACGCGAATCTATATTCGGAAAGAGATCGGATTACCTTTCACTTTTGTCCTATAGGTTTTCGGCCAAGAGAGGAAATCTGTAAACAGTGTAGAACGATTTCACGGCCTTTCTATTTGGGAATTCAAAGATGATCCGCGCGAAGGAAGGCTAGACGAGGCTGTATAGCCAGGCTCATATTTGTGACGAAATCGGGTCAATGTCGGCCCAAGGCTAATGACTCGTTCGTGTTCCAGATAAGTAATAACAAATTGTGTACAATTACATTAAACATTAGGTGGGCGTTGTTTCGTAAATGATTTGAAAAAAAAAATGTTTGAAATGCTGTTACTTTAAACAGCTCCTGTGGGAACACGAGCTTCGAATTTTCGAAGGAACGTTTCAGACACAAGGGTTTTTCAATTTTATTTTAATGACATGGAAAAGAGTTTCATAGAAATGTGTATTTGTCAGTACATTGCGTATCGTTAGAAATTCAGTGTTATTAATGTGTATAGAGTATAAAGCAGAAATGATAGATTTTTGATTTTACGTTACATCTCTTACCTTTCCATCCCGATGTTGTATTCTGCATTTTATTCGGAACCGATAACATGAAATCGATTTCGAACAATTATCAAATTAGGGATTCGAGAGTATACGAATGTTTGGAAAAAAAAACGGTTACAATTTCTCGTTGTTAACAAGTACAGCACGTTTACGACGCGAAACGATTCGATTCTTGTATTTGGAATTCAAGGAATTCAACCGGACGTCCTCGCCGCTCATTATTGCTCGCAATCTCCACGGGTGTTAATTTTCGATCGTGGTAACTGAAAGGAGCAATGTGTGCGATGATTGTACGTCAATCGTAGCTGATGGCTGACTGAACTCGAGATTTGAACTTGACCACTCCGCGGTGACCACCTATACACGAGTTCCTGTGTAAAAGGAGGGGATCGATTGCATTGAAATTGTCCCTCCTAAAAGGGAAGGTTTCCACCTACGATTGACGTAAAACTTATAATTCCGATGTCACAGGTGTTCCGCTACGTTTTATCCGATACCACAATGGTATTATTTCGTTTCGCCATACGACCATGGAAATTTGCTACACTGTGATAGTGAAGTTATAAAGAATGTGTTTTTCGAAATAGAATATGAAGGATATTTATATCTTTTGAATTTTTTTTATTGTAAAAAAGTATCTTCCCTTGTAATGTTTACTAACAGACTTCATAGAAATTAATTTCTGAATGTTCATCAGAATCAAACGTTAGAGATCCGAATACTTGAGGACCCTTTGTAATTCTGTCTGATTTAAAGGGTTTTATCCAATTCTTCATCAATATTCCTGTTTTCAAATTCATTAGAGTTGTTTCAATAGCTGGTCTAGTGACTAGAATTGTTCCTCTTTGAATGTTGGCTTTTAAGAATTTCCATATTTCTGTATGCACAGATTCTGGAACATAAAACTCAAATGGATTGTTCATGATAATAACATTGCTACTTTGTACAATATCTGGACATTCCTCAATTCTTTTGTTTACTATTTCTATACGATCATTCATCTTATATTTATGTATCATGTCAGACTGTAATGTGCAAAGATCCTTATTCATTTCAACCCCAATAATTTTCTGGGCTGATGAAAATATATGTGCCTGCAAATGTATTATCGAGTAACTATGTATATTTACCAGTAAGGTTGATATGCTAAAGTGATGTAAAATGAAACATAATTTACCCCGTACAAAACAGCACCCAATCTAGATCCAACATCAAGTACAGTTTTTCCTTCTAAAGGCGGTAAAATATTATGGAATACATATATCATAGCAGACACTGACATAGAATGCGATATGATATCTAGAACAAAATTTAAATTGTCTTCATTAAGTAGTTACGGAATTAAGGAATGAAGCTTGGTAAACATCATCTTACTATATTCTTTCACATTTGTAGATCTACAATCAGCACAATATAGATTGTCCAATTTTCCTTCATCTATGAGTTCATCAACTTCTTTATTGTCATAGAGAAATGCATCTATATGCTTTGTTGATATATCATCACAATCTGAATTCTGAAGAGTTATTGAACCAGTAATATTTTCTCTTTCTGATAACAGCTGAAAAGCCAAATGCACATTGTAATTCTACATAACATCAGATAACAGACCTCTCCAATTGTGGGTGGCACAATGTGTTCTGATGGAAGTATTCCATTAAATGGTACTCTGTTTTTGATGTCAATAACAATTTGCTTTATGTTTCTTAACTGTTCTTCTTGTGTGTTATTTCCATTCTGGCAACCATCTACAAAATTATTTTCACAAGTTTAGTTTTTTATCTTAGTACATGTTATGCAATTTTCTATGACATATACCTCTAAAATTTCGTGGCGTTGATTGAATTTTTACTTTTTCAGGCTCCCAATTGTCAGCAATAAATGATAAAAAAATTTGTTGATCAGCTTCATTCAAGGAGCAAATAGTATCCGTGAAAACTCTTATGGCATTAGTGACGGACGTCGTATCGGTTTTATCATCCGAAGTCATTTTTTAATTTATGTCCTTTGAAAAATACAAAGCTTAACTTAATCCTATGTAATATTTTATTAAACACGTGTACTACTGTACCCGTCAGTCAAAATAGTTGACCACTATTGTATAAATATATGCATTCTGATATTCTAAGAGTCGCACGCAAAAGTAAAAGTAAAGTTTTGTCTGATATCGTGATATGCAATGGTTTATATTGCATAAAAATAATTGTTCAAATTTTCTATATCAATAATGTGTAGTAACAATAATTGATTGTAGCGTATTTAATAAACAATTACTTTGTTATGTAAAGATGCATATGATCGCAATAACATGTAGTGCTATCTACAACAAAACGTCCAAGCTACTAGCTAATTACTACACGTGCTTGTCGCTAGATGGAGCCATTAGGCATTTATTTTATAAAAGAATTCAATTGAGAATTGTTTATGTATTTTTTCAATTCAAGAGGATTGACCACGCAATCTCACACTATTAGATAAATTATTGAATTGCGATTAGTGTTTATTTGCGATAATTATTTAAATTTAAAAAAGATTACCAATTTAATTGACGGAATCTTTCTGATATGTTTATTAAAAAAAAATTAAGTACATAAAATGTTGATATACGTACATAGGTGTATATAAATAATTAATCTTAACATTATTTGTAGAGGCAAGATGTAAGGCACGTATGATCCTGCATAAAATCTGAACCATCCTAATATATACAAAATTTTTTCCTGCTTTCGTTCGCAAAGCGTTCTCTCGGCAACTGTAAATCACCGCAATTGATTTTAGAAAGTACGAAAGATTTAAATATTTAACTTTACGTTAAAAGTACGCGTGTATATATATATGTAAAATTTTACAAATACTTATTTACAAACTTGTTCGTTTTCTCGTTCTCTGATATCGAAATTCCTACCAACAAATCGTAGGATGTTCATACTTTTTTTGAATTTTTATTCGCGCGAGTCCATCGTAAAGCTTGATTACCGTCAGGAATACAGTAACAATCACTAAACGTTTATTGCATCTAACTCGAAACTAAAAGAAATACTGTTATTACAAGTTAACTTCGTAGTATTACGTAACATATACTATTAGCAATGTATATACTAGGGATTCGTGTAAGATTCATTCTAACATAGTAGTAGTTTCATCAAGATCGAGCTGCCAATTGTGTTCGCCCATAGTAAGACGAAAATTCAAGACACGTAATGTCAAGTCAGTGAGTAATCGAAAGTTTCGATATCATCGATAACACTAAAAACGTACGTACAATTATAAAATACATAGCACAGCTACCTTCCTTATCAGGCACAATTTCACTCGACGTAACTACTAATAATTCGCGTATTTACAAAAAGTTCGTGGACGCTAGTTAATTTAAATTAGGAAACATAGATAACTTTAAAAGCTGCCTGGTGTATAATTAAAATATATATTTAAAAAAAAACCTACGCGTATCTTTTCCGAAAATGAAAAAAAAAAAATCGAAAATTGATTCAGTTCCGTGACCGACCGTGCGATTCGCGAAGTATCTATGCGCGCGTAAGCTTGCTTAAAATTAAATTCACTGATTGTTGTCGACCAGAAAGTGCGTACAGACGGAGAGATTGAAGAAGAAAAATATTCGTCGAACAGGTACATTAATAATTTCAACGTACACACTTTACGGTCGAACACCGGTTCCCTTATTCTACGTTGAGCTTTAAAAAGGATATCATGCGCAAAAGAAAGGCCTAGACTCGAATAAGAATACAATTACCGAACTAACGTGCGTCGTCAAGTAATTAATTCAAGTATTTGAGCACACCTACTATGACACCCTGTAAATGTCTTGTAACGGTTTGTTCGTTGGACTCAATGATAATTAAAATCTATAAAGTTCGAAAGTCTCACTAAAAGAAGCATCGTCGTCGCTTCGCTTAATACAGCAAGGATAAAATCTGTTTCGTTTCGTTGGAACGATTGAAATTAATCCTGGTTACGAAAAACTAGATGTTGTTCACAGAGGTTGTTCGATAGGCAGTGATCCTTGGAGCAGAGTTGGCTCAGTATATGACGTGTTCACGTCAGTTCCAGCTGTGTCACTGTTGTTATGGTTGTTGCTGTTGTTGTTTTGCCCGTTTAGAAACGAGGCCATTTCCATCGGCGATTGTTGTCCGCTCTGTTTAGAAACATGCGTGTTCGTTCGCTTCTTTCAGATCAGCTCGGAAGAGAGCGTGTTTTGAGGGGGGTAACGTACGTGTGTGGTGTTCGGGAATAAAACAAAAGAAAAGCGGCTCCAGAGAATAGTGCAGAGAGCAAGTAGAATTAAAGTAGCAGCACACGAGACCAATGCTAAAGCTAGAAAAAAAAGACTAGTCTCCTTAATATCGAATAGTCTGAAAGCAGAAACACGTTAGTCCAATGTAAATATACAAGATGCAGTCGCGTGCGGATAGTGCGTAGAAAAAAATAAAATAAAATGGAAGTCGCATTTAAAATAGAACGGGGGGGCCGAAGTACCGCAGAGGTGAATGTGCCAAACTTCAAGGCGTACCATTGAAACGCAACGGAATTCGATTACGTCCAACTAGATTCAATTCTACGTATACATATGTATACTAAAACCCTATGAAATTGATCAGACCAGATATTTATTCAGATACTATGATTAAAGAAAAATGTGAGTGAACTGCATTTAACCCAATCAATGAAAATACTGAAAGTCTCTATATACTGTTACTTAATTGAAATCTTTTTTTACATCCACCATATTCCTTTTGTTGAACAAAGATCGAACTCCAAATGTGTTCCAATTCCACAGAACACGCACGCATACACACACACATACACACACAGAACTATACGAATGTTCGCGCAGTACAAACATCGTAGGCGTACAAAATAGACACGTACGCGACTGAGATTGTGTTTACGTTCGCCTAGTGTACTTCTGATTGTAAGAGGAAAATTGAATGACTTCAGACAATGCAAGTATCGTTATGTTTGAATGGAAAAACAGAATTAGTAGTTATTTTCTCGCAGAAAGAAAAATGTTTAGCCGGCAGTCATTCTTTTCCTCTGTGACAGAGTTATTGATATTGCTACTTACAAATACCGACCTTAGGCTGTATTATATCTTCAGGGGTATCGAGACCAGCAAGCGGGTTTGACGTTATATTTATTTTGGAGTCGGTTACACCACCGTTTATTACTCTTCCATTTGTAATTGGTTTGCCTATCACAAACAATAACCTTGTTATTAAATGAAGTCTGTACGATTCTTTCTAAACATCTACGATTAAAAGTTATAGTCACCTTCGCTTTGTGAAGATTCCCGACTCTGCTTGTGTTTGGTTCTTTTATATACTACAGCCACCGCTGTTAAGCCACCCAGTAGAGTCGATCCACCGAGAACACCACCGATTATCGCGTACATGTTCGCGTTTTTATCATCCGCGGGCCTTACTCGACTGTCCAACGTTAGATTGCTACCGTGATCGTTACGATTCTCATTATCATGATGCTCTACCACAAGTTTCTTCGTTTTTTCACGAAGAATTTGCGAGAATTCCGAGGCGGCGTCCACCGAGAAGCTTCGCACCTTGAACTCGTACGTTGTATCCGGTTGTAAATGAGATATGGTTATATTAAAGGAATCCTTTCCTTCGACCGTGGTCTTTACGTAGTCCCCCGCCGAGGTTGATGCCCGATGGTACACATAGAAGCCATCTATCTTCGCCGATTTATCTGGATTCTGCCAAATAAGAAGCACTTCTTGGGGACTCAAAGCTTCCGTGTTCGTTAACAGAGGTATGGGCATTCTGTTGCTCTCGAAACCGCCTTTGTTCAAATGGAAACGAACCGAATTCGGGCTGAGCTTGTTGTCGTTGTTCGAGTAAACCGCGGCGATCCGGAATCTGTACGTATGATCGGGCTGTAAATCCGTCACCTCGAACGAGCTCACGCGATTCGATATCTCAGAATTCGCGGTCATCCACTTCGCTTGCTTGCCGTTCATCTTTTGCCCGAGTTCTCGATACTGAACTTTGAAAAACTGAATCGACAATCCCGTGTTGTTAGGCACGGACCATGTAACCATCGCAGACACATCGGATAGTCTTGTGACGTTCGGTTGATTCGGTGGCACCAGGACAGCTAAAAACACGAAAGATACGTTTAGTAAAATGGAAGGAAGCTGCGCACCACATATCTAATTAGATTGAATAATGTAACAAATTACCGGTGCCCTTTCGCTTTCCCTCTTTGTTTCTTCTCCTTCCACCTCCCCTTGTGTGCTTGTGCCTTGAATTCGGAACTCCGTAGTCTGGCCGCGACTCAGTTGTGCCGATATGTTGCTTCGGGTTCACTCTCAATAAATTATACCCGGAGTCCGAACCGTACTCGTTGCTCGCGGCGCACTGTACATAACCGGCGTGTTTCTTCTCCACTTCCGAGATGACGAGCGTGGCACCTTTGATCTCTAAATTGTCGCCAGGTAGCAAAGATTCTCCGTTAATCAGCCATTCGACTCTCGGATGTGGCTCGCCGGTTACCGTACAAGATAGCTCCAGTTCCCCGCCCTCGGAAAATGTAGACGTTTTCGGCGCTTTCGCCACCTTCGGCGCCTCCATTACTTTCAGTATAATCACAGATTTTATTTGCGCGCCGTTGCTGTTCCACATACAATCGTATTCACCTCTGTCTGCCGGCTGGACATTCGTTATCATCAAGCCTGACGGTATTTTAATCGAGTTTGTTGGTAATCGACTGCCCAGTCTGCTCCACGTGACGTATGGTACCGGATAACCGACGGCGAAGCACTCCAGCGTTACATTTTTGCCGCGCAGAACTTTGTATTCCGTTTGCGGCTGCTTAATGAAGTACGGCGTTTGGACAGCGCGATTCGTGTGCACGTTTAGAATAGTTTTATGATTGCTGGTGAACAGTTGAGTGGTTATATAGTTACTGGCGGTGCAGTGGTAACTTCCGGTGTCCGATACTTTAGCATTTTCGATGACCATGGTTTTCCCGTTTACATTCTGTACGAGATTATTGTCTTTATAGAATTGAATTATGGCCTCGGGAGCCGAGTAAGGGACAGGGCATGTGATCGGTACTGTGTTCCCGGCAGCGACGCGTATCACAACGTCGGTCTTGTCGTTGAACTTCTGTAGCGTGGCAAGCGTTAATCGTGCCGGATCGGATGCTAAACCGCTGGTACCTACGACAACGTATAAAGATCAATAATTATGAATGGTTATTTACACGACTACGTATACTTTGCAGCGTTACAATCCTGTGGGTCCAACAAAACAAAGCAAGAGCGTTTACCGTAGTAAGCGATGCACCGGTAATCACCGGCTTTCGATTCGTTGTCGAAGTTCACCACATGTTTGGACGTTTTGCCACCGTTGCTGGGTGTATGAGCGACTGGCAACCACTTCTCCGAGCCCAACGGTCTATGACGCCAAGCAAACCCATCAGCGGCAAGATTGAGGTTGCATTCAAAGTTCACATCGTCGCCCAGTGGTGCATCCAAAGGTTGAGGATGCCTGGTAAAGGACATGCCTAGCTCTTGCCTCTGTCCTGTTGAACGAAACAGCATCGATAAGAGCAAAATCCATCTGGATCCAAAGAGGATCTTGAATACCATTTTGGTTCGGACACCATTTCAAGCGACAAGGATTGTACAAAGTTACTTACCATGAGCAAAACTGACCATTACATGGAGCAAAGCTGCAACGACTCCACATAGGGACGGCACAGGTTGCATCTTGACACATTCTGCAATCAAGGAAGAGCAAAGTTTGTCACGCGTTACTCGGATATTTCTCGTCTTCGTTTTTCCGACCTGGTTGCCCGGGGGTGGGACGAAAATTCGCGGAGACTCGAGGCGCCAGTAAGAGCCCACTAAAATTAATGCCTGACAAGCGTGTTTAAGTTTAGAACGGTGGAGAGTTCACGTGGAAATAGAACGCATTCTCGTTCTAGTTTTCTTGATACCGTGTCTCTCTCGCCAGTTCGAGACACGCAAAACGTCAACACTCGTAATGGGACCGTTGCATACCGAGCCGGCATATACAACCGGCGAGAAATGTATAATTTATATACTGGGCAAACGCCTCGCATTTTCAAAGTTCCCGCCCGCGCCAATCACACCGCAGGTTAAGGCGATCCTACGGACGCACGATGCGTGGCAAACTACTGTGTTCTCACAACTGCCTTGTACGTAATAATAATTTATCATATAAAATATATTTAAATTTATTGTGTATAATAACGCAAA
Source organism: Dufourea novaeangliae (assembly GCF_001272555.1). Classification (NCBI taxonomy): domain Eukaryota; kingdom Metazoa; phylum Arthropoda; class Insecta; order Hymenoptera; family Halictidae; genus Dufourea; species Dufourea novaeangliae. Next base: position 457,711 of record NW_015373934.1, read on the forward strand.
TGGTTCTTTAATTTTTTAATTCGTGGGAAACGTGCTTCGATCCCAAAAAGAACCACAATCTAATTAGTTGGAACTGTAATGGTTTTTTTTTTTTTTTTTTTTTTTTTTAAATAAATAACTTGATCTTTCATTTGTAGCGATCAATTTGACGGCACACCATGACTGCAATGCCTTTATAAACGGAAGTATAGTCGCTGAAAGGAGTAAAAGAATCCTCTCAATTAGTTTCGCGACGTTCGTCGTCGAGAGGACGAATTGAAAACGCATCGAGAAACGAAGAGAGCAAGGCCATCGCGTCGCATTGTGACAAACTCGAGAACGAGCAGAGGTGCCACAATGACAACACGAAAATGACCATATACGGCGACGAAAACCGTCGATCATTGCGCGCACCGCTTTCCACCCACGTGCGGACGCCTGACCAACGCGAGTGACGATCAGAAAACCGTACCGACACGTCGTAGACCGATGGAAATTATTTGTTGGCCAACACATGCGCGATACGTAGGCATATCCATTCATAGGATACACCGTGCTTCTCGCCCACGCAACACTCTGAAACACGGAATTAACGCACACACTTTCTTTTCTCTAGGAAAACATAGTTCTGTGCACTGATGGGACTTCAAGGCATTGTCTTTGAGGTCGAAATAGGTTTCAACGTTCTATTCTATTCTATTACACGGTTGTAATATTGTATTATATTTAAACGAGAGAGAAAGAATTCTATTAGGATAGAATATAATTAGATTTGTAAAATTTTACGAGACTGCCAAGAACTTGATGCTCTATGTAACCCGTTTTGAACCGTTTCGGACCCCATCATTAACTCCGTTATTTTCGTGTATTACATAGAAGTTCATTTCTGACAATTTTTCGATAGATCCAAACACCATTTTCGCTTTATTAATTTTTCCCTTCGCTTTACTTTTTCGCGAGAGAAGTTTTCGTACGATGAGTTTGTCATGACGATGAAATAAATTCAACCCGGGAAGATTCGTCATTGTCGTCGGAAAGAAGCAGAAGGGCATTTTTCATCGCAGTCGAAATCGAGGGGGGGGGACAAAAAGCACACGTTCAGGGCCCGTTCGTGAGGCAGTTTAACGTGTTTTGTGTACGGGAGGACTCTTAACTTCTGGTTAAATGGTAGCATAAATGCCGGTGGTATGTAACAGGTGAGAAGGGCTCCAAAGAGGCTGGTTTCCGACGTTGCCTCTCATAAAAATAAAGAACTCGAATTCCAAAGCAGTGGTTGTCAACCCCCCGTCGCCCCGCGCCCTCGAACGATGCCGAGGCGCACCTAACCTTACGGACGAGCCAATGCCACCCGGGTTACGCACACATACAGACCAGCATTAATCGTAACAGCTGAACGAAAGAGAATTAGATCCATTTCTACAACCTGTCATTACCCAAAGATCAAATTCTTAAATCCTTCTTATGCACGGTGTTCACCTCGTTCATCGATCGAGGATCAAGAGCAAAGTTCCACTTTCACGACCCAATTGTGTTGTTACCAACCAAAATACAGCAAGATCTGGACTGTTCAGAGAAAAGTAACGGCGTGCGAAATCGCGATCAATTTATAATTCGAAACTAAAGTAATCTGTCCGTGTTTTATCTTATGTTTGCATGTGTAAAGAAAGATACAGTGTTCAGTTACGTCCTTAGAAGACGCAAACCAAGGTAAAATGATACTATGCTTTAGATTACTTTCAAACAACATTCATCAATTTCCTAAAAGTCTGGTTTTTCGACATTTGCCGTCATCAATTAATTCACCCAGGGTTTAATAATCTCAAAGCAGAGATTATTTTGATATTAATTTTCACACAGGAGTAACAGTGCAGTGTTCCGTTACACGTGACAAACAGGAACCAGGAAGATCGGATTCCCATTGATCGTGCAGATTCGAGAGAGAAGCGGATCCTTCCTCTTAGCGACCGCCGATTAATCACGTGAACAGTTTTCATTGGTTTCGCATCGTCGTGTTTCGTGTCCGACACAAAACTAACTACGGCGAACGTAATTCTCTTCCTCGGTATGCAAGGAGCAACTGCTTAGGCAAAACGAGCGAAGAATATTTAGCTGTATATGTGTCATACGCTATTTTAATCTGCTTCCCCATAGCTGCCACTTAGATTCCTACTATTAACGTTCCATATTCAGCAAAACCATAATTGTAATACCGGGACTTCCCTTTTGTTTTTAATTAATTAATTATAAATTAAGTTTTCTCTTTTTTTCTCAAGATCACAGTGTTGCAGCAGTAACATACGATTACCGGTTGTTCGCGTTTTGCCGGGAATATGACAACACGATTAGTATTACCGCGTGTACCGCGGAACGGTTTATGAAACTTTAATTAAAAAGCACGTAACATGTATACAGTCACCCAAACGCAGGCGCATTAAGCAGCGCGGTACTATCCGAACGAGGAGTTTGTCAATTGTTAAGATCGGAATAATAAAGTATAACATTTCACTGCTTGTATATTTCCTGACGCTGTACAAATCCACCGGCCGTTCAAATTTCACCGAAAATACTAGTGGCTCACCCCTTCCGGCAGGTGATCTTTCGTCATGACACCATAAGAGATTCTTTTTTGACGATTAACGTTTACGTTGGTACAGCTCTAATTTCAACGCACAATTTTGTGAAACGCGAAATGAAAAAAATGATAAAGATCGTCGGTATCGATGAAGATGAGAAATGTATTCGTGTTAGGGATACACTCACCCTTTTGCCTTCGATCCGGCTGTATGATCCTTTTGTTCTAGATCCTACGAATTTCCCGTGAACTGGTTACCGATGTTCCTACCAGAGGAAAACGAGCAGTTCCTTCGATTTTGTACCGATATATCACTTCATTTTTCTTTTCAGCAATTGTTGTAAGTTTTAATCAGTTCAATTTCCTATACAACAAGACGCTTGGCGTCTACCAGCACATTGGAATGTAGACCGACAGGTTTTGAACCGCGATAAAGTATGTAGTTGTCCACCCCACTCCTGCGCACGAAAAGTCACTAGCGAGGTTGGAATCCCTATATAAGTCTGTAACAATCCATTGTGTAGATTGTCCATCGACTGGCAAAATAAGTAGATGTCCACCTTCTACATCAGTGATGGGTAGAGATGGCGTGCAAAATCACTAACGGTGATTTATCACAGTGATCGCCGAATCACGATCACGATCGTGATTTAACTTCATTCACAACCGTGATTGCGATTTTTTTATCTTGACTGAATTTGCTCACTGCAATCGTAAGTCATTAATCTTTAAACAGAAAAACGTATTCAATATGATTTTACGATGAATTACATTACTGTGTTTGTAAAAATCAGTAGAAAAAACAAGAAATTCTAAAAGAATGATTTGCTAGGTAACATGTAGATTATAATTTATAATCATTAATTTATTCATTATTCTTCATTGTTTCTAATTATTCTTTCACTTTATACGATATAACTCGAATTTTTGTTTTGATGTCGTTAATATAAAATATAAAATATACAGATTATGTATCGCGTGTAAAGAACTGTTAGGTTTTTCCACCAATCAAAAACGATCACGAGAAATCACGAATCACTGTGAAAGATTACCGTGATTGAGAACAAACGTGATCGAATTACGAGTGATTCACAAGTAGTAGTTCACATCATCTCTAGTGAGAACGTGGGGTCACGGAGCCCCCGGTGGAGGCGCCATAGACCCTGCACGGTGAGAGTGTGGGGTCACGGAGGCCCCGGCGGAGGCGCCATTGATCACGTGGGGTGAGAGCGTGGGGTTACGGAGCCCCCGGTGGAGGCGCCATAGACCCTGCACGGATTTGTGCTAATAATACTTAGAATTCATGCTTTATCGGTAACGTCGGGTATTGACACTAAAATGGTAAGGGGGCTTCTGATGCCCTCGATGATGGGACTGAAAATTACATTGCATGTTAAGTCTATTCTTATATCTTGTCTGTGGCGTAAGTGACCCTGCGTGTATGAGAAAGTGGGGTCATAGTAAGAGACCCCCTGTGTGAGAGATGTACCAAATTCACAGAATACTGGGGCTGATATACAACATTATTTCTAAACCAGAATTCCCGTCGCTTTTTAGATGAAATTGTACTTGTAATAAAGTGTTGAAATTTTATTATGAATATGTATAGTTTTAAATTTGCAGACGTCCAAATTAAACGTAATAATTTATTGTAAAAGTGGATCTTCCCATTATCGAAATCACTAACCGTCCTAGTTATAAATTTCCGTTAGATTAGCAGCCACTTAGGTTCGTTACAAAAGGAGAAAATTTGCCATTTGTTCGTCGTGTATTGGCATTGTAAATAAAACGGAATGCTTGAGCGTATAATGGTTTATCGCACACAGGATAAGGGATAGAATAAAAGTTTTTCTTAGGGTAGTTTGATCATGCTTATTGTGCAACGGTTCATGTGTCCTATGCTACAGTTTTGGCCGTTGACATGATTTTTTATGGAATTATCGTACTAGCCCTCGCTGAAAACAGTTTGAAAAATTACAATCGATAATTGCAATATTCATTCAGTGATTGTCGAATAGGACAACGCGTGAAAGTTCGCGTAGAATGGAGCGTAATAATCGACTTTACGTTAAAAAATGTTTAACTTGCGCCAATGGATCCAATGCAATGCAATGTAAATTAAACGAGTAACCGTACTGGTGGACTTATTCATGCAACGATTCTTCTTCTAAACATGTGATATCTTTTTGCCCTTACTTCGACCTAACACATTTAAATAATGGTGTTCTGGATTTTCTACTTGGTAGCAATCATTTTGCACTTCAGTTCAGTGCACAGCAGTATGTATTTCTTCTGAAAAAAGCCACTTGTAATGAAAGAGTAAATTGTTTATATTTGTCTACTTTGCAGAACCAGAATCACATGGCTACTGTGCACCTTACAGTGGAAAGATCTGCAAGAGGTATTTAGCTGGTATTGGAAAAGTATGGTTCAATGACTCTAACAATAATCCTGGGGGATTATTGAATGAACAGATTACTACCAATTTGTGGGAGGAATTGATACAGGAACTTCAAGAACCATGTCGTTCAGCTGCAGAGGTATACATATTAGACCTAGAATCTCTTAAAGAATTTTCTCATTAAGATATTTGAAATTGTTATAACTAAGAATTTTCTATGGTAACCATATAAGTCTAAAGACAATTCTGTTGTTTCAGAAAATGCTATGCATGTATGCCTTTCCACAATGTTACAACTCAATTGGCCTACCATTATGTTATGAAGACTGCATGGCAGTTCGTCATCAATTTTGCTTTAATGACTGGGCAATGATAGAAGACAACAAACAGAGGAAGATTTACATCAGATCAAGAGGACATTTCACACTTCCGGAATGTGAATCACTGCCTAAAGTAGTTAAAGGAAAAGTGACCTGTTCACATATTCATTTGACGGATATGAATGAAGAACTTGTTACATGTAAAGCAGACTTTATACTATTTCAAGTTTCATTTGAAACATATCTCTTCTTAGTTATTTATTATTTTAGATGACTGTGTCAAAGGAAATGGCAGATTTTATATGGGTAAAGTAAACAAAACAAAGTATGGCTTGGACTGTCAGCCGTGGAGTGCACAAATACCCCATAATCATGATAGACCACCAGATGTCTTCCCTCAGATTCGTGATAGTGAAAACTATTGTAGAAATGCTGGTGGAGATGAACCAATGCCTTGGTGTTTCACCATGGAGTCTAGAATACGATGGCAACATTGTGATATTCCTATATGCGGTATGCAGTTGATACCTGATCAAACGTCTTTAATATAATTGCATTGTTCATTTTATTCTTCTTTTGGTCTTCAACTTAGATAACGTAACAAGTAAAGTATTGGAGGTCGACCCAAAAGACTTAACAATGGACACATTGTTTACTCCAATGTTTATACTAATACTGTCTTCGTTGGGATTTGTAATTATAGCTGGAATTCTATCGATTATTGTGAGTCACAGATTTCATAAACGACATCAAGGATACAACCCAACAAATAACCAGGTACAGTAAACGTAATTGATTTTAGAAAATTGTAGACCATATAAAATCATGTGCGAAATTGGCCAGAAAAATAATGTTGTGTCTGGACTTAATAATCGTGCATAAGTAGTTTTAATTGGAGACAGTTTCGATCATTGGCAATAATCAGAATGTTAATGATGTATTTTTAGTATATAACTATTAATTTGGATAAATTGCCAAGCAACAATGCCTACCACAAGACAAGCGCCCAGCTTAATCCAAAGTTGGAGAAACTTGAATTCCCAAGGAACAATGTTATTTACGAACGCGACCTAGGACAAGGTGCTTTTGGTAGAGTATTTCAAGCTAAGGCACCGGGTCTAGTGCCAGGCGAGGAATTTACCAATGTTGCCGTTAAAATGCTCAAAGACGAAGCGTCAGAGGATCTGCTTAAAGATTTCGAACGAGAAGCATGTCTGCTAGCCGAATTCGATCACCCGAACATTGTCAAACTGTTAGGCGTATGCGCGCTAGGTCGGCCAATGTGTTTGCTATTCGAGTATATGGGCCGCGGTGACTTAAACGAATTTCTGCGGTCTTGTTCACCTGGTAATTATATTATCCGTAGTTTGGAAAGGGACGAACATTTCACAGACTCTCGACTGTCGCACATGGATTTAATTAATATCGCGCTGCAAGTCGCTTCTGGTATGGTGTATCTATCAGACCGGAAGTTTGTACATCGGGACCTCGCAACGAGGAACTGTTTGATCAATGACCAAATGATTGTAAAAATAGCCGATTTCGGACTGTCACAAAAGATCTATCTGCAAGATTATTATAAAGGAGACGACCAAGATGCTATTCCAGTCAGATGGATGCCTCTGGAAAGTATATTGTATAATAAATATACCGTGGAGTCTGATGTATGGGCTTTTGCAGTGTGTTTATGGGAGGTATTCAGTTTTGCTCTCCAACCGTATTATGGGATGACTCACGAGGAAGTTGTAAACTACATTAAAGAAGGCAATGTCCTTCAGTGCCCAGAAAATACACCCCAAGACATATATGATTTAATGAAACTTTGCTGGAACAGAAGACCATCGGATAGACCCGCTTTCAGAACCATTTATAATACACTGGATACTATAAAACACAATTTGGAAGCAGAGAATAAGTCAGACAGTGTACCGTTACGTATCCACGTTTGAACCTGATAATAATTTATACTAGAAGGGAACTCGAGGATTCATGAAACTAGAGGATAAGTGATATTTATGCAAATGTAAAGGTAAGTGAATGGTAAATTGTACCTACGTGTTACACGTAACTGCCTTTGTTATGTTTGTTGCGTAGCATTACCAAACAAACTGACTGAAATGTTTATGAGAAATGTTTGATATTAGCAGCCATTATGTTCGCGATATTAAATATTTATATAAAACAAAATTGATAATTTTTTTGGTACAATTTTGAAGTAAAACGCAGATATGTACTTTTTATAAATCTTTTCCTTGTAAGTAGATATAGATATTACCTTGAATCTTTTCTTTTACATGAATTTAATGAGAATTCTTATCTAAATTGTTTTTAGATGACATTTAAGATAATTACAGTGCTCTTCTAGTTTGCAAACGTTCACTTTCCTAACTTTGAATTTATTAATAACTTATTTGAATTGGAACTATTTATAGTAAATTTATACAAACTCGTATATTACGTTTAAATCTATTGTGATTTCAAGCATTCCGTCAACGAATTTTACTACAATAGAACATATTACTACCAGTAAAGATATAAGGATGAACCATACTGATACAAGGGTTTCAGTGGTAATATAATAGATACAATGTTTTTTGTCTAAGTAATAAGTAGTCTACGGATTTTTATACAAGTTCACATTTTTCGAGATCAATTTACAACCACTAAAATTAAACCGAAATTAACTTTTTTCGATTAAAAATAAAATAATTTTAGTGAATTATAATCAACCTGTTATTTTTTTGTGTTCTGCATATTCTGACGTATGCTGTAAATGTATAAACATCCGCAGCTTAGTAATAAGACTACAGAACTCAATGTGCAAAGCAACCAATAAATTAATTTGCGTGTAGTTAATATCAGCAGACTGCCGAATTGTTTAAAAACTTATAAAAGATGATAATTTTTTGGAAGTCTCTGTCATCTTTTTAATACATCCTCCCGGTGGTTTATATACGTATTACTTATCTTGCAACTCTTTTAAGACAAAATTTTGTACTATGTATGGTTTGAAAAAAATTGTTAAAAAATTTCAATTTATACAATGGAACTACAATTTTTTTTAGTTTCTTGTAAGTCAAACAGTATTTACACAAATTTTACTAGTTTGTTATTCTTATGGTTAGAAACTTAAAGACTGATGAATTTTTTTAAATAAGTTTTACCATTGTAAGAACATAATGTGTAACATTCTTTTTTGTGCATTGCTTTATGAAAACGAAAAGCTCCATTTTTTATTAACTTTAGATGTTTTGTTTCTTTGTTAATATTCTCTATACAATCATTACAGCAATGCTTAGTTGCACTAGTTGATCCGATCATAATTGTATACATATATCAATATATTTAAATGTGTAATTATATGATAATGCAAATATATTTGCTGTATTTCCTTACTTCTTCAAAATTGGAGTATATTAAGAGGCATATACTATGTTGGCAGACAGACTTTCCTATATATATATATATATATATTTATATATATGAAGCAACAAATAATGTTTCACTAAGACAGATAATACGGAATTTATATAACTGTGCAAACAATTCGGCTATAAAAAAGAATGAGTTTATATTTAGCAACGTTATGTGTAAACTGTCCTTAATTGTTAGATGTTAGATCGTTGCTGTACCAAAAACATAGCCTATTTAATGTACGAAGAATATCAATGAAAGCTATTATGAAGAATGTTACAGTAAAAAAAAAAAAGAAACATTAAGTGAGTGTATACTGTGCAACTGTTATGCATAAAGTTTGAAAGTAAATCGCTACTGTGCTGTAAAACAATATTTAAATGAATGTTTTAACTGTAACATTGAATTGATTTAGAGTACTATCTGTTCTATAAGATACATGTATAACGCGTCTAAAGCATCTTTCTTATAATGTATAATTTTTTATAGATCTTTTGATACAGGTTTTTTCTTTTAATGCAAAGACTCAGTTCCAATTTTCATGATGCGATTTAGCACTTTTTAAATAATATTGAAAATAATTTTCATTACAGCTCAACTACTTTGAATTCCATAAATGTGTCATTTGTTAGTATTTTTATAATAGTCTTTATATGTTAGAAACATTCTATTGATTTCTGAATGTTGTATCCTAAACTTAAATACATAGATATGTATAACTAATGAATGTCATCATCCATTTGGTTTTTAATGAGTATTCATTGCAATAGGCACATAAATGTTCTTCGTTCTGCTGTAAATCTTGGTTGAGCATTAACAAATACTATATACAAAATGCAAAAAAGAAGGAATGATGTGAATGCAATATCCAAATGCTCTTCCATAAACTTTTTTATACACGACTTTTATATTGTGAAAGAGAAGAAGAACTTTTACCAAGTTTGTGCTCTTACATCTGTGTACTTGTATCCTGTATAAGTAGTATTGTACGTGATATATTATGATGATACGTACATGAAGCGTATTGTCGGCGACCAAGAAAGAAACTTCTGGTATTATATAAATTCGTTAAGTTCAGATACGTTATTGACACTGTAGACTCTATTCTGAATTTTATGTACAACAAACTGTAATCTAATCTGTAAGAACATCGAGATTCCTCGGTACTCTATTTTGAACCCCGGTAAATTCATAAGTATCGAAACATATGAAGTAAAGTGAATATCTCTGGTCAATTTGAAAATATCTCAAGGTCGTTTTTTTTTCTAAATTATGAAGCTTATCAATGTTTTTATGAATGGAAACAACAATTTGTTTCTTTTGCGTAAATTGTAACGTACATTAAGACAATGTTTTTGAAGTGTATACTGTACGTATGAGAACATTTTGGACCTTGGTAAAAGTTTGAGAAAAATGACTTTCGTAGAAAGAAGTTGTATTTGTTAAATTTATCTTTCAGAAGCATGTAGTATTGGTTTGATAATTTTTTTTTATTATCAAATCTATCGGAGATTTTTCACGATTCACCTTGTATATTTTAATATTACGAATATCGAGGAATTATTAATGAAATACTACAAACGTGTTGAAAGAACTGCTATGAAACTTTTACTGGTGTACAACTTTTACAAAAAATAAACAACCAATTTCATGTACCCTTCCATTCATTTCTTTACCGATTCAAGGAATAAAGTGTTAGGGCGTGTTGCAACACAAAACAAAATACATTGCTCCATAAATATATTTCTGCATATCTTCTCTTCAATAAACTAATGTCAAATTATTATGTATATAAAAAGCAGATATATATATATTATATAATACATTTGAGTTTCTCTTATAACTATCTTACATGTGATGTATCTTACATGTATGATGTAATAGTTGTAAGTAACTAGGTGTATATATCTGGTAAACTGTTTTCTAATTGAAAATAATATGTGTGTTCTAGTATATATGTATCTTCTGGAGCTTGTATACTTTCCTTACAGTGTATCATTTAACATTTTTAATGTCCATAAAATTAGGAACAGCTGTTGCCATAGAAAAAAATATTTATAAAATCTACACCTGCAGCGGCAGAGAAGAATGTAACGCTTTATACAAATTTGTTCAATGATCTGCACAGTGAAACGAGATCTTCAAACTTTTTCTGTTAACAATTACGGTTAACTGAAGCTTTACACATTTATATCAATGCATATACAATGTATAAATGTGTAAACAAACGGACAAATCAATAATAAAGTTTATCAAACACAACAAAGATAAAATGTTGACAGTATATTACAACATCAAAGATTACGTATGGCATATATCGTTATATGTTCCTAGATTTAACTACTGTTTCCATGATATGTTACTGTGAACTTATTAACTCCAATATGCGAAGTGGTACTAAAACTAAAAACTAAAGAAATATATTTATTTCAATTATTAGAAACCTTATTGGTTGATTCTTTGGTTTCACTTGATATCTAGTTAGAAGTAACATTACTTTCTTTTCGGTTTCTATGAAAAGATTTAGTACGAAATTTTCATTAATTTTGATCACAGTAGTAACCGCGTCTTTCGTTTCTATAAACTTGATTTAATGTTACTTTTTAAACAGTACAAATAAAACGTCCAGATTTATTAGCTCCTCGAGATCGTGCAGTATCTGAAAATGTACTTCAAAATAACTAAGTAATATGTTTCAGTCCATATTATATCAGGCAGCATTGCATTTATACCTTGCTGTACGTTACAATGTATCCCTATACACGTCATCGTTAAGTATCTGCACGCAACAGATTATTTACCTTTAGATCACATAGAACGATATTCTTAAAATAAAATAATTAAAAACACAGACCCTGAGGATTTAGCTCAGCAATACTGATACTTGAAATCATTATAGCTACGTTATTGCATCGCATAATAATTTTTTTACTAACGAGCACTCAGGGAATGAGAAAGGAATGTACCTTAGAGATTGTTTTTTCCTACAAGAGAATGTTTTTTTAAAAAGTAATAGAATAGTGTAATGTTAACGTAAGGTTTAACTGTACTGTTTCTCATTTATGTTGCTCGTGTACTTTGCTCTCTAAAAGTGACTACCTCATACTTGTATAAGTACAAACACCGACTTGCACTGCAATCAAAATGCATCTTTTATGTTCTGGAACTGCCTTACCGCCAAGTCCACTGGTAAATCAAATTTATAGCTTGTAAGACGGTCGAGAGTATGGAATGCATCTTGAAAACCTGTTTACAATAATAATAGAGAAATACTTTACGTATCATGTCCACATCAATGGTAATCATTTTCACTTCAATATTTCGATATACCTGTTTTCACAACGTAACTCCACGATGCATAGTGATTCTCAAGAAGATACTGGCATTGCAAGATAAGTTTCAACCAAGCCACAAGTTTTTTAGCGCTAAAATAAAGCATCGATGAATCACGAGTCTTTACCAGTAGAGAAAAAGCTGTACAATTATTTACTCACTTCAGGGATGCGCATATGAATGCTTTAAAATGAGAATCATAACTTCTTTTATATGGACTGTGTGAAGCAATAATATTCCCGATTGTTGTTAATAGACTCTAGAAATTTAAATAACTATGGTTTATATTTATTAATACAAATTAACGTCTATCATATTGTATAATGAGTACCTGTTTAGAAGAGATGACTCTTCCTGCCAGATCTAGATTAAAGCTTTGAGATAATTTCTGTGCTGGACTACAATTATAACGGTGACCATTTTTAATTTCATAATATTTCAATACTAGTTCCCATGCATGCATTAAATTAGTAGTAGAGGAATGTCTTTGAGGAAAACATCCCACGAACGGTACGACACTATTGGAACGCACATCAGACATTAAACCGTGTTGTATTAAGTCACGTATGGAGGTTGCAAGATGCTTCCTTACGGCAGACGTTACTCTTGCATTACAATGAGACGTGGAATCTGAATCCGAGGCATAATCGTTTTCGTTAATGACATCATCGTCGTCTGGATGACGTTCAGTGTCAGCGATGGTCTCTATGACATGTTCAACAGCTATATCTAATCTGGTTCTTAAATCGCGCCAACTGTATAATGAATTTTTCTTGAAGTTCCTTCGCACCCTTTCACTACCGCATCCTAATTGAGACACTAGGAACATATGCAACAGAGCCACCACCTTCTTTACGGTGTTAAGAGTTTTAGCTTTACTTTCCTCTTCTAGTGGTTTTTTGTTAAATGCATTCTTAGTATACGAAGAAGAAGTGGCAGATCCACTAGTATGTACAGGACAAGCACAAGTGCAAGCTAGGGTCTCTGTACTTACTTCTCCGTGAAGGTAACTTATAAAACGCTCTAAATCTGTAATTTGTGTTTTCAATTGAGTTACTAGTTGCTCTTTCATTTTCAGGGGACTAACAATCTGTAAATTGGATTTATAAATTCTCTAATTCACAAGCATTCGTTTATTGATGGATTCTACTAAATCAAATTGATTTACCTGACTTATAGCATAATCTACTTGCCATCTTAAATCATCGATTGGTAGTTTGCAAAGATCATCGACATTGAAATTCAATTTTTCTTTTAAATGATCTGAAAAAGGACAACGTTGGTCTTGGTTCTATGTAAAAGGGTTAATATTTCCAGAAACTTACTGATAATGATATTCTGTCGTTCTAATATCATACTCTGTGGTAATTCTGCCTCACCAGTCTCATAGGCATACTTCTCTAGATCTTCCAACTGAGATTTCAACTGACATATAAGTTCCTTTTGCTTTGTTCTTTGCAAAGCCATTTTAGACTCAACATCAACATCATTAATTACTCCAGATATCTGTTATATTGCATACACTAAGCATTCAGTATCTTGTTTTTTTAATTACTGTCTAACATAGAAATAGAAGCTCAGAATTGAAACAAGGGTTAACAGCTAAGGCATGAAAATAACAAAACATGTATTAAGACAATGTGTATAAAACTATTTATTTTTCACTGTAACGTAGGTATTATTTTATCTACAAGCTAATTAGATTTCTAGAAAATAAAAAATATATCACAGATTTGTATGCATATCAGCATTATACAAGCAAAGCGAGTTCGATAAACATAAACCAAACACACAGAAGAAATATTAGTGAGAAGAAAATAAGAAAAGGGTAAAAACTTAATATAACACAAAAAAAATTAAAACACTGGCATGGTAGGTCTTTGTATGGCTTACACTTTGCTTGCAGGACACTGGAGAAGTTGGAGTAATTGATCTACTATCAAATGACAAGTTATTTGGAACATCAGGTATTCCCCTAAATGCAAACTCTTCTAATTCTTTGAGCAATGCTTCCTTTTCATTTGCTGGTGCATCCACAATTTGTCGTAAACGAAATTGAACCTACAATATATCCTTGCCATTTATTCATTTTCTGCATCAACCTTCTGCGGCCTTTATTAAAGACCTTTAGAAATGTACTGAGATTGAAGTTAAAAGGATTGAATCTGAGCCAATACGAGTGATTAAGAATAAATATTTTGTCTAAGGGGTATATTTCTTTAATTAGATATCAATCTTTTTAACTTTAATCAGTCTGAACACTGAGAAATATGCTATACCTGGGCAAAGTGAGTAGTCAGTGCTATGAGGGATGAGTTAAGCATTTCTTGCTCCTCTTCGAGCACCTTGAGCCTCTCCATGTCATATGACAAGCTAACATGACATAATAGAAGATGTCACTTAACTACAGCAGCAAGTAAACAATACCTTTAAATTATTCAGTTACAAGTTACTCACTTCTCCATATTATCTACATATTTATATTCGTCGGCAAAATCATTGTCACCGTCGTTCGCCCCAACTGGTGCCCATCTTTCCCCGGAGGGTCTATCGCTTTCATCCGAGTTCTCGATATCTTCCACCTCGCAACCCTTATGTTCTCCAGCGCTCATTTTCTTTATCGTCTACGATCTCGACTTTCTTCTACAATCCGAGCGTATATTTATTGATTCTTCTTCACAGAAACAGATTCAGTAGAACCAAGTAAGTCTCGTCTCAATCTCTGCTTTTACGTACCGAAAAATTGATTCCCCTTCGCGGGACATTACAACGTTCGGTCTTCCACCTTTTCGTCACGTTTAATCCATTAATTAACTTCTGCGCACGTGTACGACTGGAAACGTCACTGACTGTTGTCGATCAAGCGTCTCTGTAAGGCGCGTTCTCACATCAAATGGTTTTGAGTTTTTGAGCATTGGAGGGATTTATAGCAGGCAATTGTGTTAACAACCTGATCAAATATGTATTCCCCTTCGCCCCACCAACATTTTCTCAATCTCTGCAGCGTCTCTCAACTTACATTTACAGATTGAAATCCAAATTGTCCGACTTCGACTTTCTAATTTAATTTCACACAAATAATACATATAAAAGTAAGTATGCTACAAATATTACGAATTAGGAATCACATGGAAAGGGAGTTTGAAGTCAGATAAGTATAATCAAAGTTAGACAACTCGGACAGAGATGAATAAATTTAGTTTAACACCTCTGTCAGGCGTAGTAAGTAGGGATCCCCCTCCACCCCGTGGCTTAAAGATGTCTCTGCAATGATGCGGCCTCGTATAGAATTGGCTCGTTTTTTCGTGATAAAAATCTGGCCATGATCGATTCACGCTGCTATACAGAGACACCTCAATAACGGTTTAATAAACTGGAATTTTTCGTTTTTCAACCAAGTCGAACAGAGTCGAGCCATTTTAAGATAAAACAGAATCGAGGCTTTCAACGATCGGTCGTTAAATACGGTAAAGGATTATCATTGCAACGTTATGAACGGACCATTACATTTTTTAGAAGATTTTTCTTTCAATGAATGATAGACTCGTAAGTTTGTTCGATACTGGTAAATGTGTTGGATCGTTGGAATTTCGGGTGATCGTGATCTATTGTTGTTACGCTGACACTGCGAGGGATAAGGATCGACAAGTGAACAGTGAGATATGTTCATGAAAGAAGTCTTTGAAAAGATCCGTCGAATAACCTGCATCTCTTGACATCTACTCAGTGTCGATCGGTACATCGTCACTGTGTGTGCGATTATTATTCTTGATACTGATTGAGAAAGAAAACACTGAGTCGCATATCGTGGTGTGTCGCGATGATGCGGCTGGAAACGATCCTGGTGAGGCCGGCAAGAAAGAAACGGAACGTCGACGGACCAATTGCCGAATGATTTTCAGGAATTCTATTGAACAGTAGTCTTTAGCGAGTCTCGTACTGTCCACGGATCTATCTGCTTGCCATAGATATATCGATGCTCTTGGGAAATCATTCTTGAAGTATTATAGGTAATAATAGTGTTATTTTTCACATGTCAATTTTATCATATATTTAGTTTCTATTGTTTATATCTGTTTATAGTTATACATGAAATGGGTAGTGCTTGGTGGCAGTGCACCGCATGTCTGAGAGCACAAGAAGAAGATATTTGTGAATTGCAGTTGAACCATTGTAATCTTTATGATGTACCACCTGATGTGTTCATTTACGAAAGAACATTGGAAAGGCTCTATCTGGATGCGAATAGAGTAAATACGAATGCTAGAAACTTTGCCTTTGTACATATACCTTGAAAATATTAACAATACATTTTATTCCAGATAAAGGATCTTCCAAGGCCGCTGTTTCAGTGCCATGAATTGCGAGTACTATCCCTTAGTGATAATGAAGTCACCACATTACCACCCGCCATAGCATCATTAATTAACTTGGAATATTTAGACCTCAGTAAAAATAGTGTGTACACAAAGTTTTTTTTATGATATCTGTAGTATTAACTATGTACTGATTCTTATTAATGACTGTTTTCAGGTATTAAAGAATTACCAGACAGTATAAAAGAATGTAAAAACCTTCGTTCCATAGATATCAGTGTTAATCCTTTTGAACGTTTCCCAGATGCTATTACACATATTGTTGGATTACGGGAATTATATATAAATGATGCATACATAGAATATCTACCAGCTAATTTTGGAAGACTCTCAGCTCTGAGAACACTGGAGCTTAGGGAGAACAACATGATGACATTGCCAAAGAGTATGAGCCGTTTGATAAATTTGCAAAGACTTGATATTGGTAATAATGATTTCACTGAATTGGTAAGTTCTTCTTTGTGTGTACTGAATTGTGCGCGATATCCTTTATTAATTAATTGCATACTTTCAGCCTGAGGTTGTTGGTGATCTTATCAATCTCACCGAGTTGTGGATAGACGGAAATGATATTAAACGTATACCAGTCAACATCAACCAACTGTATCGTTTGAATCATTTTGATTGCGCAATGAACACGATTCGTGTTATTCCGTCGGAAGTGGAAGGCTGGAGAGATATTTCGATTATGCATCTTTCTTCCAATGAAATTTATCAGTTACCGGATTCTCTTTGCTATCTACGTACAATCGTGGTCCTCAAAGTTGATGACAATCAATTGAACGCACTGCCAAATGACATAGGACAGATGTCAAACTTAGAGGAGCTTATAGTTACTAAGAACTTCCTTGAATATTTACCATCATCAATAGGTCTTTTACGAAAACTACACTGTTTGAATGCAGACAATAACTACTTGAGATGCCTTCCACCGGAAATTGGAAGTTGCACCGCATTATCGTTACTCTCGTTGCGATCAAACAATCTAACCCGGGTCCCGCCCGAATTAGGTCACTTATCCTCGTTAAGGGTACTTAATCTTGTGAACAATTGCATTAAGTATTTGCCCGTTTCTATGTTGAACTTGAATAATTTGAAAGCCTTATGGCTGAGCGACAATCAAAGTCAACCACTGGTGCCACTGCAACAGGAGTTTAATTGTGAGGAAGACATGATGGTGTTGAGCTGTTTTATGCTTCCACAAAACCCGCGGCAGGAACTTGAGCGTGAGTACCTCCACTTACGCATAAAATTTAAGCTCCCAAGTTACATAGTGTGTTACAAATTTAGTTTTATACATAATTATTTAATAACTATATACATATATATATATATATATGATACATTATTGCTGCTAGTGGATAATGAAGAGGAAGATGAGGAATGAAATGGTAAAGTATGAGATAAAAAGTATATGTAACAAATGTTCCCTAAAGTAATTAACGATTTTCCTAGACTTTATACTTGCGTTTCATGATCATAGTAATCACATGAATAATTGTGATTCTATATCTGTTACATCTAGAAATACCGCCGGCTATAGGACTGATTTCGAGTTCAATTGTTGGTACCGGAAAAAGAATATGTTTCGCTGCTGAGGTAGAATCTGAAATCCCTAGACAACTTCATCGAGCACCGACACCTTACCCTAAAGAGCTGCGCAACCTCGCTAGGCATGCCCGCAATTTGCAACATCAATCTGCTCACGATCAAAGAGTATGTACTACTTAACTTTCGCTTGTTTTTTGTGTGCTGTTATACATCGATCGTTCCGTTTACGCTTAAGAAAGTGAAAAATCTTGTTTAAATTTAGAACGATAAGCGATATTGATGATTATGGTAATTTCAAATATCGTATTTTTTTGTTTATATTTTTTTATGCGTGTGTGTGATTTTGCATTTCTATGAAAATCGAGAATACAAGGAAATTGGTAATTGACACTTCCAGATGCATTTAGAACAGGAGACACTGATCAAAGAAGCTATTATTGCAAAAGCTACTACTACTCTGGACCTTGCCACAAAAACTGGGACCTGTTTTTCGCAAAGTTTCTCTAATAAGGTATTTATAAAAAGAAAAGTTATGAAAAAGAAAGGCAATTTATTAGATTCCAGAGTAACCAATAACATTAAGACCATTAAAAGTCTAAAACATTAAATATATTCTCGAGATGTAAATAAGTTCTTATAAATGCAGAAGGAAGATAATTTAATAGCAAGAATATTTTAAACTGTCCACTAGTGAAATGTATGCATGGAACCATTGAACGTATTTATTCATCAGGGTTCACATTCTTCACTTTCACCTACTGAGCGTCATACATCAAAAGGGTACAAGAATGGTAGCCCTACGGATGCTGGAACAGAGCAGTCAGTGTCAGAGGAATCTTCGGACGAAGCAAATAAGACAGTACTTGCGAAAGAAAAGAGTCCGGACATTCGAGAAGCAAAGTATATTCGTAACCCTACATCCGAGTATCTTTCTAAGACACCGACAGTAGCTGATTATGTGAATTCTACGTGGAAACCAGACGAATACTCGAAAGCAAACACAGCAAAAATTGTGGAGTCAGAAAAGTTTGCTGTAGTTAGTAACAATGCTGATCAGACGCATATTCAGACGCCGAAATTAAATGAAATTCCCCCAGTTCCGCCACCGTATCACATTGCTGCTGCATTTTCCAAGAAGGCAGCACTTTTCCAGCAGTTAAACCAATGTATGTTATTTACAGTTGTCCTTTAGGCTATACATACATTCAATACACTTCAAATACATGTTTTGTTATTTCGACAGGTCAATCGGACCCGCCAACGATCGTCTCTCCGCAAACGGATCTCGACATATCAAATTTAAAAGTATCCCAGGAAACTCAATTACAAAATTATGATGAAAATGAGGAATCACTTAAAGCGGAAGAATATGTGCGTTTATGCAACGAAAAGTTTTCATCGAATAGCATGAACACATCAGACGTGACTGTTAGTAATGGGAAAACAAGTTCTCCGGAAACTCCCGATCAGACCCACCTATTCACAGAACCAAGTGATCAGGAGCAGTCGTTCGAAGGGGATCGATCGTTGAAGCCGAGCAGAATTCCAATTCTAAAGACAAAGCACCTAGAATCCACGAATTCTATATCTAACAGTGATTTATCTAACAAATGTATGAATTCTTCCACTGAAGATTACGAGAGTTTGAAAATTTTGAATTCGTCGTGTATACCTACATCCCCTGTGACAGGAAAGAAGTATCGGAGTCCGATCTCTATGCAGCCGAAATTCTCAGATCGTTCGAAGAAAATAATGAACGGAACCATTTCCAACAATAATACATCGTGCGACAATCTAGCGTCACTGAATACAATGAATTCTAATCTGGTTGCAAGTTTGACCATAGAATGCCAGGATACCACTTTGAAAAGTATTTCCAACGACATAACGAATGCAAACAGCCCTATTAGTATAAAGAACGATGCTAACTCCGGTCGAAGTACACCAATTTCATTGAACAATAAATCTCTGAACGACGTTAACAATTCGAACATTGATAAGTACAAAGTTAGTGGAATAAATGATTCTATAAATTTTGATAGGAAACCGAGGTTCAAATGGATGTTCGGCCCACATAAAAATGCTAACGTAGTATGTGCTTTGTTCTGAAAATGTTGCATAAAATCAGCTATCTTTTGAAGTAATTAATCATTATTTTACAGTTGCCTGTTCAAGTTAGAAAAAACCCAGGCCTCGGTTTCAGTATAGCTGGTGGAGTAGCTGGCGCAGAAACTGTAAGCTTTTGAGCCTTTTGAGAAGAATAACTCGATACGTATACCTCGTTCATTTATCTTTTATTTCTTTTAACTTTAGGGAATCATTGTGACCAAAGTCAATCCAGATGGTCCAGCTCAAGGTACGCTTCGACCGGGAGACAAGATTTTGGAAGTAGATGGTATAGATTTCACTAAGTCTGATCACAATAATGCTGTGGCTGTTCTTCGAGCGACCGGTGCAGTGGTATCCATGATGATCAGTCGCCACCAATGACATCAAATTAACGGAAACACCTTCCTCTACGATGCACGATCAGTTCACATGTTTCAGACTGACTCTGTAAGTCCTATAGTGTAAATGTCTTTTTCGTGTAATCACTATTTGGCGACAGATACTGGCGAGAACACATTTTTGTTTGCTTTCGAACGCGTGTTTCCAACGGCAGTAGATCGTGCTGTTTTCGACACTGTCTAATGATTGATTTGTACGATTGAAACAGCGTTACCAAAGGTCAGAGTGGGGTTACCCGTTTGAGAAAAACAAAATTTTCGGCTTCCAGTGGTCTCGTGACGTATTAACGACAACAATTCGTTAGGGTTATACCGTAGGCTAGGAACGTGTTCCCTTTGCACAATTGTTGAAGGAAAAGAAGTTTGAATAATGTGATATACAAGAGAGTTATTTTTAAGAGGATATTTCTTCACGGGCCAATTCATATAAATAGCATAAGGTAGTGGCTATTTAGCGGACAGTTACGGGCGATATGTTCTTTTTTTCCCAAATTTCTGACTCCATAAACATATATATGTACATTATGTTGTTTTATGGTGTTGGTTGTATTCGTGTCGACTCACTTGTTCTCTTTACAGAGAGCTGACAATGTGCCAGAAACAAAATACTATTTATTAACCGTATACATACAAAATAATTATATAAAAATGAATATATATATTATGCATATATATTATATACAAACATTATCTTTGATAGTTGGATGGGATTTTTGCAGACTTCTTTTTTATATTATATTTTGTACGCGTAGAAATGTTTATTTTGTAGGAACCTTTATCTTAACATGTAGATTTTGAAATCACAGAGTTCAATGAGTGAGTTTTTTTTATTTTTTTTTTTATTTATTTTATAAATGGCACAGTTTGGTTTTGTTTAGAAATATATCTATGATAATCTTGTTGCAATAGCAACCGAGAAACGATATTTTTCTATGTGCCGTAATTTTATTCGTAACGTTTGTATTATTATTTTCTTGCAAAATATGGTTCATTGCAAATTTCAGCCAGTTTCTTTTTGCAAGAACGACATTCTTGTATTCAACGTCTTATTGAGGGCAATTTTATATGTTTTGCTTGCCATTAATTCGTGATACGTTTACTTTACGAAACAGTAAAGTATATTTTAGGAACTCTTGTTTATTTAATTTTAAAATCGAATGTTGAGTTTTTGACAAAATGAAACCGTTATCGTTGTGGTTGTGAATTATTATGATATTTGATTCATTCTATATTAAAGGCACAAATGTATGTACCTTGTAGAAACTGTCTTCCATGACAGTTATTATTATGGCAGAACGTTGGCCAGACCGTAAGATAAAATACTACTTTTCTATGTTAGTGGATCTATACCGGCAAATGAAAGTTATTCATGTAAATGGGGGTAGAGCTGTGAGATAAATGTTTTAGAAAGGTTGTACGATGATGTATAGCACAAGCAAACTGTTCATGTCAAGATATGAGTTATAACCAGTATGCACTCTTTGTATTCTGGAACTTTTGCAACAAGATAACGATATTGCACTTCACTTTACCTCGCATATGGAACATTACAATGCACATTCTCATTATCTATATAGTTCCAGTTTTAAAAATTAAGTTACACGTTTAATTAACTTCGCTAACTCTAGGAGCATTTATACAACACGTTTTATGAATCTCTACACTCATATTTAAGCAGCATTCACACATACTGTTTGTTTTCTATATTTTAGAATGTCTTTCCGAGTAAATATTCAAATGTTTTGTTTTTTAGATATAGATATTTGAGCACAGACGTGTTAATGTTGTTAGTATTCGATTAAAGTAACATATTACAGTTGCAGTTATAATATGGGTAGCTATGCAATGGACGTATATATATATATATATATACACACACACACACACACACATATATGTATACATGAATGCGTCTGTTGAGCACAATTTCAAATGTATATAAACTATTCTATTCTATAATTGTCTAAGCTTCAGGTCGTTCGGTATGTTTTTTGGAACTGTGACGAAGCTTGGAACTTTCAGAATTGAGAATTACAACAGAAAATGTATATTTTCAGAAAGACTTCCTTCAAATATACCGCGTTTCACGTAAATTCTTATTCAGCGAATAAGAGTTACTCTGTCTATGGAAGAACGTGCCGAATTTACACGTTGATATATTTTCCAAACAAACTGAGAACAAAAAGAAAAATATAAATTATTTTTTATTCTCACTTTTGCTTGAGTATTTTGTGAAGGTAACTTTAAATAACTAATATACTCGATTATGAAGTATTCTTAGTGAGATTTATGCATGATTCGAGGACTTCTTAATTTAAGCTGTATCAACATGATATTAAAGAAAAAGTATGATGTTCTTTTCATCATCTTTGCGAGTCTATATAGTTTTATTCTATAAAAGCAGCTTCGTATTTAAACTCTTGGACTAATTACATTACCAATAATAATCTATATACCTAGTCATATTGGGAAATAAGAAGTATGATTGAGGGTGAATTGTATTTTCACCTAATAACGTCTGCGTTTGTATTGATATTTTGTGTAGTTTGTTTTTTTATATGAGTTTTACCTATAAGAGCTATGATAGAGGAGAAAACTGGTATATTTATACATGCATTTACGTTGAGACAAAAACTTTTATGCATTTATTCATAGTAACGGTACAAATTGAATTTCGTATGTGTGTTAAGTTTTTCACCGGTATATCGTTTAAAATATTATTTTTCATTATTATTGATGGTTTTTCATCTTACTCTCTCGAAAGACAACTTGATTATCATAAAAGATTTTGGACCATGAGCACATATATACAATCTTTTCTACTACTCTACCTACTAAACAGACTGACTACTTTTTGAGTAAATATTTATGTGGCATTTAAGGGAATGGAATGATTGTACGGCATACGAGTGACTGAGGATGCGTTACATCATAAACTGTATATATACAAATTACAAATACATAAATCAATAAGTGGTCGTACTCATTATAAACTTTTTCTTTTTTTTATAAACCTATTCTGCTTGTGATTCTGTCAATGTTCATTTCCTTTCACTGAAATCGTTCTTTCATCTAAACCCAACATAGATGAGCACCCTTAATGAGAGAACCCTTATGAAGAGCAATCAATGCACAAAGGGTATTAATCAGTACAACCACTTCCTTAACATATTTTTTGGTATATACCTTCTACTCGGATAATTTGTATGGCAATGTGTAATAGATTTAATGTACAAAACTGCTCACAGTTCGACTGGTCACCATATATATACATATACATATATATATATATAATAACTACCATAAAGTTGTAACACTTTGCATATGTTAGAACAAGAACAAACAAATAAGATATTTTACCTTTATCGAAAAGTCCTAGTTGGTTGTGCAGCAATAAATAAATTAATATTTACGTACAAAAACGTTGTCAGACTTTTATTGTATTTATGTACAACCCCCACACCCCAACGACACGAACCCATTCGAGCTTCGAAGTACGTCTCGACGGAATTGTAAAAAATATAAAAATGGTAGTCGTATTCGAAATGAAAAAAAAAATACCTGTGAAATATCCTTTTAATGGTATCGATGGGGGTTCACGCCCCTATCAACAGGAATGCTGGATTTTCAACGTAGTACTTCCAGAGATTCGAATACTTTGCCATGGTAACGCCGTCCACCACACGATGATCGGCCGCCCAACTGATGGAAATCACATTCGCGGCAACTATATTTCCTTTACCATCGAATCGCGGCAATTTCTGCGCTTTTCCAAACGCCCCGATCACAATTTGCGGAGGAAGAATCACCGGTTTCGTATAGGTACCGCCGATCTGCAAACGCGACATTTAAAAATCAGTTCGAATATTCGATCAACGACACGTGACTAACTTCACTTGGTAAAACGACGGTACGTTAAAGGGTATTGAAGCCTGTTTTCAAGCGAAAACCATGGAACCACAAGGTGTTGTCGCGTTGTTAGATTAAATCCTGGATTTTGATTCGCGGTTGGTGACGCGCGACAAATATTTTTCTTCGATTATATTAAATTGAATTCAGTAATAGCGGGAATCGCGGAATGAAATTTCTACCGATTACCTAATTGTATTTCGCAGAACCGAACGAGATCTCGCGGAACGCTCTCGATGGGTACATTTGTGTACATACCAGGTATATATGTACACGTTCCACGGAATGCAAATATTTTCTCCGTAAACGGGTCGAATTAAATTCGAAGCGGTCTTGAGATTCAATTTGACCGTTCGACTCGACGAGGAAAAAAGAAAAAAATCGTTACCGTTGAAAATCACTTACCACGCCGATGTTGGACAGCGAGAAAGTCGCGTCGGTTAGGTCGTTCAGGGGTATAGAGGACTTTTTCCCGAGCTCCTGAAGCCTATTTAGCTCTTTCGCGATCTCCAGGATGCTCAGGTTTTGTACGTTTTTAATGTTTGGTACCACCAGACCATCCGGCGTGTCCATGGCCACGCCAATATTATGGCTGTCCAAGACACGTGTCGCCTGGTTCTCTTCGTCAAGCCAAGCGTTCAGCTGTGGCAGTTTTTCTAACGCTCTGGAGGTCGCCTTGATGAAGAATGGCATGAAACTCAAGGCGACACCCTGTTCCTTCAACGTGTCCTTCACTTCATCCCGGTAACCCATTAATTTGTCAACGGTACACTCGTCGCTGTACACGAAGTGCGGTATGCTCTGCAAACAGTTCAATTTATCTCTATATGCAACAAAAGTAATGGTCACTGTTTTCAAGAACCGATCTTATTGGTCGGTGTGGCCATTCATTTTTTTGAGGATCGAACATACTTTCATTCAGTTAAGTTGTAGCGATTCAGCCTTGAAAATCGTGCCCATTACATTTTGTACATTCTACATTACCCCTGTTTTCCGCAGGCTTCCCGTGTAATGGAACATTTACTCGGGGCGTGCAATTAACGAGGGAAAATACGCGGTATGTTTGGACATTATAAATAGCGTGGTATCTGTTGCGACGTTTCAATCACGTCTGGTTCGTCGTGTTTGACGAGGAAAATTCGAATCGATCGTATTATTATCAGTTCAGCTGATGCGACTATCATTGACTTCCGGCTGTGATCGAACTGGGAATGATCGTCGAGAGATATTATATCATAAAAGCCTTCTTTTTTTTCTCTTTCTCTTTTTCCCCCTGTGTTATGATTCAGTTCGCCGCGGCTGAAACGCTGTACGTCACAGTCGTTTAACCGCGGGACCAGTTTGTTCGTCGCGTCATTAACTCTCGCCGCTTCGCCAACGCATTGTTTTATAACCGATTAACCGGTCGTTTATTCAGCAGTTGTGGCCACGTGGGACTCGATAGGCGAAATTCTGTTAATCTTTCAATTTACGCGTGGTCTGCATTTTAAACCGCCATACACGGTTTATTAATATCGCGGGGACAGCAGCCCGCCTGTTACTATCTTTAATTCAATATACAGCACGTGTTGGGAAAGCGTTCCAGTTTTCTTTTTTTTTTTTGTATTATTTAAATTTAAACCAAGTCGACGAATGATACGTTTACCTTTAAATATAAGTCCAGGTTCCGAGCCTCGCAACGAACCATCGTACAGACGACAAACGGGACAATATAATAAAATATATTTCGCTTTTACGATGTTTCTATCGCTGCGTGAACGACTGGAAATCCAACTTACCAAAGATCGCGTCATCGTTTTCCACATATGCTTACTGTAGCCTTTTATCGACACCAGCTTCCCGGCTGTTGGTTTTTCCTCGACCCTATTCCCCGCGGAACCGGCAGAAATTTTTTCCAAGTAAGCCAATATATCCTCTTTAAGCACTCTGCCACCTTTGCCCGTGGCAACGACGTCCTTTAACTTGATATTGTTCTCCATGGCTATCCGCCTGACCGCGGGAGTAGCCAGCGCTTTTTCTAGACCATTTAGCGCCGTGTGTTCCGCACCCTCCTCCACGGGACCGATCTTATTTCCAACCCCTATCGCCTCCGGCCCCGTTTCCCTCTCGATCCTTTCGCCCTCTCCGTTCCCATTATCGTCCTCCAATTCGATGTCCAGCAGCGGATGCCCTATCAGAGCCACGTCGTCCACCTTGTAGCGCAGGGTCTTAATTAATCCGTCGTAACGGCTGGTAATCGTTACGGACGCTTTGTCGCTTTGAACCTCGCAAATGTTATCGAATTGAGACACCCGGTCGCCTGGCTTCACGAACCTGTGCACATTCAAATTCGTCGACTATAGCTCGGTTGTCTTTACGGTACATTACGGTTGAAACACGCTCCCGTCAGCCTCGTATCTAGATAGAACCAGCAACCCGAAAGTTCGTGAAAAACGAGGGAAAATGAAGAATTACAAACGATAATATTTCATATTTAATAATTGCGTTTTTTCTGATTAGATATAAACTTGGGCGTAGCCTAGTAGTTAGTCGAGGGGTGGGGGCAATTTAATTTTTTAATTGCCCGGGGCAAAATGCAATTTTTTTCTTCTAGGTTATGGCACAAACTACTTTTTTCCGTCCAGGGGGAATGCCTGATGGATGATTCCTTCTTTCAGAAGAATGAGAACGCGTCGTTTTAAAGACAGATAGTTTTTTGGTTAAAAAACGATCGATAATTGCAAAGGTATCGCTGGTTTCGACGGTTAACGGAAAATTCATTGTTTTGCTCACCATTCTTTTATCGTGACGTCTCGAATTCCTTCTCCGATATCCGATAGTTTGAAGGGGACGACGGTTCCGCATCGAAAGCAGCTTACGGAGAGGAATCGACATTTTTGATCGCGCACGTTCCTACCCTAAATAAACATGGATTTCTTTGTGTACTAGTCAGCAATAAATCGGAAATTCTTACTCTTGCTCCGAATAATTGTGTGTATATATATATATATTGTTGTGCACATTGTATCGGGGTAGCGTTGAGATGAGGAAATTGATATCGACCGTTGATCCGCATTTTAAATTTCGCGGGTATAACCGTAGGTACGCAGCTAATCTAAACCGAAACATTGAACTCTATTTTAGACATCAATTGCAAGTGTCCTTACGCATTTTAAATGTACTATATTATAATAAATATCTCAAATATGTTAAAAATTATTAAAATGAATACAACAAACGTAGTACTGTACCGTTCAATTTTGTATTTGATTCAAGTGGTACCTGTGGCTGCCATGTTAGTTTTGGAATTCGATTTGTGCTAGTGCGTTAAGTGCGGGGAAGCAAATAACAGAAATTACACGGGTAATTGCTCGAAGATAAACTTCCGAGAAGTCAGCATTAAGGTATTTTGCACCGATTTTGAATAATTTAAATCAATCCCTTAATTAAATCGATCGATTACCAGTGATTTGTTCTTAGGTTTCAGACGGGCGTCAATCTTAATGGAACCGATGGGTGAACCGTTGCTGCCGGTAAGTCATTAAACAATTTCTAACAAAGACTAATATTCTAAAAAGAAATATCATGATTCGTATAAAGTATATAGACACAGTGATCATAACATATTTCGCGTACAATCAGATGAGAAATCGGTCGTAAAACAGGTCTTGTCAATACGCGACCTAGCATTCTCCAAATGACCGTTAAATTTCTCAGTCCCCTGGCGGGATTTTTGAAATCACATATGGCTGGTATTCGTTAACATCATGATATTACTCGACTTACTTGTTGAATACTCGCGAAGTATTTCAACAAAGGTAAACATATCTACAATACAGTATAGTGTATATATATAAATATACACAGTATTACATTTTGTTATACCAAATACATTGAACGGTATGAGAGGTTACAAATTTGTAACAAAAACTACCATATTAATTCATGAACGATAGAAGTAATGGGTACACCGTAATCGACGATTAAATTGTTATTATTCTCTGACAAAAATACCATAAACTATTAAACCGGAGGATCGAAAATCGTGAAAGGGCTTTCTATCGCCACGCCTTCGCTTCTTCGACACAAATACGAGCCCGTCAGCAATTTCATCGTATCGAAACTTTGAAACTGTTAACGCGGTGCAATAACTAATATTCGACCCGGATATTGGTTCTACTCGGAATAGATTCGAAGCAAGAGGGAGAGGTGATCGAATTCGAGGGTTAGCAAGGCACTCAGAACACGCGGCGGTGATTCCGTATCGGATCTCTTTTCCATCGGGGACGCGAAACGCGTAGCACAACACGGTGAAGCTTTGATCGGTTACGCCGCCTGTTAATTTCATTGTCGCGTCGCGCCCCGTGTTTATTGCTTTAGTAATAGTTCCCCTGTCGTATACAATTTGCTTGAGACCACAAAATCGTGTGGTACATATACATCGTAAGATCGGACCTTTTCTCTCTCGATGGAGGGGGGGGGGGTCTGTGTCGCAGCCATAAAGTTCGAATAAACTCGATACGGAGCGAACGATTACAAGGCTGTTACTGGCCAATCGGTCACGTCGACGACGACGATTAAACGCGATACGGTGCATTGAAATACATATACACTTCGCCACGTTTCAATTCACCTCGATCGTTTCCACCTGCGAACTGGAAATTAGACAGGGGAACGAACGCGTTTCGATCCTTTTTGGTCACGTTCACGAGAATACATACATACATACGTTCTGTTGGCTTTAGCAAAACCGTGTGAGAACGTTCCGGAATATTTACTCGACTTTGCTTTTTCCTCTCTCTCTCTCTCTGGCTTATTGAAACCATCGTTTGTTGTTTGCTTAACACACTACCCTGTAGGGCGTTCGAACGTTGGTTATATATGTACACGGTGAAAAGAAAATTCCCGAATAGTTTCGAGTAGCACCGAGATCGTGCGACCGATCTTCTCGACGATCTCCATAGGGTACCACCGCCTAAACGATTAGAAATGGATTGTTCCTCGTGGTTAGTGTCTTACCAAACGGACGAGGGCCGTGAGTCGCCAGGTCATAGCCATGATGGAGAACCGTGACCCCTGGTGTCCAACTGCAACGAATTCTTTTCCCACGGCAAAAAAAAAAAATATAACGGTTGCAGTCGCCGCGGAGTGTATACGGAGAAGAGCTCTTGACACAGAGAACTTACGGCCTTAGCAAGCTGTTGCGTTGTTATCGTTCCGCCTCCGCTGTTATCGAAATCTACACGCAATTCGCGTGTATGTTGCTGCTGCTGCTGGTCCCCGCGGTCCGTTACGCAACGTGTTGCCGCGGCTGTTCGAAAACACATTCGGCTCAGAACGCGATAGATGCCCCCGACTGACGAAAGTGATCGGAATGGCGCACGATTTATCATGAACCACTGTCGTCGTCGTTCGCGACGTTGGCCGCGAGGTTTTCCTTGAAATCGAACGTTCGAACGTGCGCACTGTCTGATCGATCCACGAGATTACGATTCCTAAACAGGGCACAGAATATCACGGGGCAAATAATTTTTAAATCGTTTCTGGAGGTCCGATAATTATTGTATAATGTGTTGCTTTACACAGTGGCAATAGGGAACCTAGTATATGCGTATCTTAACGAATGCAATCTAAAGATTTAAAGAAGTACTGCACTAATAAATGAGTGTAACACCCACGGAGGTTATAATTGCTTTAAATAACAAAATTAAAAAAATAGAGGTCCCATATCGAATACAACTAACCGCAATTTTAATCGTCGCTCTCACCTTGAGCCGTGGTGTGCACATACACAACGATACACAAGCCCGTAATTGTATTTAAATTTAATACACAACCGAATTACGTATGGATATCAAGAGGTCGGTCTGGGAACAACGATTATCGTTAAAAAAAAGGCATTAACCACGACACGATGCTCTCAAGTTTTCTCGCGGTACTCGCACCGGACCCGATGTTTGCCATAGGAAAATGGAATACCCCTCGGTAAGTATTCCGTGTTAACCCCGTTCCGAGCTGGCTATAGAATATTTTCTTTTTTTTTCTTTTTTTTTAGAAGCTCGTCCTCCGCGAAAATTGGGCTTCGCCGTGTGGAATACGGGTCATGAATATTCTTATATGGGTCGTCCGGTAATAAGACGTGCTCGAATGCTAAACCGACCCCCCGCACAATGCCCGCCTCACGTGTATGCACGCGTGTGTGTATATAAAACGGTGACCACGCGCGAGTCAAGTTTATCGCTGTACCCCCTCCCAGTTCGCGAGCAGAAACGATTAAACAAACCCGGTGCTTGAATGGAAAACGTTTCTCCCTGGAAGTGAATGCAAAACGAATTTGCACGTTCGTGATGCTCTTGTACCACTAGAATACAGGAAATCCTCGATGAATGTTCGAAGGTTCTTCTCCCTCTGATGGGGATGCAGGCAATGATCCGCAGAAATGGAAAAAAGACACATATCGCATCCATTATCTGGGAGACACAGAGATGGATATGCACGTCGGTTGTTAAATAATTTCTGCCTTTTTCCGTTCGGTCCGATGACAAAATCCATACGTCGATTCGATGACGCAAGCGTCACATTCCCGTTCATGACTTATGGAACTGTAACCTGATTTCACCGACCGATAAATTAGCAGCGTGAACGGGAATCGAATTATCCCGACGCTTTCGGGTTCCCGCGTCCCGAATAACCGATTCCATACCATCCAGCAGCAGCCCTCGTCGCCGGTTTTGATATCCTCAAAGATAATCGGAGAGGGGGTGTGGGGATTTCGAGACACCGGGCGGACGCAATAATAGAAAAATCGTTAGTTGAGGAATGGTACACGCTCGCGGACTAATAGGATCACGACTCCGTCGACGGGCTGTAATAATAGCCATCGGGCTAAGAATATTGAATTTTCCGTCCCTCGATTTAACACTTCGTGAGACCGTATAGACATACTAATTCCCCGTTTTCCAGCGTGTCCGTTCCGTTTGCGATACGTTCGTTATCCGACCGTGAAAAATACTTTTCAACCGTTTATCGGCCATGTGGAACGTGTCTCGGAACATGTTGGAAACGACGCCAAGTTTTAATCCTGAAATGCTAACCTCGGGTTACCGGCGACTCTGCAAAATTTGAATCTTGTCTACGGCCGTGAAAATAAACAGTACAGTGTTTCTACAGACTCCTCTTGATTATCGTCCCGAACTCGGTTCCGCGCCGGGACAATAATCGAATAGGGAGAAATGCTTCAGACCCTCGTAAATTCATTTTAAGAACCGTAATAGAAATAGATATATGTGGATGGAAATTCTGCTTCTGTATAACTTTTGTAGAAAATAACGGGTTCTTTCAAACTATTCCAAGAACCGAAATCAACATTATAACAGTTTTCAATCCCTGATTTTCAAAGATTCCAACGAAATCGATGTTTCTGTTTAAAATCGATTTTCCTCCTCGCGTATTACGAATTCTGCATATCGGGTGGGGAGATTCGTTAATTTTTCATGTCGTGGATAGATAGGTATATGTAATTAGTGACACGGAGGAGTTTTATTCGGAGTGGATATTTTCGTTTCGTTCTGGATTCTCGTGACGTTGGTAACGGGGTGTTTAATTAAACTTTTCTTTTTTTTTTTTGACAGAGGAGGGGTCGGTACCGGACAGAGTGGAATGGTGTTGGCGGGTCGATAAAAAATTCGAGGGCAGCTTTCTTTCGACGGGGCGAATCTATTTCAATGCTTTCCAGTGTTATAATAAAAGATACAAAGTTACCGTCTGTGTACGATGCTTCGGGTTCACTGTTCACGTGTACACTTCTCGTTCCCCATACGCTTCGACATTCGCGGTTCACACTCTCGTTCACGGCGACGCACGACGAGATTTTTCCTGCGAGCCAATCATTACCCAGGAACGTGGCCGTCGAGGATTACAATTTCAGGCGTATAAAGTACAATAACAATAATCAGAACTCCTTCGATTTATAATTACACGTGAATTATAGAATTTCTTCTAGCACGACGATGCTCTTCACGCGAGCTGGATCATTTAACATCCTCTGTTTTGCTCCTCGAAATCGTTTCGGTATCAAGGTTCATCGCGCGAATTAGTAGAAAAACGTTTCTAGTGTACTCCATTCCACCCAACTTTCCAGGGAAAAATCGAGGACCTTCTTTAAAAGATCCTCACACAGAAACATCGTTTCTTGTCGCGACACCTGTGGATAATCGTTTAACGATACTCCGCTCAACTGCACCCGTCTTGTTCACAGAAATTCACGGCGAACAAAGGCGTTTCTTTCATCTATCGTTTCTAGTTGTAATCTTCGAGGCTCGCAGCGCGTTCCCGTCGTTTACAATCGGTTCGACCGGTCGAGAAAATCGAGGAGGTCCGTACACAAAAGCAGCCCGTGTCGAGTCACTTCTCCAGAGGAACCGAATATTTTCGTTCCAATTAAAGAATCAAACAAATCCGTGGAACGAGAATTTTACTGTCGAGCTCGTGGTAGAGGAACTTTAGAATCCCGTTAATTCGGTTACGCTGGAGATGGGGGCGCGTCTGTAATCGGGAAAATTATATTAACGAGCCGGTGACTTTCGTTACGAACCCCTCGAACGTTAAAACTCTACAAAGGTGTTCGACGTTGGAGTGTCCTGTGTGTGTGTTTGTTACGTGTTCTTTGTTCTTAGGTAAACAAAAAGAAAACTGAAACATTCGTACGTAACGACGAGGTTGATTTTCGTCGTTGCGATCGAACAGGTCGAGCGTGAATCCAGATATTGGTTCGGGCCTGGGTATGATGTTCGCCGTTAAAGCGACTCGTTTATTGTCTGCTGTCGTTCGCGGAAGATGAAGCGTTCATTGAGTTTGCACGTCCCGTGTCCGGCCTAGTTTTTCGCGGAAATATCCACCCGTCGCCATAGTGGGCTGGAAAATCGTTTTTTTTGGTGGCCAAAATTATTTTAACGTTATTTCACGGTTTAAGGTTCTAGTATAGGAGGTCGTTGAATTCGTTTCGACACCAGCTAGAATATTATGAAGTCAAAAATATATATTAACGTTTAAAAAATCGCGGTGACCTGTATTTTTTATAAAAAACTGTTTTTTTTAAAAATTTTTCTATATTGAAAGGTGAATACGGATCAACTTTTGTTGATTATGCGATTTTTAGAATGAGGGGAGGGGAGGGGGTCAGATCGTGGGTCAATAAAAAAAAACACACGTGAATCGATTGCCGTTATTACTCGTAACCGAATCTAATTGTACCGACACGCGGCTCGCGCGACTTTAATCACGTCAATTAATCCGTTCGTTCAGCCAATTAACGACGTAAATGTTTTACAATTCAATTCCGCTTCCGATCATCTCTCTCTCTCTCTCTCTCTCTCTCTCTCTCTCTCTCTCTCATGCTCGTCCTCGATGAGCTCGTTCCTCGATATTTCCGATCGTTGGAGGAAAAAAAGAAAAACGAAACAATTATACTTTTGTGTATACTAACGATTGTACTTGAATATAATATATGTATATACAGATGCGAGCGAAAGGTAACGATATAATTAACAAGAGAAAGGAACAACAAGTATAGCCATACGAATACACGTTCCGTAACAAATCGTTTCCAATAGAGATCATGGTATCGTACGTGTATTAAAAACCACACGTGTACACCTGTATTTCACGTACACGTACATGGCAGTACGTGTCGTTTTAAGTACACAGTTTTAAAATGACGCATACTAACGTGTATCTGTACGTGAAATACACGTGAAAATAGAGATCTCTAGTTTCCAGTCTTCGATCTCAACAGGACCTTCGAACCACCCACGAATCATTTGCCCGGAGAATACCCATTAGTTATGATTTCACGGTATTTCCCCCGCCGGATAGTCACGAGTTCGATACTTATCAGTCCTCTGTGTATCCGTTCCAACAAACTTTCGGCATAATGTCCCCGTGTTCACGAGTCCAGAACTCCATTTCCGTCCGGCGAAATCACGCTGGGGCACTTGTGTCAAAGCTTGCCACCGTATTACCTATTAGTGTACATTTCTGTGTGTGTGTGTTCTATGTGTTCTGTGTATATCGTCCGTATATAATTCACGAAGTAAACGTTAACAAGTAACAATAACGACAACAATGATCGCGATATACGAGACGTGTGATCTCGAAGGCGGTGTCGTCGTCGGACAATAGGCAACCGTAGGCTTTCATTCCACCTCGACAGGAGCGTGTAACATATGTAGTACATACAGTATAGTTCACACACCACCGACTATACACATACATACATACATACCGTGCACACCTGTCACGACGACGCAGGTTGTTCAGTCTCTTGACACCCTTGCGCGCGCGTTCGTTTCCTTTAGCACACACGACACTTTCTAAGCGTATATTTATCTATTATTATACTTTCCAATAGTCTTTCGTGCCGTGTCCCCATAGGATCTACATACCCGACTAATCCTCCTCTATACGTAAATAACTTGGGCTTACCCCAATGTACACAACCATACACACCCCGTCGAGGATTCAACGAGTCTGGCTCGCGTCGAGCATCACTCGAGGAGGTGGGCGATATTCTCGTGATATACAGGGTGTCCTGAAATAATTGTAACTCCCTTGAAAGGGGTGATTCCTGGGGTGATTTTAAACATCTTTTTCCTTAGCGAAAAAGTTCTCCGAGGCTTCGTTCAAGAGATATTAACGAGAAACCCCGACCAATCAGAGCGCGAGTCTGCCGGCTGAACTGCCGCGGTAGCGTTGGCTACGCCCTACGCTTGTACTATGAACAAGCAACTCTGCATGAATCGAAGGAAATTGTTGTAGAATAGTAAATGAAAAATTAGCGAATGAAAATGAAAAGTTCGATTTTATTTGTTACGTCTTTTTTATTTGCTATTCTACATAGTTTTCTTTGATTTATACCGAGTTTTTGTTCATAGTTCAAGCGTAGCGTGTAGCCAACGCTACCGCGGGAGCTTGGCCGATAGACTCGCGCTCTGATTGGTCAGGGTTTTTTGCTAATATCTCGTTAACAAAGCCTCGGAGAACTTTTTCGTTAAGGAAAAGCTTGTTTTAAATCATCCCAGGAATCGCCTGTTTCAAGGACTTACGATTATTTTAGGACACCATGTATACTCTTTGGAAATGTTCCCTTATCGGCCAGCCCCCGTCAGTCCTTTTCTACTTGTGTCCGTGCGCAACATCCCTACCAAAGAGGGAGCGAGCCCGCGCGGAGAATATCCTCTTTTTATTAGGCTTGCAATTTGCAGCGTTCATTCGGCGGACCTTCCGGATGGTCGGTTCTTATCGGCTGGCCGGCTGCCAGGGTTGGTATTCAGAGGGTGTCTCATTTAACCCCGTTTCATTCTAAAATTATTTAAAAAACGACCGAAGAAATACTTTTGTTGTATTATTGTGGGTATATTAGATTATATGTATATGAAAATGATTCACAAGAACATTTAAACATTTTGAAACCGTCTCAATGGCATTTTTCATTCGTTTGTGCCATTTACAATATTTCATAATATTTCTCATTATAATGGTATTATTCATAAGAAAACTCAATTCTTCTTACCTTTGATCGATGAGCCCTCTTAATGTATATGTTTGAAAGTTTAGTTCTGCAGTTTCACCTCGACTTCAAAATAACAAGATACACCGTATACGTATCAGTCTCATAATTTTGAAGTAACGATTTAAGGGACTGACCGATAAAGGGTTAAATGAGACACCTTGTACATCCATGAGCAAACTCGGCTTCCACTAGGGTAAAAAGTGACGTAAGGGAAATACCTTCTACCACATGGTTTCGGAGTTACAGAAATTTATGCCAAATTAACAGTCGGTTTAACATTTATTTTAGCATTTGTCAAGGGGGGCAAAAATATTAACACATCGACTGCCGCAGTGAAAAAGGCTGTACGTAGCCAGACACGGTATATTTTCTTTTTGAAGTTATAAAATGTTGAAAATGTATGCGTTTTATTAAATGAGGCTGTTGCAGATTATACTGCAATATTAAATATTACGCAAAAACTTTGTATCTCTGGGAAGGGAGGGGGAGGGGGGCAAAATTAAATATTTTTTCTTGTAAGGTGGGGCAAAAATCTCTTTTTTCTGTCCAGGGGGGCAAGTACCCCTGTCTCCTGGCTACGCCCAAGGGTCCTTACCCCTACATAACTTTTTCCCCTAGAGGAAGTCGAGTTTGCTCGTCAGTATATCTACTGTAACCATGCGGTGACGAGAATTCACACGATCGACGAGGTGTGTGTGTCTGTACGTGTCTGCACACGCGCCTCTATACCTCCGCGACTTGCTCGTTAGTAGTTTTGCCCGATGTGTTCGACGCCAGGGAGATCTCCGTCACGCCGACGGACGTCTGAACGGCGGCGGTCAGAGCGCTCTGTAGCGGCATACTCTCGCTGGTCAGCTCGCAGCCGGTGTCTGAAAGAAAACGAACCGGATACATCCGGTTTTCCAGTCGATTCACGGACTCGTAGGGGTCAGATAGGGTTAGTCCTAAAGAATACAGGAGTTTCCTCGAGATTAAATTAATCGGTAAAAGAAAGTGTGCGCATATAGTTTACTTTAACACGTTGAGTGCCACAGTGAAAAAGGCCGTACGTAGCCAGACACACGTTATTTTGCTTTTTAAGTCATAAATCGTGGAAAATATATGCGTTCAGTTACTAGAGGTTCTTGGTCTTGTTTTAGATTATACTGCAATATGAATTTTTTGCAAAAATTTTGTAACGATATTTAAATAATTTAGCCTCTTTGAAATGTACCTGTCACCCATATTTGGGTAACGGGCAGTCAAAGTGTTAATCGATTGCCACGGTGATTTTAAGGGGAACATTGAAGCAGAACGTTTCAAGATTAGCGAAACTCCATCGTGGAAACGATTATTTCGCGGTAGGCGCGACGGAAGTGGAACAGTGGGTTTAATCGGGAGTGGAGGGGGGGGGGGAGGGGCGGCTTAAAGTTTCCCCCGGTCGGCACACGGAAATGAAAATTTCCACTATTAGTTCGGGAAGCTTCGACTCGAAGTTCGAAAGAGCAAACACGGTTTATGCCGTTGCGCGCAAAAGTGTACAACTACTTCTCGGACGATATCGTTCGGAGTTAAACTGGTCTAATTGCGCACGGCGCTTTGGGATTCGTGTGGTTCTTGAGAGAATTTTCTCGAGTATTGAAAAAAAGGTAAGAAAACGAACTTGTTGCATTATGTTGCTCGGTGTTGCTTTAATGGACGACACGATTGCAATTTGTTGATTGTATTGAAAAATCGATTAGCCTGTCAGAGATCATGGTTTTGACGGTACGTGTCATTTTACGAGTACAAGTGTATACTACTTCACGTACATTTAAATACACGTGAATTTAGTTCACCCGTATATGAATACATCCTTATTTTAATTCGTGTAATTTTTAGAACATTCATATTAATTTGTGGATCGAGACTATGGTTTCATAAGTTTCGAGATTGTTTGTGCAGCAAATTAAAACGTAAATTTTATTAACAAAATTTATTTAATGAATTGATAAATCATAGTAAAATAAGGATCTATAGTTGATATCAACGCAGAAGAAGAAGATGAAAAAATAAGATACGAAGAGTATAATTCATCCTCCAGGCGATTATTCGTGCGAAAGGGGGTTAAGACGAAACCGAGAATTAAAAAGAAATTGTTATTCCGCACGCTGATGATAGTCGACGGGGCGAACAAGAAACGAGTTCAACCCCTCCTCCACGGTTTTAGTGGGTGGGGGAGTGCCATTGGTGGGTTGAAAAATGTCGATTGTAATTAGCGTTAAGAGGTTTGATCGCGGCTCGATGCCGTGTATATTTCCCCTTGTGCAATATTAACCGCGTGTTTCGGCACCGTCGATAACGAACGGATAATTGGTACGTAGTTAATAATACAAGCCCGGCTGATCGATCACCGGAAGGTGAGCAGAACCTTGGCCTAGCGTCCGATTTCATCCAGTAGTCCGGCAGACGAGTCTTTTATCCTTGAAGTATCCTCCCGCGGCTTGATCGCGTCCCGCGAAATTACGAACCGTACTGGCGAGACACACTGTCGCGTATAAGAATCGATCCCCACGTTCGTGAATTTTTCACCGTTGCTCTCGAGTCCCCTGAAAATTTAATATCTGGGATCCAGATGCAGGAACGGTCTTTGTGATCTCGTTTATATACAGGGTGTAAGAAAAATGTTGGATGACCTGGAAATGGGAGACTCGTGAGGTGATTTGAAACAAGTTTTTCCTTAAGAAAAATGTTGTCTAAAGTTTTGTTAACGAGATATTAACATTTGAAAAACTTGTTTCAAATCACCTCACGAGTCTTCCATTTCCAGGTAAAACTTAAGTATTTCTCTTTCATTCGAAGTGACCCACGTAAAAATAGCGGACAAAATCGAAGGAATCGGTAAGCTAATCGTAAGTAAAAATGGCCCCCGACTACACCATGATCTCTCGATCGTATCCGATGTACATACTCAAATTGGTCCTAATTCAAAAGTTTTGAAAACGCAATCGATAATATCCTGATCGTAAAATCACTCGGATCTCGATGTTACCGCGGAATTACCCGACTATTTTATTTTTTCTTTCACCTCCAAGGAAGTTCCTGTCGAGTCCTTCCGTAACGACGAAATCATATTAACCCGATGACACCTTCAATTTTCCGTCCCATATCGCAGGGCGGAAGTAAAATGAATTTCTTCGATTGCACCGGCACGGAGGTCGGAAGATTAAGCAAGATTCCAATTTAACTTT
Source organism: Dufourea novaeangliae (assembly GCF_001272555.1). NCBI lineage: Eukaryota > Metazoa > Arthropoda > Insecta > Hymenoptera > Halictidae > Dufourea > Dufourea novaeangliae. The sequence goes on from NW_015373934.1 coordinate 496,830, forward strand.
CGAAGATCGACTGACGGACGTTCTCCAGCCGTAAGAAAGTTTCATATCTGTCCCCCAACGATCCTACCCTCCCCCACCCCCTATGCAAGGGATGCGGGTCTGCGTTTTATCCGCCGAAACTCTCCGAACCCTGGTGAGAGGCAGAGAGATAAACGTTCCAGAATTAATTTAATAATTTAGCTGCAAGCAAGAACAATTCTGGCCATTATCGTTCGCCACGGTAATCCTCCCCCTCCCCTCGTCGCGGTGATTACACACCGTCCGGCTGTGTAACCAGTCCCGTAATTACAATAGGCCGACGGTAATGGGGGGTGAATCGATTTCCATACGGAAATTAGACGAGATCTGATGCGTCTGCCGACAATCGTGGGGCCGCTGTAAGTATTATTGCCGAGAAATATTACGATCGTAGTTCCACGTTATAACCCGAATAGTGGGAAGGGGGGAAGCTGGTTCTCGTCTACGTGCAATTGTCCGTGAAGTTTCACAGAAGGGGGAATGGGAACTTCGGAGCATCGGTGGAACAAGGAAATTAGTGGCACTTTGTGGATTCTACATTCTCCCCTCCCCCTACACCCCCTTTCCCTCTTGGATACGTGCATGGGGACAGAAAGCAGTTGTCGTAGGAACAAATGTTTCCTACGAACTTCTGGTATTAACAACGCGTAGTCGACACAGTTTTTAATCTTTCCAAGGGCACACCTCGAATGGGTTCTCTCTTATTAAAATGGAAATAATCGTTAGAAAATTCAATTCCATTTTCTCGGGAGAGCTAATCGTGTAAGTATGTATGCTGATTGTATCATTCCAGTTATCGCGAGCACGAACGCGCGTGCAGGTTGGATGAAAAGTTATTATCGGAGATAGGAGAGTGTTCACGAATTATGTCAAATACAAAAAAATATTAAAAAATGTCAGGGGTTGGCAAAATATCAAAGTCATAAAGGTATTGGATAACCCTTTAAGAGTACACTCACTCGGCCGAGTAACCAATATTTCACTCAGAGTTGGGCAGAATTTTATTCGAATAATACACCGTGAAAAGCAGTAGTAATGATATTAAATAATCGTTCGACAAATGTCGATCCATTTATAAAGAAGTATTATTTTATGATAAAAAGTGAAAATTTCCACGTTTAAACAATTAAAAATGACGAAATATGTTTTTTTTTATCTTTTATTCGTTATTCGAAACTTTTTATCTAAATAATTAGTTTGCCCATATTAAACTTCACTCGCGGTGAAACCAACGTTATCGAAGTTACGACAATGTTACGAGCCCTTCGAACGACCCTTATTCCACGAAAATAAAGTCACCGATGTGTGTGTTAGCGAGTGCAAAGTGTGGCGTAAAGCGTGTTTCAGGAAGTAATATTAAAGGCGAGCCCTTGATCGCACCTGGGTGAACGCTACTTCGAACGAAGACGTGGTCCACCTTCGCCTCCACTTCGAATCAGCCACGGCACACGATAAAGCCCCCCCTAATAATAATGCCCGGAAATACGCTGACTCGATCACAAATCACGAGGCCAACGAAACACTCCCGTTGAACTCGGCTCGCTGCCAACGCTTTGTATCCCCAAGCCCCACTTTCTGTACACCACCGTCGGTTGGTCTTTCTTTTGTGGTCGGTCGGCCACCGTGTCAACCAATTTGTACGTCATTAGCGGGGAACAACGTGGCAAAGAAGGGAAGGGGGAAGGAAGGGAAGGGGAACAGAGAATTTTCCGGGCACTTGGACGTTGATTCACGGCCGCGTTTAAAGGTGGGGTTCACGGTGTTAACCTGGGCGCAGGTAACGTTTCACGATTCTTGATTTAATTTCATTGTACAGAGGGTGGACCACTGAAACGTTATTGGCTTAGGCTATTCGAAATTTTTGTGAATGCCTGAGCATCAGTGCGGACGTAAATAGAACAAAGCAGTCGTTTCTTATCCGTTCACGCGAGTGTATGTGCAGTTGATGGAGACCATTTTGAACATCGTTTCGATTAAGGTAAATGATATTTTGTTAATGTTTCGCTTGCTTTGATTTTTGTCTCGGTATCTGGTAAATGATGGGCTTATAACAAATGATAGGTTTATTTATAAGAAACTCAAGGTGGCCTTGAAATCTCTGGGAAAAAAGGGTCGACAAAGAAATTTGGTACGATCATCTTAAAGCTCCTCTTGAATCATGTTATACTAGCCAGAAAAATGTTCGATCGAACAGACTAGCTGTTGAATAATCTAAGCTGATCACGTTTCGTGGCCAATCCTGCATACACTGCGTGGCATAACTATAAAACCAACTGAAAAATTTCAATCCTTATGTATCGTGGTTGAAATAACAGCGAACTACCTTTTTCCTAGGTAATATTATCAATCCTTTTTTGGAGAAATATTATTTCTCGACACGATTTCAGACATGGCATATTTGATTTGTTTCTATTTGAATTATAATACGTAAGAATTGATAATTTTAGGGTGGTTTTATAGTTATGCCAGGCAGTGTTTCTCTGTATGAACAAGGGGCAAGTGTTCGACAGGAAAGGAATCTCGAATTTCCGCTTCTTATCGGTTAATAATGTACCTGTTATTTCTTTTGCCCTTTTGTTAGCCTCGTTCTCCGATATCATTAAAATACAGCGTTACCGGGAGGAGAAACGCTCGGAGGATCGGTAGGTACTCGATACTAATTGCCTTCGTTTCTTATCCTTCCGCTCATTATTCCGTCCCGAAAACGATTTATCGTTCGACGATAGTCGGATATAAGAATTCTCCGTTCCGTCGATCGTCTTGTTCGTTTCGAAGATCCCAGTATAATACGATATTCAGAATTTATGAAAGGAGATGACGTAGCCTATTGTTTTACGATGGTGTGTCTAGTCTGTGGAGGCAGATCAGACGTCTCTCAACATCAATACCAGAAATTTCTTTCTTTGTTTCTATAATATACAGGGTGTTCCGCTTAAAAGAGGCTACCTAAATATTTTCTCCTATAAAAATACGACCTCGAGGAACAAAATTTTTGCATATCACAATGTTTGCCCATTCCGATAAAATAATATTTTTCTCTGACATATCGTTCTATCTGCAAAAAGCAAGTACGATACTAGAGGTTCTCGCGTTAGGTGGAAGACCTTGTATATGTACTTCTACTCGATACTCTTTCTTTCACTTTTCTGTGCACCGACACCAAGTGTTTTGTTCCTCGAATAAATAGAAAAACTCTAAAGGTGCATTCGCCCTGTCAGTGTAGACTAATTCCGCGATGAGAGCGACACACGATATATTACGTACTCACACTTGGTAATGGAAGAGGTTCCGGCGCTGCTTCCCTGTTTCTTAAATTTATCCCCCATGGTCACCTTCCGTCGTATGTTCTTGTCTGGCTGGAATAGTATGATGTAGACCTTCGGCGAGTAGAGACAGACCAAAGTGACGGACGCGCTGAGGCTGATCGCAACGCACAGGGTGGTGATCTGGGTCTCGTGGGCGTTTTCGGTGCCGAAGTAGATCGGTACAAACGCCAGCCAGATGATGCACGTGGTGTACATCGTGAAACCGATGAACTTGCTCTCGTTGAAATTCTCCGGGATTTTTCGTGTTTTCACCGCGTATATCGTCGAGATCAGGATCAGAAGCGCGTTGTAGAGCTGCGAGAACAGAAAGCTCATGTCCTGGATGTTGCACTTGAGGATCACCTGTTTACGGTCTGGATAAAAGAATCTGGTGCCTGGGGGCTCGATGATCATCCACACTAACGTCAACACGATCTGGAACAAAGTCTACCGTCGAAAGAATCCCAGAAACTGGGTGATGCAATTACACAGTAAATTATCGATGAGTGCTCGAAGGCTCCACGGCGCCATGTGAGGGTTCAGACGTCATCCCTATCACCGGGTGATTGATTGGGTCCACGGGGTCGCTCTCCAGTGGTGGGGATAACGTCTGAACACTTACAAGGGAAGGACCCCAGGGCAACAAAATCAAGTGAGGGGGACAATAATTTAGCCTCATGGAGCCTTTACTGTACCATCATTTTACAAAAACCCCGTCAATAGTTGGACAGTTCGGGTCCTTCCCTTGTCGGTGGGCCGAGGCGAGCCTTCGAACACTCATCGATGATTTACTGCATCCCCACCAGTATCGAATCGTATTTACCTGCAATGCGATCAGGGCAGCAGCGATGCAGACCTGGGACGCGGGACTAATGTATTTCGGTCGGACAGCGGACCTCGAGGCGGAGTCGAAGATTCTCGCGATCCTATTGGTTTTGGTCAACAGGGCGCCGTATACCGCGCTGAAACTGACCCCGACGCCGAATCGCTGCAGTATACAGGTGACGGTGGTGGGCGTGGCCAGCAATATGAACGTGTTCAGATAACAGACAAGCACGCCGGCCAATAGTATGACCGTGAGCTCGCGGCCCGACGCTTTCACGAGGGGTGTGTCCCGATGATGGAACAAGAGACACGCAACCGCCAGGGTCGCCGCGATACCGAGGCACGAGATCACACCGGGGGCAATCGCGAACGCGCTGTCCCATCTGATGTCGTTGATCGGCAACTGGTAGCAGCCCCTCTTATCCACGTGCGGCCAGAAACCCGGCCCGCAGTCCTCGCAGGTGTACTCGTCGTAAACGTACTCGTACTCCTCGCACTGGTCGCACACCCAGCAACAAGTGTCACCCTGTTGCTTCTTTATCATACCTGGCTCGCAGGGCAACGAGCAAGCGGAGATCGGTATGTCCTTGGTGCCCCTTGCCCAGACCAGTTCCTCGGTACGGATGTCCAGATAGTTGAACCATTTCCCCACCACCTGCCGAGAATGTACATATTATACGTATAATACCTTTGATTGGGCGATTTTGGCTCGTTCGTGTTAACACTGACGAGGTATAAGGCCCACCTAAACTGTAGTACCGATATCTTAAAGAGATTATGATTTTAGCGACCTGTACGTTTTGATAACGGTGAATTTGCGGTGGGTAGTGACACTAAATAATGATTTTAGCGACCTCCAAGGGTTAAGGGAACGGTGGAGTGTAGTTACGGGGCTGGTCCCGACCGAAACAGAAATTTTAGTAGCCTTCGATCGGCCACGGATCTGACAGAAGAGAATGGTCGAGACGCTACGAAAATTTCGCCTCTAGTGGCCCTCGATGTCACTTACACGCTCGCTTTTCTCTCGAAACAATTCTTTTTTTTCGACGCGAACACTTATGAAGTTCGAGAGTCTCGTCGATCGAGTGAGAAAAATTCGATGGGACGGCTCGATTTCCAAATGCGTTACCAACTTCGTCGACTCTCTTGCAGAAATTGCAATTGACATTGTTACTTCTTTCGACACATTGTCCGATTTAAACAATACAGAATAGTGATCCACAACTATTGTCGCGGAATTCACCAAGCATAATCGAATCTCTTGAAAAATAAACGATGAATCTTCCATTTATTACACTCTGTTTGTTAATGTCAAAGCATAGAGAACCGGGTGAATTTCCGTAGACGTACGAACAAACCCACGATATTTTTCACATGGATATATTGAAATACGAGCCAAGGCCCACGTTTGGAACAAACATTAAAAAAAAAAAGATTTCATTCTGTCCGCTATCTGCAAATATACGGGGCGGTTCTCTCTATCTCTACTAGTTTTTTCTTTTTGATTTTATTAATGGCCGACCCAGCGGGAACGACGGCGCAATAAAACTGGCGCTTTTTGACGATTTAAAGTTACCCCGTTCCGGCGGGAAGCGAAACGTCATATTTCATCCCTGTAAGTTGCATCCCCAGGCCCCCCTCCCCTCAAGGGGGCGAACGTGGACGAGACGAAGGTCACGTTGCAATTTATGCCCGCGCGTCGGAGGCCACTTTATCGTTCGAAACGCGAGCGCGCCGACGCCTGCCATTGATTTACGATTTTTTATCGAAAAACAACGGTTAATTGGATACGCGAGCCCCTCACCCCCTCCCCTCTACTGGAGGGATTTCTTGTAAATCCAAGTTTTTTCGTTTCGATGAAATAGGCGTCGAACAGATGCGTCTTCGCAGGACTGTTCCTAGATTGGGTAAAAACAATATCAACCCCCTTATTATTTAATTAAGAATTTGGATTCAATGTCAATTTTATATCTAAATATATCTATATATATATATATATATATTGGACGCAAATACCCGATAACGAAATTAATAACCAAATTAATAACGATCACGAAAAGTGGGCACTCCGCGTGACGTATACAAAAGAAACGATTTTCGTTTGTCTTTATTACCGAAGAACGAACAAAAACAACGAAACCTTGAGTGCTCATCCACCCGGACGGAATATTCGATTAAATCGACGCAATGATTCGGCGGATCGTGCGTGAATAAAATACCGTGAATAAATTCTGTACAACCGAGAATGGAATATTTCTGTGTTTGACGGGTCACGAAAAGAAAAATAACGGGGGTGGGGATAATGAATTTGAATTTTGCAAATCGTTCTATAAGAGCAACACGGGCGTCCAACCTCACGTTTGGTCAGGGATATACCGAAAAAGGATAATTATCTCCTGTTCGTTGGAGAATTTGTAGAATCAAATAATGGGAACTTTTCGTATCGATATTATTCCGTTAGCCGAAGCTACGGGGCCCCTGAAAGAGCCGAAAGCAGTATTCGTTCGTTCGCTTCGCGGAAAGTTTCGCGACGGGTGAGAAAAGGGACGGCTGTGTTTCGTAAGTTCTAATTAACCGCGGAAGGAGAATTGAAGGGGCAGGGGAAAAAGTCAAAAGTACTTTCACTTGCCCGATAGTGGTATCCATTAGACCCGTTCAGGTCCGATTTCCGGAAGTTCAGGATCTCGTACCGCGCCAGCCCATCCCCGTGCTCGTCGAACTTCACCTCGCTGCCAGCAGCGTCTGAAAAATCCAGCAAAAAACAAAAGAAAAGAAAAACAGATCATCTCCGCAAAACCGAGCGGGAAATTTCGTAATTCTATCGCTATATTTCTTCGTACTATCTTAATATATTATGCATTCTTCAGAATTATTCATAATGGGTGTCGCAACGACGTTACGACATTAATTAAACACATTAATTTAATTGTTGTTTTTTACATTTTATTATTTATATCTTCAGAGCTATTAACGACATTAAACATGAAATAAAATGTCGGTTAAATGACCACCGTTGGTCTGGTGGCAGGTATGTATTCTTTGGACGAAATTTCGCAGTACGTTTTGGAGTAAGGGCCGATGGATTTTGCGAAACATTATTTCTCGCCGCTTTGAAATCCATCCCCTTCCCCTCCTCCAACCCCTGTCCCCTCGGCATATTAAATTACAGGGTACGTGCGGTATTTTTTCTCGAGCTAGAGGGGAAAAGAACGAAGTGTGGAGGGGTGGGCAGACACGAATGGGATTCGTTAAATTTACACGGGTGGATTTATGCGCGTAGCCGTGGCCGTTCGTTTGCTTATCGCTCGCTCGGTTCAGTTTTAATATACACATACTCCTCCCCCCGTTTGGGAAATAATTCAACGGAAACGAAAATTATATTTCATTTTGCAGTTTTTTTTTTTTTTTTTTAATACGATCAGTTAGACGCAATATCCCAGGGATAAAAGAACAGAGCCCGTGATTCCCCAAGCCCTGTGGTGTTTCGAGAACTCACGATTTAATTGCACACGACTCTTCAATTTTTCGTTTCACTCTTAGTCGTTGCTGTTCTGTCTTTTCATTTTAATTCGACGTTAAGTCGTTGCTTTTTTTGTTGGCTTTGACATTGAATCGATACTTTTCTTTTTAACTCGACGTTGAGTCGATACGGCACACGGTTTTTATGTGTATGTGTTACATACCCTCTTATCTACTGTAATTTACTTGGACGGGACGGTACATATATTGTCGGACGATTCACAGCGTGTTTGCTGATACAATTTCGGATTCTCTCATTTGTTGTTTTTTCATTTCCTTCTCGATTAAAGAGAGAATCGAGTCTGCTCGGTTAAACTGTCGATGGATCCCTCGTTAATTCGACACGGAAATTTTTCGAATTTCCGACGCGCACGTGTTCCGTATCGATTGTGATACTTTCCGCACGGTTGATGCATTATTCATAAACTTTAGTCGCGAAATAACGGGACATTGAAAAAAAAAAAGACCTCGCGGAACGCTGCGCGCCTTGGTTACACATTCACATGGTTACCATGTGAGCAATTACAGGCAGCTCGTGTCGTTAATAATCGACGATAATCGGTTAAGTTAAATATTCCGATTTACTTATGTATCTTTGTAGACCTATCACCTATTTAAAGTAATATTTCTGTAAATTAATGGGCTTTGTTCCGCGAAAATAAATATTATTATTATTGTAATATTCAGTCCCGATGGGCATTCGAACGCACTCACCGAGGATTTGCTGTACCCAGTAAACGAATAACCAATTAGATTAAAAAAAAAATTATATCCAGATAAAAACAGTCGAACCTGGAATTTTACGAACACAAAATTTTCTATCCACGTCCCAATGTTAATGGATCTGGCGAAAAAGAAACAAAGATCTCAACGTCACCCATGAGATCTCTGGGGTGACCCGACCACCCTTCCAGAACAACCCCAAACGTGTCCGTCAGCCATCTAAACTTTCCCTCCAATGTTCTTCGGAAAAAAAACCGTTCACGATCGTTTTTACGATCACGGAGCGTAATCTTCTGGTGATCCGTTCGGTCCCCGTAAAATTCCGTCAGATCGATCTAAACCGTGGCGGCGACAGTCACCGAAACCGGGCCATTATTTCCTGGTCATTTCGTGGAAATCGCCACCACCGTTCGGTCGGCCGAATCGATAGCACGGATACTGTCCGATTCGATTCGAGATACCGGTCGAAACAGGACACACGTCGCGGGCAGAGATGAAAAAAAACGGATATAAATCTACGGGCTGAGAAATACGTGTTTCGACGTTCTAGGAGAGGTGAGGGTGCTTGTTTAACCCCCTGGCGAATTTAAGGTAGCTTCCGTTTTTGGTATCGTATCTAACTGGAGCTCCATATGACGCTTTATACTTCTTCATTAATTTTACAATTGTAATTTAAACGAATAATATTTTAAACTACTTTAAAATACTTAAATGGAATATTGAAAAATAAGTGGAAAAAATAAAAATTTGTGTACTTAGTTTTCACTGTCACTGTATATCGTCGGAGAGCAGCCTGTAATGGAATTTCGGACGTTGGGTCAGAGTGACCCCCTCGTATTCGTTCATAGCTGTCGCAACCCTTACGAATTCGCCGTTACGGAGGCTTAATTTTCGATTCCCGTATCGGCGTATACTCGTTCGGAGATTCACCATAAACCGCGCGATCGGTAGCTCGTCGGCCTTGCAAATCGGGGGTGGAAAAAACAGTGGCATCGGACTGCACATTTAGGATCGATACAGCACGATCCCCGTGGTGATACACCCCTTCCTGCTCCGCCCCTTCATCGTCCCACATTTTTTCTCCCTTTCGCGTTTTTCCCGCTCTTCGACGACCCCCTCCCTCGAATCGTGGTGCCTCGCCTGGCCTCGGACGAGTTTCGACTCAAACCTTTTTAATGGGTTTGTCTTTATCGCGGCCGGAAAGCACGAGGCTAAACAAAAAAAAAAAAAGAAATCCGTTCTCAGTGCTTTCTCGTCGGGGATCCTCGCGCAAACCTCGAGTTCCGAACGGTGGGCAATCGGTAGCTTTCGTCGAAACGGTTCATTTCTCTCCTGGCAGAGAGAACCGAAAGTTCGTTCCACGGCTGAAATCTGCGGTATTCAAGGTCCAATACAACGATGGAAAGCGTTCTGTTTTTTGTCTCGAGTTTCACGGAGGGAATCTGCGAGTTCAGGGGGTGGTTTTTTCATGGATCTTTTTCCGTTTAGAGGGTAGATTTCGGGAGTAGCACCGTCATTCGGGTACGCTGGTGTTTTGATAAATGAAAAGGATTTTCCTACCACTTTTCTCATCCTCTCTATCCGAACGAGAAACGAATAGAAGGGTGTGCAAAATGTATGGAACTAATTGTTGAATTACTCGTTACTGATTTCAGAGACTGTTCCCGAAGCTCTTCGTGTTTTTTTAAAAACACCTTCCTATCGCTAGGTATTCGATACACAAGCTATCGTTCAGATAAAAAAAAGTTTTTCCACCCAATTACAATTTTTCCAAACATATTCCTCATATATCATTTAGTAAATCAATCCTACCTTCACAAGAAAGCTCAATTGCCTCGGTACAATGTTGAAAAAGTTCTGTTTTAAAGGCTCTGTAAATAATTATATACCCACCGTACATCCAACATCCCTACCCCCCATAAACAAACCAAAACCACCGGCAATATCAACGTCAGAGATTAATCCGTTCGCCTACAGCGCAGAGAGACGCGTCTCTGAAACCGTTCCCGAAACCCCGTTACCCACGAATTAGCCCCCTACGTTCAAAGCTTATCCCCCCTGTCCCCGTGAGCAACCGTTGGGACCGTGTAAAATTTCATATTGCCCGCGAAACGGGTTCGTCGATCCCCAACGGGCGAATGTCTCCGTTTCATCGGCCGTCGTTTATCGTCCCCATTCCCTTCCCCCATTCGGGGGACGGTAGGATATTATCGTTCGCGTCATAACGTCGAATCGCGCGTTTATTGCATGCTGCACCGTCGTGGCTCGATAGCGATAGATAGAGGATCGGTCGGAAAAAGATTTTCTACAGAGACGCTGAAATACGCTCCCTTCATCCCCGTCGCAGACCCGCCCCGAAATATTAAATTCCGCTTTTGAAAGCTTTTCCACCCGCCTCTATTCACCCCCCCCCCCCCCATGCGACGCAAAGTCCGTCGATTTTCGCGCACATATCCCTCTGGAGATTGTGGAGGGCGAGCGCAAACGCGTACACAGCGTCCACCACGAATTGCACCTTCGATTCCTGCTCGTAACCGGTCGCGGCGGTCAGACGGAGCTTCGACGAGCACATGGTCGAGTTCAGATTCGCCTGGCTTCTCTTCAGCACGCAACCGAACACCTCCTCCCAGTACTCGCCGAACCACGGATTCCTGCGATTACCGTCCGGCGTTAACGAGGCCATGTAATCGTCGAAACCTGGTATATTTTCCGATTGCAGCTCGACCGTGATCGCACCCTCGGCCTCCTCCTCGAGACCCTCGACGAGCTTGCTCTGACGGCCCCAACCGTCGCTGGCCAGCCATTGAAAAGGCTGGCTGAGATTCGAACGTCTAGCAGCCTCGAGGATACCTCGGGCATCCTCGGCTCGTGTGAACAACACCACCGCCCGAGCGTTCGGTTTCTTGCTCAAACGTTGGATTATGTCGTCGAAGACACGATCGTCCGCGGCACTCGGCACCTTCAATGCCGCAGCTATGCACACGTTCCTCTCCGTCGCCTCTCTGGTGAACACCTCGATACCGTACTCCCCATAGCTGCCCTCGGAGTACACGGTGGACACGTACGACCAGTTCGCGCTCTTCACCACGTCCACGAGCGCGATCGATTGGAACGTGTCCGGCGGCACTGTTCTCGCGAAGTAGTCGAACCTGGGAACAACATCGAGGGAGGGAGGAATTTTTGTGGGGGGAGTTCGTTAAAAGAATCGAGGAATTCACCGGTCCGGACGCAGTGGAGGTGTACTGGAGCGAGCTTTGTTCGGAGACGACTGAAAGAATTTTGTAATCGGCGCTGGTACCCTCACTAGCAAACTCGGCTTCCAGGGGAACAAGTGGCGTGGAAGAAAAGTCTCCTACCACTTAGTAAATTTATTTCAAGTACTGACTTAAAGGTTAAATCGAATGTTAATTTGATATAAATTTCAATAATTCCTGATACCAAGTGGTAGGAGGTCCTTTCTCTACGTCGTTTTCTCCCCTAGTGGAAGCCGAGTTTGCTCGTGGGTGTTACTTTTGTTTTCATCTGGGTCGCGAAAAGATTAAAGAAATATTCGAACTGTAATATTGCAAAGAGTATCCGATGTTGAGCTCTTGTACATTGGAACACATCTAATGATATCTACCGATCTGAATTGATAGTTTATCCTGCATGTATCCATATATTGTTTCTCCGAGCAAAACCATAGCTCGATCTACCTAAAGTAATCGTATACAAAACCTGGTCTTGTCGCTGAGCGCCTTGGCGGTGGACGCTGGCGAGATCTGGGGTATATGGAAGAGCCTCAACAAATTCGCCACCTGCAGAGACACCGAGCTGTACGATCCCCCGATCACACCGAATATTGGGCCAGCCGTGACGGTCTTCTTCACCTTGGGCACAGATCGGTCTGCGCATTCCAGCACGCTCACGTCCAGATTCGACAGGGACGCCCTGACGAAGTGCAGGCTCTGATTCAACGCGTACGTGTCCCTGCCGCAGGTGTCCAGAATATGCACCCCTAACGTGATCCCTGGCAGTATACCCTTGTCCCCATTGATCTGATCGATCGCGAACAGCATCGCCTCGAGACGTTGAACGCCTCGATTGTAGACGTTCGGTCCGCACGACGAGCTGCCCTTCTCGTGGACCGGAAACAGACCCCCGAGAACGATGTCGCCGGGGATCAGAACCGATTCCCGTTCGCTGTGCATCTTCGAATGCGACACCATCGAGCACTGGTGAAGCGACACCAGGAGGACCAGCATCCGGCCGAGAGGGTGGCTCATTTTAGCCGTTTGGATAGGCTACGTTTCCTACGAAGATCGCATTTTATTATACGGCGCTTCTCTTCTCGCTCGACGTCAGCCCGATGAGGTAGTTTCTGGATTCAAACGGTGTCCTTATCCTCGCCGGGGGTGTCTTTAAAGTCGTTCGGTCGACCTGGTATCGGTGTCTGATTTGAATTTAATAGCTTCTATCCCACCGAGTTGCGCTCTGTCCTCCGATACCATCAGGATCAGATGTTCCTTTTTTCAACGCCCCACTTCTTGGAGTACCTCGTAGTTCGGTTACTTTAATGTCAGGTCAGTCGATCAGGTGGGATGGGTGTCGGTGTCTGAGCGGAATTTAATAGCCCCCCTTCGGTAACAGCGTCACACTATCTCGATAGTTTCAGATTCTTCTACGTGTTCGGATCCACGGTCTTCTTTTTTGGAGTCTCGAAGTCTTCAGGTTTTCTTCCAAGTCGATCGCGAGTATTAGTGCCAGGAGGGAAGGGGGTGGGATGGTAGAACCTTCTTCGAATCGAGTTTCAAGCTTCCCCTGCAGCGACTTAAGGTTCTTCGGGTACGTGTGGCGGGAGTAGCCTTTTTTTGGATTGTAATAAAGTGTCCTTTTTAAAGTCGATCAGTCGACTAGACCGCGGCTCAACCGTTCCGTATAGAATGCTTCCTACCACAGTGTTACATACACACGCTGTTCTTTAGAACTTCGAGGCTCGGTTCCCTTTCTCGGGAAGCTTCCGATAAAGGTCTCTTTTAAAGTTTCCCCCGCCTACTGTGGATTAAATCTACTTCCAGTCGCCTAAGGCGAACTGTTTTAGGAAAGGATAATCGGATTCGATCCGCGTAGAAAAAAATTTTTAACGTATTAGGCTCCCTGTAACCTAATTCGAAGTGGATTATTTTTCACACCAGTTTAACCGAAACCGTACAATCGTCCTTTGCACTGCACTTGTTTAACTGAATATCCTCGATTTATTTTTCTTATTTCACTGAATATCCTGGCGTTTTCCTTATTGAACCGAATATCCTTGCTTTTTATTAGGCCATAACGTTCACGCCGATGGCGCATTGATCACAGAACACGATTCCTCTTCGTACGCTGCTAAACGTCCACGGTACTTTTTGCTCGGTGCTTCCAAGCCGTAGATCCAAAAGCTCCCCCAGGGTTGATCTCCCTCGATCTCCACCTAACGTTCGCGCAAGAAATCGCGAGATATTAATGCGTCGGAATTCGACGGAAATCGGGAAAAATTTCCGGAGCGCACGTTTTTATCGATCGTGAATGCAGGACCAAAGTTGTCGTCGAGGCGACCGGAAGCACGCCATTTCCCTCAAAAAAAAAAAAAAAAAAAATTTCCGCTTCGT
>NW_015373934.1:510955-517749 GCF_001272555.1 Dufourea novaeangliae
AAAAAAAAAAAAAAAAACATTTCCGCTTCGTTGATTCCTCGACACGCACGCCTGCGATTCCGACGTTTTCCGGTGCAACGAGCAGTTTCCGGAGGGGGGATTTCACGGACCATATTCGGAGAACACGCGATGGACACGAATCGCGAAGGTTACGAATCTGGAGAAAGGATATTTGTACATAGGACTCTCGCGAGGCGCTTCTTCCGGTTGTCGTGCTTTTTACGACTTCCGCGTGGTAAATCGTCCGACGTTTTCGCGTGAAATTTCAGCAAATGATCTCTCGATGTTCGTACATTGTCGCTACCGATTTTTGAATTCAGAGAAATTTTAAAAGAATTCCCTTGAATTGGGGAACCACGTTTGAACAAACTTGACCGCCGTAACTTTGTTTCCTCGACCCTGGAAGTTCCATTAAAAAAAAACGGAGAACCCTCTGCACACGACACCAAAAAAGTGTCTTTTCTAATTAATTCTAATAATTATCGAGCCAGCAGAAACTAGGAGAATCCATGCACGCGCAAACGTTGGAAACCGCATGAAAGTAAAAAAAAAAAGAAAAAAAAATAGAGAGAAGCTAGTTTTTTCTTCTTTATCTTCGTCGAGCTGTCGTGGGTATCATTTTTTTTTTCTCTAACCCCCTGCTGGTTTCATTCGATTTAACTCGACGTGACCGAGAGTCAGCCGCTATTTAGGACGATTTCACTCTTACTACCTTTCTGAAAAGCTGCTGTCGCCGAGAGGAGGGGGGTAGGAAAAAAAAGTGCGCGGATTCGCCGCCACGCGGCCTTTGGATGCAGTCGTCAACGTCGAGGAACACGCGGCTGGGAAATTCTCGGTGGTTGGCTGCCTTCGCTTTTCTCTCCTTCCTCGGTTCGGGCTCGTTAAATTTCCCAACTCGTATACTCGTTAAGCGGACTTAATTTCACGGAACTCTAACAAGCGTGGCCCTTCCTGCTTCCGGCTTTAAATTCGAGGGTCCTCTCGGCGCAATTTTTCCTCACCCCCCGCCCACTTTTCTCGTAGCACACGCTGCTGCCGCAACCGGGCGCGTATCTTCCACCTAAGAACAAGGTTCGGAGGGGTTCATTCTCGCGATTGTTTCGCCCCTTTCCGCGAATTATCCGAGTGTACCAATCTACCCCCAGTTTAACGGAATTAACTTTTTTTCCGAGGGCGTGTATACCAGAACCGAACCTGGGGTCCTTCCTAAATGAATTCTGCTTCTTTTCTTTTGTCAGGATTATTACGATCGGGAAATATTGTTATTGTGAGTGTCTTTGTTTCTATTGTATCGGATTATTTTCATTTTTACATGCACGCTTTTTCCCCTTGTCGCAAAAACTTTCGTATCAAAGGGTGATTATCCCAATTAATAAAGAAATAAATATAAATGTAAGTTCAGGGGAAGCTTTAAATCTCTCGATCTTTCTGGTGAAACAAATACAAAAGAAAAACAGGAGGTCCAATCCGTGAGATAAATAAATAAACGAGAGGAATTGACAATTCGAATCTCGTGTCCCCCAGTGTGATCGATAACGACAGCGGATCGAGAAAGCATTTTTTAGGAGGCGTGCCATGGAGCCATTATTTCCCTCAGAAAAGCCGCGGTCTCTTTCGGTGAAAAACCGCGGGTCCCCTTACTCACAGCCCCCCACCCCCACCGTTTCCCCTGCCCCCGGATAGACACGTTCAAATGGAACACGTGCATATATCGAAAATTTGTCACGTCGCGAGAGGCCGCGTTACGAAATCCCACAAAGTAAATGGAGGTTTTATGCAAAACGCGCTTTCAGTCTCTCTCCCTGCCCCCTTGCCCCTCCTCCAACCCCCTATCACCATCCCTCTCCTCGGGCAAATGCGCCACCATCGCGTTTCTTGACGGCACGCTCTTTGTTAACCGCTCACCCGCAGCCCACTTCTGTCACGCGTGTCCGACGTGGTACCACGCGACATTTTCCAGGAATTTGTCCGGGATTTATTTACCATTTCCATCCGAGAACTACACACACACACACACACGCGCAGCATCTCTCCGTTTCGAAATTGTTTTCGGCCGAATAACTACTCGGCCACTCCACGTCGAATCCTTTCGGATAAACCGATACCACGGGGAATAAAAATCGATCCAGTAAATTTATTTTCTACCGATCTTTTTTTTCCCGTTGATAATCGACCTTGGAGGACGATCATCTCGATCCTCGATTTCAGCTTTGTGGCCTTTCGACGACCAGACAGACATTATGAATTGTTATTTTTAAATTATGTGACTGATATGCGTATACAATGTATAAACATACATATATGTGAGATTTAATCAGGAGATGTTAAGTTTGATGTGAATATTATTTAATTAAATGCACACACTTTTACAACGCTTTAAATATAATAACACGAACACGATATCATTATGATAATACAACACGACAACTCAGAGTAACAACTCGGAATGAATAATTGATAATGAAAACATGATTTTTTAGATCCACTGACGTACAAACTCGGCTTCCTACCATTTGGTATCGGAAAAGAAGGGCCTCCTACCATTTGGTATCGGAAATTACTGAAATTTGGACCAAATTAACATTCGATCTAACATTTGTTTCAGTACTTGACATAAATTTACCAACTGGTAGGAGGACCTTCCCCTACGCCACTTTTTCCCCTAGCTAAAACAGAGTTCGCTCGCGAGGGGTACACCACATTGAAGGGTTAAACTTAATTCGTTCAAGATCGAAGCCTCGAAAGAACGAAAAAAAAAAAATAACACATTCTTTCGACTGTTCTCGATCCATTTTTTTTTCGTATTCATCCCACACAGAATCGTATTCACCCCTCCCCATCGCGCGGTTTTAAATATGCAGAAGTCAGTTCGGCGCCAAACGGGGAGCTTTCGGTCGAGTCAATCGAACTTTATGGGCGGATCGTGGAGCCCAGATGGAACGGTTCAGTGTCGTGGTCTCGCAGTTCGATCGGCAGAGGGACCGAGCGATAGGCCTCTCTACGACCCTCTTTTTTTTTTCTTTTGCGCCCCAAACGCGCTAGGACGGCCGCTGAATATTCCGACGGAGTTCTGAATATTCACACGCGTGTTTTCGTAGCTTCGATTCTCGCTCGATGTACTTCCACTTCGCGCGGAACTTCCGCTTCTCGCTTTCCTATCTCTCTGGGTGTTTCTCCGGCTTGAAATAAAACCAGTGCGGGGTGAAAGTATGGGCGTGTGTGTATGTGTGTGGAGGCTACTATCTCTTGCTGTTTCCCCCCGTTTAGAGTATCGACCGAGAGAGTGGATGGCGGCTCGCGAGCACTCCGGGATATTTACCCGGTGCTCGTCCCAGCGATTCCGTCGACAGAGCACCCCCGATATAACGTATATATTCGCGCCTGGCCCTCCAATTTCGGATACATCGATTTCGCTTCCGGCGGGAATACGAAAAAAGCCTACCCCCACCACGCTTCGGCAGCCTTAACGAAAATCGAGCGTCGCGTGTCGCTTCTCCCCTCCTTCGAAACCGTTTGATCGTTCCGCGGCTGGGCGACAGGGGCTGATTGTCGAGAGGAATTAATTTAATACTTAAAATTTGATAATAATGACTGGCCGTAGGTGTGCTATTTGGAGTTTTCTTCTCCTCCAACGGGACCACCCAGCAACGGAACACATTGTGAGTTATTTTCTTTTAGGCTTGCCTCAAAGGACGCGTCGATACGAGGGATGGGCATGGTTTTGTATGGAGAAAGGGTTCGCAAAACCGTTGTAATTGTGTGGAATGATATTCCAAATCGAAATTCATCCGGAAAGTCGGTAATAGGGGAAAGGTGGGTAAAATGATTTAAATAAAAGTAAAGTAGTTTTGTAAGTTAGTCTATCTATCTTATCATTGGCTTAAATAAAATTTAACTACGTGATCAATTATATTTTTTATTCACATTTCTTTGAAGGCATACTTAAGGATCATTTTGTAATGTATGTGTATAAAATAATCCCTGATTTTATACACGTCCATTATTTTTTTCCTCGCGAATTTCCAAACAATTTGACGGCCAACTGTTCTTTTTTCCACGGGGGAGGATTCCTCCCTCCACCCACGCGGAAAACAATCCCGGATTCCTTGGCCGCGGGTATCTTTCGGGGGGACAGACGCCGGGGAGAAAACGGGATTCGATCCTCTCTCGCGTATGTAGGACGTGCGCACATTAACAGTTTCCTGGGCAATCACGGGCCGGAAGTTGCCCGCAAAATTATCAGTCCGAAAACCGGATACACAGAGCTCGGGTGTATTCCATCGAACTGGCTGAGGTGGCCCGTTCAACAAGTTTCCACGTTCACCTCCCGCGCGCGCGCGAAGAGCAGAAAACTTGATCGATGAAATTTCACGGGGCCTGTTCGACTCGAACCGATCGAATCGTTATTTCGTCAGGATTATTGATGTTTCTGATCTTCTGATTTGAAGACCCACGTAAGAATATTTGGGACGAACCTTCCGTGAAAACGAAGAGCAGTCATTTTGACTATTCCTTTGGATCGCTCAAAAAATTTTAATCGTCGAACTAGAATTTCAAACTTGAGGGTCAAATATAAATCCGATAACGAATTTATGCGTCGAAGATATTACGTTAACTTTCTATATACAGGCTTCTCTCGATTATCGTCCGGCTTGTTCTACACGATTATTGTCCAGGCGTTCCCCCACCACTGGGGGAGGGAGGTGGAACCTATGAAGCGCATACTTTCTTGCCGAGACTCGAGCTTTCGGTAAGAAACGAATTTACGAGGGTCTGAAGCATTTCTCCCTATTCGATTATTGTCCCCGCGCGGACTCGAGTTCGGGACGATAATCGAGAGGAGTCTGTTGAAACACTGTACCTTCGTAAAGTGAACAGAATTTATCTCGCCGAATGAGAGTGTCGCCGGAGAGACGAGAGCAAAAAGAAAGAAAGAAAATTCTCGCGACAAGAGGTCAATTCGAGATCGATTCACGGATGGGTCGGAAGCTTTTTCCCCGAGTATTTCGGCTCGAACGGGCGAAGTTCTAACAATGTTTCACGAGAAAAATATCGGCTGAAACGGTTTCGTTCGGGCGGCAACGCTTTCGAAGCTTCGAGGAGAACACCTGTTAACTTGCTCGAGTGGTTTGCCGTCGCTTTTCCATTTTTTCTGTTTTTTTTTTTTTATTCGAACCATTCAACCATTCTAAATCACCGTTTTTCCACGGTTTATCTTTCATCTTGAGTACCGCGAACTAAAACCCAGCGGGCTGACGAGCCCGACCGACGGGTCGGGATCATCGATCGAAATCCAACGACAGAACGGATATCCAAAGTAGGGCGTTTCGTCCCAAAAAAATCTAAAATTCAAGCGCACACGGTGATCTCGCGATGACAAAAGAATAAATCCCGCATAAATTTTTCTGTTCCGTTGCCATCCCTCGCTTCCGGCCTTTTTTTCAGCAACGCCTTTCACGCGGAAAAATCGACAGCGGCGGCCCGTTCCTCCGATTTCCAGCCGATCTTCTTCCAACCGTCTTCCACTCGCGGTTTTCGACGTAAACCTCGTCGTTTTCCGCGTTTCCGCTCCGTCAGGTATAACTTCCAGGAACGAACTTTTATCCGCTGGTTCGTTCATCGAGCATTCGGAAAAACGACGGAACAGCGTTTCACGATACACCACAGTACAGTGTCGTTCAAATATTTCGGATCGTTTCGAACATTCTCGGTTAATCAGGGATCGATACACAGGTGGGAGGGGTGGGGCTGGGGGGGGGCGTGGCCATTCGAATGAAGCAGAATTTTATACAAAACATCCCTTTTGAAGATTCTTGTCTGACCATGATCGAGAACTCGTATAGATATTTTTTCAATTAAGTGGCGGGAGGGCGTGATGAACTTTCCAACGATGAGCGTGCAAAAAAGGAATAAAAACTTCGACGGGTTGGAAGGGGTGGAGGATGGTTGAAAAGCTCTCCGAAGCTTCTCTCAAGGGTTCTTCCTTAAGAAATAAACTAGAAACGCTGAATCATTGCTCGAGGGGAAGGAACATCTTGGGGTTGCGTGATCCAGACTAAACGAGCGAAAATTACGTGTACACAGGTAGGAATAGAATACTCTCGTATTATAATGTACAACATTATACAGAAAGAATGAATCGAAATTAAAACGAGTCTATCCAGGTAACGTAGCCAAAGAGCATGAATTCGGTCGATCAGCTACCGGTTCGCGCAAAAAGCGGAAACGAGTCTGATAAAGGATTCCACCTCCAACGGACAAAGGCTCAATGGCCATCTTTTCGCGCGCACCCTGTACACAGAGACTCAGCCAGGTTGGTAGCCGATCCCCGAGTATAAACTTTCCGGCCTTCCTTCTACCGGTCGTTGATTAAAGGGTATTACTTACTCGGTAGTCGTACAACCTCGACAAGTCGACCCCGTTTTTCTTTGAACGAAGCGAGAACCAGCAAAGTGGTGTTCCTCTGTTTCTCCGCCCGCGAAACTCTGCTTGCTGCTCACCCCTCTTCTTCTTCTTCTTCTCCGCCTTCTTCCTCTTTCACCTTTTACTCCCATCAAGCTGCTAACGGCTTCGAGTTTCTACGATACGGTCCAGCACCTCCCTCTCCCTTTCTCTACCTTTCTCTAGCTCACCCTCAACCACTCCCGTCTCCAGCTCTTTTTCTCATATCACACTCACCGAACCTCCCCTATTCACCCCCCACCTCTGATTTTTGCTTTTAGTTCTGCGTCGCTCTCGCTCTTCCAACCGGGCCCTCGCTCACTCACGCCACGACGCCTGATTCCCCCACCCCC